>NC_138048.1:82722100-83157857 GCF_964194185.1 Rhinolophus hipposideros
ATACAACTAAAAAGCATTTCCCTAGGGATGCTGTGCCTCAAACACCCAGGCTTTCCTGATTGACTGTGACCTTGAAGGCCCAGCTCTCCTTTGGGCCCCTGAGGTCCCTGCTGGCTGGGCCTCCTTTCAGCCCGTCCTAGTCTGCTGTCTTGGGCTAGAGGACATACCCACACCAGAATACCTCCTTCCCATATTTCCCTATTGTTGATCCTGTATATGGAAGCCTAAATTTTCAAATAGAATTTGAGTTGTTCATTTACATGTTAAAATGAGCCCAAAGGACTTCATAAATTGGCATGTTATTATTTTAAGTGACAGAGAAAATAACACTGAGAAGTTAAACCCAAAGTTTCTTGACAGCTCATTTGTGAAATCAGAAAATCCTATTTTTTTAAAGTTTCAATTTCTATTTTACTTACTGTCAAAGTAGTGATTTTGTTTTTATTACCGCCCAAAGAGCCCATTATCTCTTTCATCACATGAGACTGCCCAAAATAACATGTCTTACTTAGAGAGGGACAACTCAAAAAACCATGCTATGAAGGGTTGTGGTTTTGTTATGGAATGCCTCGGGCTTTGATTGGTAGAGAGGAACTTGGAAAATCTGTATTATGGAGACTTAAAATCTGGTGAAGATTTTATTTTAAGATTTAGTACTTGCATAGTTTTAAGCAAGATATCCAATTCCATGGGGAAACTGTGGGTTAAGAATGAGTCCCATTTCTTACTTACTCATCTTCAGCACTTAAGTTCGCTAAGCCTCTGTTTGTTTGACTATAAAGTGGAAATAATAACAGTAGCCCCAAAAGGCGGTTAGTAGGATCAAATGAATGGTGCATTTGTATGCATGATAAAACATTATGCAAGGCTGAGCACGCTGCCTGACACAGAAGAGGAATTTAATAAAAGTTTGTACAATGAAGGAAGAAGACGCTATTTAGCAACTTCAAATGTACTTGGGTCCATTAAGGGAGATGATTTTGAATCCTGATAAAGATGAAGTGATTTTTCATAAAATACTATTCGTAAAACTTGTTTTCCTGGATCCAAACTTCGTTTAGGATTTTATGACAACAAGAATGGCTTAGTAAGAACCTAACAGCTCTCCATGACATTAGCTTCAAAAGTTTAGGAATTTACCCTCTAATCTATGATTAAATCAAACCCCTGTTCAATCTAATAATGTTTTCACTGATGCTTTCTGCAGGTATGGCAAGATCAATGAGTTTTTCAACAGTCCTTTTATTTGCTTTGAGACTTCTAATATCAATTATCTATAAGAATTTATCAGTGAGTAACTACCAGAAGGAGGATTTTGACAGCTACTATTGTTGTTCTAAAGTAGGATGAGTTGAAATATGGTAACAAAGGTTTAATTTTGGAGATTAAGTTAGCATATTATGACTTAGATTGATCCTGGCTTCCTTAGATGTGGCCCTGGGGTTCCACAACTTTTGGACTTCAATGGGAGCTGCATCTTCTTATCTCTCATTTTCTGTCTTTAAAAGTATCTAATTCTAAGTGCTTAAAATGTGAGTAACTAGTTTATTGAACATTAGAATATAATAAAATGTTGGAATGAGTTAACTACATGAGATACCAGTCAGAGCTGGCTGTTAATTGTTCAGTGAATTTATCTATTAAAAATATTTCACCTTCCAGCAATAACTCCCTAAAATCTGATTTTGTCATTCCACTTTGACAAAAAAAGGTTCCCTTAAGTTTCATGAATAGTTTATTTTCTCATTCAACTGTTTATACATTTATCAAACATCTACCGAGTGCAAATGAACACATACAGATTTACATGAAATCATTAAAATACATGATCACAAGTGGGAAATCTGTTGGGAAACATATATTTTTGTATGCTATTATATGCTTCTTTTCACCTGGAAATTTCACAGTTTTACTTAAGCATGTCGAATGAGAAAGAAAAAGAAGATAGAACACATTCATAAGAACTCCAATACATATTTTCGCTCACTTTTCAGTCTGGTTTTTCTTCCTGATACATTTATTCCGTAATCATTGATGAAAGAAAGAGGAAAGAAATCAAGAACTATGTGAACAACCAACTTCTGTCTCTCATCACTCTCAACAAATGCTAATCATTCAGAATCTCACCTTTATTTACTAAAGATCACCTAGAGTTACAAATAACCAGTGGTTGAGTCAATAGAAGGTGAAATTTCCCAGCACTGATTTCTCAGGAGTTTCTTACTGGTTGATTGCTTTCACACCAGGCCTTTTATTTGTTTGTGGGAGGACCAACAAGGTGATGATTTGCCCTGACTATTGTTATACCCTATACGCCCTGACTGAAAGATGGGTTATACCCTATATGCCCTGACTGAAAGATGGGTTAATGCATGTACGATGAGTCTATTTTAAGGTTCCAGACTCACATAGTTCCCTCTAGTTCAGGAGCAGAAGGTGTAGTCAGCTGCCCAGAGCCTCAGATTCATTATTCCAGGTGAACAAAAAGCCCACCAATATTGAGCCAGTAATGCTGGGGACTAAAGGAGGAGGCAGATATTGTGAGGAAGGATGAGAGAAAGAGGTGGCGGATTACTAGAAAGTTCCTAGAAGTGCCCCAGGGACAGAAGCCTGTGTAAAAACACCTTGAATACCTTTGAAGCCAGCACAGGTTCACAGGCCATGAGCTATGTCCCCAGGCAAATGATCACACTCCCTAATAGAGCCCCCAAGGAGATGCTCTCTTGACAGAATCAGAGTAAATGAAGTTAGGAAGTGAACACATACTCCGCAATTTCTTTACGTCTTCCTGTCTTTGTTCACCTTTCCCATAGGGCAAAGACACACCTCTTTGTGTGTCTTTGATGAATTTTCAGCCACCCACATGGACATTCCATGGTCCATCAAGCTAAATATTTATTATTCATCCACTCAATACATTTAAATTGCAATTATTGCTCTAGACTTGAGGATAGAGTGACAAACAAAACCGGTAAAGTCCCTGTTACTCACAAGGAACTTAATATTTTAGTGGGAAGTCAAGGAAGACATGAGTAAACATATGCACTAGAGACTGGTGAGAGTAATAAAATAAAACAGGATTATGTAATAGAGAGTGATGGATTAGGTATGGCCAGTGAGGATGATTGAGAGGCTTTTTGAGGACTGGTAATGACATTTGATTTTAGACTTGAATATCAAGAAGTCAGCCATGTAGATATCTGAAAAGAGCATCTAAGGAAGAGGGAACAGCAAGTGCAAAGGCCCTGAAGCAAAAATGGATTCCGTGTAATGGAGGAAATGAAAGAGGATCCATGTGGAGTAAAGTAAGTGAGGAGATCATAACTGTAAGACAAAAGTTAGGGACAAGATATTGCAGGGTCTTTATAGACCATGATGAGAAGTTCTCATTTTATTTTAAATGTACTTGGAAACTCTTGCAGTAGTCTAAGAAGAGGAGTGGCCAAATCCAGTTGGCATTTTAAATTGATCATATTGTATGGAGAATGAACTGTAGAGTGATAAGAATGGAGGTGATGATACTGAATGGAGCTACTGAATAATCCATGAGAGAGATGATGGTGGTTGGGATTAGTGTAGTAACAATGGAGGCTGAGAGTGATTGGATATGGGATTTATTATGCAAGGAGAATGAAGAGAATCTGGTGATAAATTGGACATGAGGTCTGAGAGAGAAAGAGAAGTTGAGATGATATCAAGGCTTTAAGCCAGAGAACCTGGGTGAAATGGTATGTATTACTTACTGAAATGAGGAAACCTGACAGAAGAATTGGTGTGAGTGATGGTGAAAATCAAGTGGAGATGTTGAGGAAGCAGTTGCAGCTCAGGAGAGAGGTCAAGGCTGGATATACACATCTGGGAGTCTTCATTGTACAGACGGTGTTTAAAGCCATGGTATCAGAGGGGGTCACCCAGGCAGGAGCCTTGGGACATTCTGATACTTGGATGTTGGGAAGAAGAGGAGGAGACCAAAAAGGAGGCTGAAAAAGAGTGGGAAGTGAGGTTGGAGGGAAAATTGGGAGGGAGGAAACAGGAGAATGTGTTTATAAATAAAGCATTTCAAGAAGGAGCAGAAATAGAACAAACAATCTGAAAATTTGTATAAAATTACATAAGACCCTGAATAGCCAAAGCAATCTTGAGAAAGAAGAACACAGCTGAAGGTATCATGCTCCTTGATTTCAAATAATATTACAAAGCTATAGTAATTAAAACAGTATGGTATTGACATAAAACACACATAGATGAATGGAACAGAATAGAGAACCCAGAAATAAACCCATTCATATATGGTCAATTAATTTACAGCAAAGAAGCAAAGAATACACAGTGGGGGAAGGACAATCTCTTCCAATAAGTGGTGTTGGGAAAACTGGGCAGCCACATGCAAAAGAATGAAACTTGACCACTGTCTTACACCAAACACAAAAATTAACTCAAAATGGATTAAAGATATGAACATAATACCTGAAACCATAAAAGTCCTAGAAGAAAACATAAATGGCAAAATCCATGACATAGGTCTTGGCAATAATTTTTTGAATCTGACACCACAAGCAAAAAGAACAAAAGCAAAAATATACAAGTGGGACTACATTAAACTAAAAAGCTTCTGCACAGCAAAGGAACCCATTTAAAAAATTAAAAGGCTACCAACTGAATGGGAGAAAACAAATCATATATCTAAGGGGCTAATATCCAAAATATGTAAAGAACTCACACAACTCCATAACAAAATATCACCCCCTCCAAAATAATGGGCAGAAGCTCTGAATAAACATTTTTCCAAAGAAGACATATAAATGGCCAAAAGGTATATGAAAAGATGCTTAACATCATTAATCATTAGAAAAATATAAATCAAAACTACAATGAGATATCATCTCATACCTGTTAGAATGACTGTTATCAAATAGACAAAAATAAAAAGTTTTAGCAAGGATGTGAAGAAAAGGGAACCCCATGCATGGTTGGCTGGACTGTAAATTGATGCAACCACTATTGAAAACACTATGGTGGTTCTTCAAAAAATTAAAAGTAGAACTACCATATGACCCAGCAATTCTACCTCTGGGTATTTATCTAAAGACAATGAAAAAACTAATTTGTAAAGAGATATGCACCCCCATGTTCAGTGCAGCATTGTTTACAATAACCAAGATGTGGGAACAACCTAATTTTCCATTGATAGATGAATGAATATATATAATATATATATATTATACATATATATTAATTTTTTTACAGTATCACATATTCAGCCATGAAAAAGAATAATATCTTGCCATTTTCTGCAACACGGATGGCCTCGAGGGCATTATGCTAAGTGAAATAAGTCAGAGAAAGGCAAGCACCATATGATCTCCATTATATGTGAAATCTTAAGAAAGTAAACTCCCCCTCACCCGCCAAAAAAACCAAAACCCAAAACCAAAAAACAGCCAAGCTCATAGAGGCAGTTGGTGGGGGGGTGGGAGAAATGGTGAACTGTTTTGTTTTGTTTTTCTAAATAGTTTAAATACATTGACTAGAAATTAGAAGAAGAAAAAAGGAAACTGATTACCCTGACTACCCTCAGTTCTGCCTTACCCAAGGCCTGCCCATTGTGCCTTTTGAACACAGCAAGACACAAGCTACCGTAACAAAAGTATGACACTATAGACTATATAGTTGGCCTAAATTCCAAGTTATTTCGTTGAGAAAACTAGGGAATTTGGATTGGTACTATTTGAGATTAAAAACAACATCAACAACAATTGGCTTTTTAAATGTTTCTCTGGGTCCCAAGATTGTGTCGTAATGGACCATTCAGTCTTCTGTCTCTCATTTGCCCCCTCAGTGGATGGCATGGCATTGGACTCTCGGAGCTCTCTGAGAAGCCACACTCTGCTTGCTTTCTGCAGGATTTCTCCCTCATGGGTTAACTGTGTTCAACCTTTGAAATAATGCTATATGATATTTAAAAAAAAACGAAGGAGAAAGTGATCAACTATATCACATGTGGCTGAGGTTAGATTAGGTGAGAAATGATTACTGTTTTTAACAATATGGAAGGAGTAGTTTTGATAGTGTAGTAGGAATGGAGCTCTGATTTGAGACAGTTTTAAGTGGAATATGAAGAAAAGCCTTTGAGTTTTACTGTAAAGGAAACCAGAGAAATGGAGAACAGATAGAGGGGGAATATGAAATCACAAGATTCCTACCTTTCCCTCTCCCTCCTTCCCTCCTTGCCTCCTTTCCTCTCTCCCTCTTACTCCCTCCAACTCCTCCCTTCCTTCCTTCTTTCCATTCTTCCAATCTTTCTTTCCTTCTTTATGATGGAAGATATTACCACTCACTTCTGTGCCAATGGGTATGATCCAGAAGAAAGGAATAAATCTGATGCTGTAAGAACTTACCTGGGCCAGTGTGGGGCTGGGAAGATTTACAGATTGCTCTGTCCCATGTAAATTGTGCAGATAAAATTACTGTGACTTTAAATGAATGAAGCTATAACAGAATTATCTTACCAACCATGAAAACTGGAGAGAGAATTATATGACCTGATCTAGCAATTGTAAAGCACTAGTAAATAATCCATGAGCTCAGAGACTGGAAGGGCAAAAATAATTGTCAAACATGACCTCTTCAGTGTCTACATCACTGCCAAGCAGTCTTTGCACCATCCTGCTTTTCTGAAGCTACAATGGGACAGGAGTTTTCAGGATAGTATAGCTGGACGCTGTGCTGCACGGGATACAAGAAATCATCACTCCCTTGGTAAAGGTGAACTGGAGAATGAAGGGCATAATTTTAAAGGAAACCAAAGACATTTTGTGAGAAAAAATATTTTAATAATCCATATGGCTATCTAAATTGGACAGGTTAACCAAATAATTAATTATTCAGTTTTTAAATTTCAGATGTAATCTTGTAGATTATGCTGTGAGGTGATCCTTTTTCTTCCATGTGAATTCTTAATTTGGGTATATTGGGACTTACGTAATTGCAGAAATCCTTTATGTTTCTGTCAGAGACAGGAGTTATTTTATATTAAGAATGTGGTAATAAAAGATAGTTTTTGAGAACTCACTTTAGCGTAGGTCCTGTCACAAGAACTTTACATTATCACATTTAATCCTCACAGCAGCATATTTACTGTTATTACTTCCATTTTATGGATGAGGAAACCAAGGCTCAAAGATATTAAGTAACTTACCCTAAGAAGTCACAGAGCTCAAAAATGATAGAGCTAGTACTAAGTGAAGTAAGTCAGACTGAGAAAGACAAATACCATATGATCTCACTTACGTGTGGAATCTAAAGAACAAAATATATGAACAAACAAAACAGAAACACACTCATAGATACAAAGAACAAACTGATGGTTGCCAGAGAGGAGAGGTGTTGGGGAGCTGGGTGAAAAGGGGAAGGGGATTAAGAAATACAAATTGGTAGCTACAAAACAGCCACAGGGATGTAAAGTACAGCATAGAGAATGTAGTCAATAAAATTGCAACAACTATGTATAGTGCTAGGTGAATACTAGACTAATTGGGGGGAATCACTGCATCAACTATATAAATGTCTAACCACTATGCTGTACACCTGAAACTCATATAAAATAATATTGAATGTCAACTGTAACTGAAAAAAAAATAATTTAAAAAATGATAGAGCTAGGACTTAAATACAGGAAACCTGACTCCAATCTCTCTGCTTTCAAACACTAGGTTCTAATTCTGGTGTATCTGAAAGTATAGAAATATGATCCCACGGGTGTCCAGATCAAAACCAATAAAACAAGCAAGCACAAATTTCATTGTGAAATCTCTCATTTTAATTATGCCTCTGTTTGCTCTTTTTATATTTTGAGGTTTGCTTTACCATGTAAAACAAATTCATCCAAAAAAAAGACATTATGACCCTTTTGGCTCTTAGAAACTACTGAATACTTTTAAATTCTGATTTTCATTTGTACTGTGGAGCAACTGGAGGTGGGCGGTAACCCGCTCTCTCTCACCCTCACTGAGCTACAGCCCCAGGAAATGTCCTTGAATTGTAGCTGGGAAATTTCACTTTTTAAAAAGCCTTCATTTCCTGTCTGTGAATGTTTCCAACTCTTGTGTCTGTGGTGGTTTAGGGGCCTCTGCTCAGGAGGCCTCCAGTGGGGTGAAATGGGTGAGGGAATGTAGTTTTCTCCAGGTTTTCATCTTTATAATGGCAGTGTATTTGTCTATCTTTGTACACCTGTTCCCTAACATTGGGCTTGTCCTGTAGAGTAAACATTGAATTAATCAGTGAATGAATGATTTCACCATCTGGAGGCAATTCCTCCTGGTCCACTGGACTTTTCTTGAAAGCATATTAACAAAATGGGATCCTATGATGTTTATTTATGTTCAATGGCTTGTATTTTCCCCATCTATAATAAAGTATGAATATCATTCTTTTTCAACACAATATTTCTAAAATTTTATATATGAATGTATTGTAATTTCTCTACGAGCAGATTTTTCCACATTTCTTGACATTTTAAACAAAATTGCAAAGAAAAGACTTGTAGATATTTCTTGCACAGATTCTGTTTGATTTAAATCCTATTTCTGGGTGGGGCATTGCCAGGTCAAATAGCATGCACTTTTACAGGTTTCTTCCAAATTTTCCTTCAGGATGCATGTGCCAATACCACATGGGATGTCTATTTCTCAGCATCCTCTCTATCATGAAGGATAGCCTCTCAGAGACACTTTTGACATCATCTTGAAAAATTATATCACAGTTTTAATTTATATCTGTTTCTGTTCTTTTGATTCTTGGCCTTATTTGAAGTGTAACGGGTAATATTTTTGAAATATATTAATGTTCTTTTCCTTTTTGCACTTCCTTTGACATGATTCTTCTGCTATGCAGCCAGAGGCATCTAATGCTTTGGGGGAAGCTTAGGACTGTTACAACAGAATGAAAAGAGAAAGAAAGAACCAGTGGTTAGGTTTTGAATTCCAAAATGGGACTTCGAATCTGTATTAATTGTCTCAAAAGATAGAATGTTTTTAAAGTAAACTTTTGAGTTGAATATAATATACTGACAAAAAATGCACAATCATGTGTCCAGCTTGATGAATTTTTACAAAAAGAATCCACTTGTGTAATCACTATCGAAAGCAAGATAAAGGGCATTACCAGCACCCTCGAAATTTCCCTGCCCATTCTAGTCATTACTCCCCATTAAAAGTAACCACTAGTCTCACACTTATCACCATAGATATTTGCCTATATTTGAACTTTGTATAAAATTACTCATCCAATCTGTGGTAATGGCTTTTTGTCTCTAAAAATTAGATTTGTGAGAGTTATTTATGTTATTGTGTACAGTATTAGTTTGTTTAATTTCATTGATGTACATTGATTTTATTTTATGAATATACTACAATTTATTTTTCAACACAATGAGTGAAAGTGCCAGGTGCCAATACTTAACTATTGTGACTTTTTTGGTTCATTTTAGTTATTTTGTTGCATGCATAGTGGTATCTCATTGGAGTTTTCATTTGTACTTCCCTAGTGACTAATGATTTCAGCCATCATTTAATATACTTATTGGCTACTTATATATCCTCCTTTTTAAAATGATTATTCAAGTGCTTTTTTTTTTTTGGTTTGTTTTGTTCATTAAAATTGTTTTGACAGTTTTTTTTTCTTGTTGATTTGTAGTTCTTTATATATTTTGGATATAAATCCTTTGTCAGATATATATCTTGTAATTATCTTCTTTCACTATTGCTTGCCTCTTTACTTTCTTAACAGAGACTTCTCATGAAGAAAATTCTTAATTTTCAGAATCAGCTCGTTAATTTCCACACAGGCAATCCATTGGGATTTTGGTGGTGGTTACATTGAATCTATAGATCAATTATGGAGGAGAATTGATATCTTTAAACTATTGATTATTCCAAGCCATAAATGTAGTTATCTTTCTATTTATTTAGGCTTATATTAATTTCTATCAGAAATATTTGATAGTTTTCTGTGGAGAAGTATTTCACATCTTTCATTAGGGTTATTCCTAGACATTTGGGGTCTTGTAAAAATAATTTTGCTATTTTAAATAATATAATTTTTGAAGTTTCATCTTCAAATATATATTGTTACAACTGAAAAATAAAATTCAGGTTTATATAATGACCTTGTATCCAGCAAATTTACTAAGTTCACATAGTAATTCTAATGGTTTATCTATAGATTCATTTCTACTTTATAATCACCTGCAAATAATGATATTAATAGTTTCATTTCTTCTTTTTTGATTTATATGCATTTTAATTTTCTCTTTTTTAATTACATTAAATAAGATCTCCAGTCATATGCTGGATACAAGTGATTATGGTGGTATTCCTTTTTGTTTTTGACCTTTGGGGAAAAATTTCCAATAACTCACTGTTTAAACGTATTCTTTATCAGATTAAAGACAGTCTCTTTTATTTCTGGTTTGCTAAGAATTTTTGTTTTTAAATTAGCAATGAGTGTTGTTTTCATCTAATGGTTTTTCTGCATCTACTAAGATGATCATGCAATCTTTTTTGTTACTGTACTGAATTATATTGCTATAAATTGATTGATTTCTATATATTAAGTTAGTCTTGCATTCCAACTGGACTTGGTTCTAATCATTATCCTTTTTTATTGCTGAATTTGGTGTTCAATGTTATGTTTAGATTTTTCATCTATCTTCATGAGATATACTGGCTCATCATCTTTCTTATAATGTCCTTTCTGAGGTTATGGGGGCCTTATAAAATGAAATGAGGACTGTTTCCTCTGTTCTGTTCTGTGGAAGAATTTGTGTAATATTGTGTTATTTCTTTCTTAAATGTTTGAAATCACTGATGAAGCTATTTTGGGGAAGGTTTTAATTACACATGCAATGTATTTAATAGACATAGGACTATTTCTCTTTTTATGTATATTTGATTAGTTGTATTTTCAAGGTAATTATCTATTTGATCTAAATTTTAAAATTATTTGTAAAAGGTGTTCATAATCTCAATACTACCTTTTTAATGTCTATAATTTCTGTAGTGATGTCCATTTTATACTCCTGATATTCATAATTTATGCATTTTCCCTTTAAAGATAAGTCTTTAGTAGTTTATCAGTTTATTAATCTTTTCAAAGAAGTTAGTTTTGACTTAGTTGATTTTCTGTATTATATATTTCATCAATTTCTGCTCTTATATTTATTTATTTCCTTTTACTTTGTTGTGATTAGTTGTCTGACTTTAAAAAAAAAGTGTCTTAAGATGGGTCCTAAAATTACTGACTTTCACCTTTCCTGTTTTCTAATATATGCATTGAAGACTATGAAGATTTTTCTATTTCTTTTAGCTATATCGTACAAGTTATGATGTTATATTTTTTATTATTTTTATTGTAATTCAACTCAAAATAGTTTTTAATTTCCATTGTGATTTCTTGTTTAACTGAATTTATGCAGTTATTAATTCAGTTCTTTCTTAAATAACTGGGTTATTTAATAAGAGTATATTGCTTAATTTCCAGACAGTTTGGGATTTTCTAGTTATCATTTTATTACTGATTTTTGTCTTAATTCTACTTGCTAAAGACACTACTTAAATGATATCAGTAGTTTGTTATTTGTTGAGACTATATTTGACTCAGTGATTAACTGACTTTGGTAAATGTTAGTATGTACACTTGAAAAGAATGTGTGTTGGATAGAATGATATATGCATATATATTTATACATACACGTGTATATATGTACATACATATCTATGGATATGTATAATCAGTAGGTCAAAATGATCAACTATATTGTTCAAATTTTCTATATCTCTCCTGATTTATTTTCTATTTGTTGTATCAGTTACCAAGACAGGTGTGTCAAAATCTTTTACTATGTTTGTGGATTTGTCCATTTATCCTTTTAGTTTAGTCAGTTTTTGCTTTATATTATTTGCGACTACATTTTTAGGTACATACAAATTTAGAAATGTTATATTTTTTTGATGAATCGATGCTTTATTATTAGGAAATGCCCCTCTTTACCACTAGAAATGCTAATTTATGCCTACTTTTTAATATTTGTTCAGTCAAATTATACTTCTTGTCCTGAAGTCTAATTTGTTATCAAGTTAGAGAGGTTTTTTTTAAATTAATGTTTGTGTGGTATGTGTTTCCCATTCTTTTACTTCTGCTTTAAAGGTTACCTTTTCTAGGCAGCACATATTTAGTTTTCTTCCTCCCACAGTCTGGTAAGCTTTACTTTTTTAAAATGGATTATTTAGTCAATTGATGATTTATATAATCATTTCTACATTTGAGTGTGAATCTTCTCTTTTTTTTTTTGGAAAAAAAATATAATTTTATTGAAGACATTAAAGAACACCTAAATACATGAATAAAGTATATGGTATCAATGAATAGGAAGGTTAAATCTTGTAAATATGTCAATTCTTCCCAAAATACAGGGTGGCCTCAAACTTCTAACATTTGTTTTTTTAACTTGACAGGCTTATTTTAAAACAAAGTGTAAAGGACAATAACTAAGAACGACAATAGCTCAAAAAATAATAAGGTGGAATGGCATTCTGTATCAAATATTCATACCTATTATAAAGCTATAATACTTAGAACAGTGTAACACTAGCATCGGGATAAGCAGAGATTCCAGTGGAACAGAAGAAAACGCCAGGAATAAATCCACATGTATATGGATACTTGACTTCATAGACAGGATATGGCAGATCTGCAGAGGAAAGGTTGAACTTGCCAAAAACTGGTTCTGGGACAATTGGGTATCTGTATGAGGGGCAAGTGAAATTATGGCACACCTCCTACTATTCACAAAAATTGTATATATTCTAGATTGTTCAAGACCTAAATTTGAATGGCAAAACTATGAATCTGCTCTCATACTATTTGTTTTCTATTTGTCCTTTCTTTGTTTCTTTTATTCTCCCCCTTATTTTTTGTATTAATTATTTTATTTCAATCTTTTCCTTTTATTCTTTTATTAGTCCTTTAGTACTTACCCTAGAGATCACAATATGTATCTTGACTCATTAGTGTCTAGGTAAATCAGTATTTTTAATTATTTCGGGGATCTTAGAAAACTGTAACTCCATATATTCATCTCACCTCTTCTGTGTTATTGTTTTTTGTCATGTATTTTAATTATATACATTTTAAACCCCTCAGACATCATTATTGTTGTTTTATGTAATTATTCTTATTTTTCTATAAATTACTTTTTCTGGATATGTTCTTCATTCCTTTCTATCTAGGGTTATTCGTTAAACACTGAATCTGTGACTTGATGTTTTTCTTCAGTTTGGGGAAATTCTCACTTATTATCTTTTCAAATATTGCTTCCATTGTATTCGCTACATCCCTCTGGAGCTCCAATTATACATGCTTTTTGTACCATGTCTTTTTTGCTTTGTATGCTCTTTTCTTTATTTTCCTCCAATGTTCTCATCATGCTACAGTCTGGACTTTTTCTACTGACCTATCTTCTTATTCATATCTGCCACATCTAATCTTTGTCTTATCTATCAAGTCCATTTATTACTTTCTTAATATCAGTGTATTTTTCAGTTTTATAATTTCCAGTTCATTCTCTTTAAGGATTCTAGCTCTCTGGTGATACTATTTATTTGGTCATCTGTTTTCTTAAACATATTGCTCTATAGATATTTAAAATCGATATTAACCCTAATATCTTTTTTTTTAACTAAAAGAGTTGACAATTTTATTTTCACATTTCACAATACAAATGAAAATTGCTTTTTTGGTCCCACTACACCCTTCCAAAACTATTCTCTTTGATAGGAAAGGGGGAGTGAGTCTTCCTTGTCATGCTATTAGGAAACACCCAGGGTCCCAGCACCATCATCTCCTGGCAAAATAGAACAAGTTATACAGAACTGTTGGAAAGAGGCTCCCCTCTTGTCTGTCTGGTCGAGTCATTCCTGGCCGAGTGGGTACCATCATGGGACGGGCGGGAGGTCTCATCATTGGGGGCTCTGGCATCATTGGCATGTGGCCTCCCACAGGCGGCCTCATTCCAGGAGCAGGTCCCACAGGCATCATCCCAGGAGGAGGAGGGCCCATCATTGGCATCATGGGAGGGCCCCCCATGTGGGGTGCTGGCATCATACCTGGGCGAGGAGGACCCGGGAGGCTGGGGGGTGGTGGGATCATTGTCCCCGCAGGAGGTGGAGCAGAGAATGGAGTAGGAGGTATCTTTCCTTGCTGAAATGCTGTGGTTGTTTTGTCAAGCAGACTCTGAGCCTGCTCTTCCATCCATTTCTTTTTTTTTTTTTTAGAATGGTATTATCAATAATAGATTTTTAATTTCACTGTTAAGTATAAAATATAACATATAAAATGAGAAATTTTGAATGTGGCCACAGAAGAGAAAGAAAAACAAAATATTATACTGTTCAGCTACTGCTGGCATGAGAAATATTCAGTTGTTTTTCTGAGAAGAAAATTCTTTCAATCAGGAAGTTAGTCAAGTATATGAACAAGTTGATTCCAATTGAGCAACATGATCCTCATTAGTCAGTGTAAAACCTAATGTTATTACATTTGAATGTACATAAAACTCAAGATTTTATTTGATTACATTTAATTTCATTTGTCTTCCATCCATTTCTGATAGTAGTCTTTCACATTCTCTTTGTGTTTCCTACCACTGCAGTGTGCCTTTCTCACAGATGGAGAGTCATGAGCGAGGTATGTATCGCAGTAGTCACAATAAAACCTAGGCATGTTGTTGCTCAAGACGTTGGCCACTCGATTAACCCTAATATCTTAAGCACTTGTGGGCCTGTGTATATTACATATTTTTTTTAATCTTGGATTTTGGATATTGTGTTATATCCTGGCATATCTGGTAATTTTTGATTGGATGTCAGATATTATAAATGGAAATTTTTGATTGATGCCAGAATTATAAATGAAAAAAATTCATTATATCTGAAAAATATGTCAGATATTATTATAAATGTGGAGGCTTTGGGTAATATTATTTTCTAAGGAAAATTTAATTTTCTTCTGATGGGCAGTTTGCTTTGATCTTGTTGGGGACTGAGATGATCTGAAGGTGGGTTTCAGTGTTTGTAAGAACATCTCTGATCTCCAGTTTGCCCTCACCGCTAGGGCTTGGTCTTCAGGAGTCTCAAAGGAAATCCTGGAATGTTTTCTAAGGCCTCTCCGACTTGTCAGGTGTGAGTTAGCTTTTTACCTGCTTAGCTGCTGCTTTCTGCTTGGTATCTTGGCCTCTTGCCCTGTGTAGGTTAGACACTGAGAAATGCCTCAAGAAGAAAAGTGGTGCAAAATGTTGGGCTCACTTATTTAAGGGTCACTTTGTTCCTGGATCTTAGGCCCTCAAGACCTGGCAGCCTTAATAACCCAGACCTTCGGTTTTTATGTTTCTGGCCTCATGAAAATGCTGAAAGTCTTATATTGGTTGATCTCTTGGCAGTTAGAAACTGTCAATTACCTGGATTCAAACTTTCAGATTGAGATGTCTCAAGGCTGGATTTTGCACTTTGGAAGGCCTTGTCTCTTTCCAATGTCATACTCTCACAGTTAGTCCTCCAGGGCTCCAAACTGAAAGGCTTGTGTCTTTGCCAATGCCCCTCAACTTCCTGGGGCCTTAATTTCAATCTTTATCTCCCTAAGACTAAAGACTGTGGATAGCTCTAGTTAGCCTCTCCGTCTCTTTGCAGCTCTTTCTGCTTTCTCTACCTCTACCTGTACAATTGGTAATTAGGCAAATACTTGGAGGGAAGAAAGCAGCTCACACCCTCAGCTTCACATTTCTGAGCTTTCTCTCTCTTGATCCATCAAGTCCTGGCTTCTTTGGCAAGCCTGAACTCCAACTGTTTGTGTCCCATTCCTGTGAGACTGCTAAAAGCTCTGAGCTGTCATTTTCTTTTCAGACTCTCACCTAAACCTCTTACACACTGGTAAATGCCTTACAAGGAGAAGAGACAGTCAAGCTCACTCAGCGCTTTTCTTTTTTCTGTGAGATCTTGGGTCCTCAAATCTCGGATGCTGGTTGCACATTGATGACTTCAAACGGCTGCATGAAAAACAAAACAAACAAACAAACAAACAAACAAAACAAAACCCACCCCACCCTAAGAAACCAAAACATACACACACAAAAACTTCATATAGTTGTTAAAATTGTATTTGGTGTGAGGGTTGGATCGGTGCAAGCTACTATCTTAGCTGGAAACAGAAGTCCAAAAAGCTAGGTTTTCTTGACAAAGAGAAAGGCTTTCTAAATTTAATAAAGCTCCTCTTTATATATCAACAGCTAGGTTTGATCAGCCTATGAGTAATAGAGTTTTATTATAAACCATGGGGCAGAGGACAGAATATAATGGAGACGTTCTTACCAGGTAGAAGGAGGATGCAGGAAGCTGACTACTATGGGAAGAAGGGGCATTTATTTCAGGAGCAAAGTCAAGATGAAAATGCAGCCTGGATTCCTCAGGGACTGTTCTCACCAACTTGGGCTTTGGCTTAAGAATTCATGGAGATAAGAATAGATGAGTCTTAGAATGTTCAGTGAAGAAAAGTAAGCCACGAAGCATATATGAGTTATAAACTGTTATATAATATTCATAGACAGACAAAATGAAAAATTATGTTTTAAAGCACATCTACCCATGTCATAATTCATACGGAGAAGCAAAGAAATGATGACCAGAAAACTCAAGAAAGTGATTAGCACTTGGGTAGAAGCAGGTGGAGGAGATCGGGAAGAGATTGTTAGCGACTTGGGCTGTATTGATTTTATTTCATTTCTGAAGTTGGTGGTAGATTCATGAGTGTTCATTATGATGCTCTCTAACTTGTCTATCTATTACGTAGATTATTTTGCATGGATCAAATGTGTCAAGTAAAAAATGCAAAAGGAACTAAAAAAGAGAAGAAAAATACTAGACAGAGCAACTGTGCATTAACAATGGCTAGTGCAGAATTCCTAGGGGTCAGACCAGCCACCTCCAGCAGATTTCAGTGAATTTCAGTGGACACCACAAAATCCATGCAGACCTGAGGTCCCCCTCCCCCACTGACCTGGGCCACATAAGCCCTTCATAGATTCAGATGCCATCTTAAGGAGGAGCAAAGGAAGAGGAGGAAATTTTCCAAATCAAGCATTTACCCAAAGGAGACTGAGGTAATCCCAAATGGGAAGAGATTTAGTTGTCTTTCGTTATCAAGTTCTCCCCACCTTGCCCCATGTCACAAGTGGAAATGCAAGGGCTTTGGAGCAAGCTAAGATCTGTCTCAGAATGAATACAGATACATAGATCGATCGATAGATAGATATAGATATGTACCTATCTATATTTATATCTATACATCACTTTATTTTTATTGCACACTATAGTTGTTGACTAAATGAGTAAATTTTTGACCCTAGCACAAACTAATGCTTATGTACCCTCTACACACAGGAAAGTGAAGAATTTGTATCAAACCTAGATCCTTAATCCTGTCCTGCCCTCTGGCTGACTGTGTAACAATCATCAGTCCCCTTAAACTGTCTGTAGCAGAGAGAGAAGGTGATTACCTAATCTCTGAATTTCCTTCTAGGTCTGTGAGCCTAAGTATCAGGGACAGCCTTCGTTCTCCTGAGCATTCCTGGTTACGTTTTCTGTATTCTTCATTCTATGATGAAATGAAGTCATTATTTTAGAAAACATAACCATCAGCGGTGATGCCATTGGATCCCTTACTTCATAAAGATAAATCACTTTAGAATGATTTTTACCTTTCTCAACAAGTTGTGTGCTTTCCAAAGGGCTTTGTAAGGGGGGAAAAAAGCCGAGAATAGTGAAAGTTAAATACAGCTTCCAGAGGATTTATCAGGTAAATGTTATGGATTGTTGTGATTTAATTTATGGGATTAGTTTGACTTTCAATTACCGGGCATCACATTGAATCACTATATTTTGAACTCTGTAAGTAGGACTCCTTACACTCGATCTTTCATCTGGAGAGGGATTATCAATAATTAGACACTGTGGCCTTATTGATCAGCTAATCAATATCCACATTAATCACCAGTAGTCTAAAAACAATTCACTCTTTGTATTAAAAGGAATCAGTGTGATCAAATTAGCATCTTTTGCTACAAGCTGTAGCTTCCCAAAGCGAAGCAATGGCTGAGAGAGGATGTGCCTAAAAAAATTAGAACCAGGTCAACTGATGCTAAATGAAAATGATCTAACCATAGTCAAGTTTTCATTATTTGTTTTTGTTTTTTGCTCTGATACTTGTACCATTTAATAAAATGGTATTTGCTACAAAAAGTGAGACAAGCAAATATAATCTACATTATAAACAAATGTTCTTTTCTTATAATTAGACTAGAAGGTATTTTTCTGTTGCAAAGATAATCCAGGTATCTTAATGGTTCTACAAAAATAAACCGTTTAGGTTTAATAAATGTGAGTGATTTGTTAACTACTAAGAATTAAGAGCATTTCTATTTTCCAACATGCACATATCACTCTAAACAGGCTCCAGAATGGAAAAGACTCATTTCTTCTCAGAGAAGTAGTTCAGCTGGTTTCAAGCTAAAGCTACTCGGTGGATGGGAGGACAGAGCTCGTCTTGGATTAGTCCATACAGGCTTTGGCTACACTGTCTCTCAGGCTGTCATTCAAACCAGTGGCTGTCAAACAAGGTCACAGATTCACCCAATGGCTTTTAATAATTTGACATTACTTTCATATGAATAATTTATAATCTCAGAAGAGTGAGACTATTATTTATGGTTAATAGCTGTGAAATAATGAGACACACTGTTTTGGGGCTGTTTTTATTACTAAGTGGTGTCCATATAGTTATAGGGATTTAAAATAAAAAGAAGTGAACGTGGATTTTTTTTCTTAAAGATCATATCAGATGCAGAAATGATATATCACAGATGAGACTAATACTGGCTGTCTCTTCAAATTTATCCATTACGAACATCACACCATTTCTTTGAAATGGGAGCTTACAGCAGCATTCTGGCAGTTTCTTGAAGTCAGTCATTTTCACTCTCTAAGGAAATAAAAAACGGACTTGTTGGGTCTTTGAGTCTCGTTTCCTACTGGGAATACGACAATTAAGTATCATTTTTTATTTTCATTTTGAGTTTTAAGGAATAAAAATTATTTTGTCAATGTAAAAACTCGGAAAAAGTAGATGTGTATAATGAAAAAAAAATATCATCTGCAATCCTACCAGATAATTTTTACAAAAATAAGATCATAATGTATAGTTTCTTATCTTGTTACCTTTGATCATTTCTTACATTTAAAAACAGCTTTTGAAACAATAATGAATGCCAACTATAATTTTATATATATAATGTGATGGCTCGGTGCGAGGTCGGAGGGATAGTGGATGGGGGGAGGGGGATTCACAGTGTGAGGGATATAAATGATGAACGTCTAAGTATTACCTTGTCTTGTACACCTGAAACTAATAAATTAAAAAAAAACAAGAAAAACCCAGCTTTTGAAAATGTTATTTTTAATGATTAAAATACTTCACTGTATAAATGTTACATAATTTATTTATTTTCCTATATTTAGTAATTTCTGTTTTTCCAATTTTTTATTGTTATGAATATCTTTGACAAGAATTCTTGAACATAAGTCTTTACTTATATTTCTGACTATTTCCCATGATATATGCCTAGGAGTGGGTTTACTGGGTCAAAGAGTAAGAACTTTTTAAACCTTCTGATGTATATCACCAAAACACTTTCCAGAAAGCTTATAATAATTTATAAGGCTACCAAGAATGGGAATGGGTATCTCCTTAGGCAAATTTTGCCAAGTTTATAGGTTAAAAAATGCTATATCATTGTCTTCACTTGTAATTTGTGATTACTAGTAACTGAAAATTTTTAATATGTTTATTAGTCACTCATACTTATTTTTTTGAGAAATGTCTGTTAGTGTCCTTTGGCAGTTTTATTCTTTTGTGTGGTTAGCACTTTCCTTATTGATTTGTAAGAGCTCTTTATATAAAAAATATGGACTCCATTTCACATTTTAAATCTATCTATACATCTTACAACTGAAGAGAATCATGTAGGTCCTGTAAATATCACATTAGATGAACATGGTGGATGCCAAATTTCAAGTGATGAAATGTAGTTTATAAAATTGTATAGTTAATATCTGCTTATAGTCAACATCTTTAATTCATTTAATCAGTAGATATTTATTAGATATCTACTGATATACATTGTGTGTAAAACAATATATATATAAATATAAATACTTATATTTATATATGTAAAGTAAATATATGTATTTGAGCTATATGGGGGGGTCTGATAATTAAGTTCATGAACTCATCCTAGAAAAAGTGCCGCATACCTCACTGCTGAGTATCACTATGGTCACCTTCGAAGTGCTCCCCTTGGGAAGCTATGCACTGACACCAGTGCTTAGTCCACCCTTCAAAGCAGTTTTGGAACTCTTTTTCTGGAATGGCCATCAGAGCTGTCATCGTATTACCCTTGATGTCCTGAATGTCATCAAAATGTCTTCCTTTCAATATTTCCTTTATCTTTGGGTAAAGAAAGAAGTCATTGGGGGCCAGATCAGGTGAGTAGGGAGGGTGTTCCAACAGAGTTATTTGTTTACTGGCTAAAAACTCCCTCACAGACAGTGCCGTGTGAGCTGGTGCATTGTCGTGATGCAAGAGCCAGGAATTGTTGGTGGAAAGTTCAGGTCGTCTAACTTTTTCACACATCCTTTTCAGCACTTCCAAATAATAAACTTGGTTAACTGTTTGTCCACATGGTACAAATCCATAATGAATAATCTCTCTGATACCGAAAATTTAGCAACATCGTTGCAATAAGTTCGTGAACTTCATTGTCAGACCTCACATATTATAATTTTTGGAAATAAAAAGTAATCATCTTATAACCACGAATTTTCCCACCAATAAGTGACACTCAATTCAACATAAGCCTGTGAGGACATAAAGATATTTAAGATGAGTCTCACTTTTCAAACATTCGCAGTCTGGTAGAGAGATGGAAATATACACAGTTAACCTTAATGCAAGGCAGGGTTTGATAAGTACAGTAACAAAATCATAAAAAAAAAGAAAGTGAAGCAGACTTATTTAGGAACGAGAAATTAAATCTGACTGAGGCAGTCCCTTTGGGGACAGTGAATTTTGAAGTATCTCTTATATAATAGATAATTTATAGCATGGCTTGACCCCTTTCCACCTGGCCTGACACTCTCTAAACAGGTAGATCTTTGAGAAGGAGAAGTTGGGACCAACAACAGTGGTGAGGGTTATGGAATGGGAAGAGGGAGAAGTGGAAGAAGGATATTCCAGGTAGAGGCACAGCTTGATGAAAAGCAGGGAGCTGGAATGTGGAGGGATGGCTTAGGAAACTAAAATGTATCCGTGCATATGGAGTGAGGGTGGAGAGCCTGGAGTGGGCATGAGGCAAGTGGAGAGGCAAGTGAGGGCCACGTGGTAGCCATCTCTGCATGTCAAGCTGATATGCCAGGATTTTATACTGTAAGCAATGGGGAGCCTTTGAGGGTTTCTGAGTGGGTGAGTATCATGATCAGAGCTGACGGAGACAACTTCCTTGTTGCTGGCATGAAGAATGAATGCGAGGAGGATAGTGAAGGTGGGAAACCCAGCTGTGAGGGGAGAGTAGTGAGGGGTGTAACTAGAGGAATGTCAGCAGAAAGGAGGGAATATATCTAAGGGACATTTTAGAGGCAGAATTAATAGGATTTGGTGGCTAATTGGATATGGTGAGAAGGAATGGAAGGAGAATGAGAAAGATGAATCCCAGATAAACCTGAAGTTTAGAGGCTGAGCAGTTCAAGCTGCTTGAACTGCTCAGGCTCTTGACTATATTCCCATTTCTGGGAGTGTTTTCTTTAGTATGGCTCCGAAGTATACCCAGATTATATTACACAATGGGCTGGAATCAGAAGCTTCTGGTTGTGATATGAGAAGAAGAAGCCCTTCTTCTGCACTTTTCACCAGTGGGTACAGAACATTGGTCAAGACTCTGGAGACAGGCTGGCTGGAGCTTCAATCACTGTTACTTGCCCAAGACATACACTGAGCTGTGGGTCATCGCACGGTTTCCTCGACCGCTCACAGACTCAATGTCCTCATCTAAATTCACTTCTTTGTGTGATTTTAGGAATCAAGTGAAATAATGAATGCAAATGCTTAGCAGGGTGACTGGCAAACAGTAAGTGCTCAATAAATGCTAGTTATTTTAATTGATAGTGGTGGACATTTTGGTGCTACTTTTGAGAAATAAAAACAGTAATAACCCCATGTTAACTTCAAGGGACTCAACATACAATAACTTGGAAATAATATTTACAGGGCTGCAAATTAATAAAATAAAGAAATCTGATTTAGAAATAAAGAATAGAACCCTAAGCGTATGCTGTGTTAATAACAAGAAAAATAATTTGAAAACAATGAACTATTACATTTAGCTGTCTTGCCAGACATGGCCTCGTAAGCCTTCCCTTGCTCTAGCTTATCCCCATCGACTTCAAAGTTTAATGTGACTCAATGCATTGTAGATTTATCAGGCATTGCATTTAATGCATATTATTTAATGCATGTTATTCATATTTCTCAGGATTAACTTAAGCAAATTGTATTCGTTCGCCAAGGAGATATTTGTAGAACTCTGAGCAGATACCCAGCAGTCTCCATGAATGTGGCATTTCTTTAGACAGACCTGAAGCACTGATCCAAATGAGATGCTGTCTCTTATAAAAACAGTTTAGTCATTTTAGAGAGAAGTGCACAACGTCTTCAATGTTTTCTCATACTGATGACCTCGAGCAAAGTGTCTTTCTAAATTAAATAAAATTAAAGAAAAGAAACAACAGTGATTGAAATTGCGTGATCTCCAGCAGCAACTCAGAAAATGCACACGGCGACTGGTCTGTAGGAGAGTGACTGGTTTGATTAAGGGTGTGTGCACCTTATGCCTCCTTGAAACAGAGTCAAGAAATATGAAATGCAAAAGAAGTAGGAGTTTTTATGAAGGAACAAGCAATAGATGGGTGCTGGAATATAATTTCAAAGCTTGCCCCTTTCTCATCAAAATCCAATTGTATGATGAGTTTTTATTTTCTTATTCTTAACGTTTCTACTAAGCTTTCTCTCTTGACATCTGGGTCCTTTTGGAATATAGGAAATCAAAAACAAATTAGTTTGCTTTCTTGGCAATTTCTTTTACATTAAAAGCTGTCTTAGTTTCTTGACATTTGAGAAATGGTCCTTGTTTTTACCACCATATTTAAGGTATTTGTGGATTGCAGCATCCAAATAAGTAAGATATTAATGGATTATAACACATGAATAAAACAAGAATTTGTGTGTCCATGCTAATAATAAACAAACAAACAAATACATGGGGAAGAAGAGAAGCTCTTCCTTACAGTAGAAATCAAACTAACGAACGTAGGTAGAATGAGAACTGAGGAAGTTAAAAAAAAATCACCATTTTGTAATCAAGGAAAGAATCATTAATAGATGCTAAAAGTGTGGCTAAAATTTTGATGAGGAACAAGTTTCAAAGTTTTAAAGGATAGTTTAAAAGTATCTCCCTAAATAATTCATTAATTAGATAAATAAACTGGTAACATTACAATGGAGAAACTGGCAGATGCCACGTTTATCAAATGTCCATAGAGGGCATCGCTATTAATGAAACAAACCAATAGTATGAGCTTCCTTATATAATCCCCTGGGAAGGACACAGAATAATTTTTGTGGTATTCCTGCCAAAAATGTATAACCTGAATCTAATCTAATCATTAGAAAACAGCAGGCAAATGCAAGGTCAGGGGCGTGCTGCGAAACAATTGGCCTGTCCTCTTAAAAAGTGTCAAGACCAGGAAAGACAGAGAAAGACTGAGTCGCTGATTTGGATGAAATGAGACGAAAGAGACATGAGAACGAAATGCAGAGTGTAATCCTGGATTGGATCCTGAACCAAAGGGAATATTTGGAATGAAAGACGTTATTGGGACAATTGGTTAAACTGAAATATGGCATGAAGATAATTAATTGCATTGTATGAATGTTCAATTTCCTGATTTTGATTTTTTCAGTTATGTATGATAAGATTTTTGTTCATGGGAAATACACAGTGAAGTTTTAAAAGAGCAATTATGTATACAATTTATTCTGAAATGGTTTAGAGAAATAATACATGTGTACATATGTACACACATGTATATATGGATATATATACATGTGTATACACACACACACACACACACACACACACAATGGGACAGGAAGAAGGAAATGAAGCCTGCTCAAATAAATAGTCCTTTTCTCAGAGGTAGAGTTTTTTAAGGAAAATGTGGTTTAAGCTCCAAGAAGAATGTGAGGACAGATTGCAATTAATTACATAGTAGTTATTTTCTCTCCCATTCCTATTGGCTGAGTGTACTTGCGTGAGGATGTAGTCATAGGCGAGCTGTTGCCTTGACATTGATTTGGGGGCTGACTTTTGGCTAAACGATTGGATTACCTATTTACAAGGACAGTGATCTTCTCTGGAAAACCAGAATGTGACTTCTTTGCACATAGTGGTCTCAAACACTGGCTTTTGACAGGTATTCCATGTGTGCTTTTATAGTTGGTTGCTGAAACTATAGAACTGAACTTTTAAATTTGAAGCCCTAAATTTTTTTCTTCTTCTTCTCCTTTTTCTCTTTCCTCCTCCTCCCCCCTCCCTCTCCTCTTCCTCCTCCTCCTCCTCTTCTTATTCCTCGTTCTCCTCCTTCTCCTCCTTCTTGGTTAGGAATTTTTAAATTCAGTTTGCTTTATTGTAATTCCTATTGGTCCTTCAGTGGATAACTCCAAGCAGAAGGGAGATGTCAATAACCTCAGTCTCATTTTTTTCTTTTCACGTTGATCTTTGACTATTGCTTGCTCAATGTGGCAGGAAAATATCAGGTTGAAACCTTTTTTTTTATAGAAACAGATTTCATAATTGACAGTCTGAATATTTTATATCACCAGTATTAGATGCATACACTAGGAGAAGTTGTACTTCAAAAACGAAGTGAGGTGTTCTAACATATCTAAAGTCAAAGCCATTCCAGAAAGTTCTTCTGAGGCAGCATCAAAGTGAGCGTCATCTTGGGGACAGAAGACTGGCTCTAGTCCCAGCTTGATCACTTAGTGTGTCCTTGGACAGACTGCTTAGCCCTGCTGACCCTTAGTTGTCTGAAATATCTCTAACCTACCTCACACGAGGGTAGTAAGCTTTAAATGTGAGAAGGTATCAGAAAAGTGTGTAGCATAGATCGGATGTAGAGTAGGAGCTCAGCAAATGTTTTGTCTTTGTTGATTCTCTCACTCAACAAATTCTCTCACAGCTGAGCAAGACAAAGGCTCTGGCTTCATGGTTCTGCCCAGTGCACACGGGCATACACTGTTTAAATAGTTCAGCCCAGTTTGCTCTAGATGGGGGCATTAAATGGTGAATGCACAGAAGCCTCTTTGGATCCTGTAATGTCTGTCCCATTGGAGGCGTCTTTAGGTTTGGACTCAATCTTGAAAGTTCTCGTAACTTGCCAAAATCAAGCATGGTTTAACAACCCTCTCAAATGCAAGGGGTCAGGTTAGATCTTAGAGCTTTTAGAAAAGAGAGACAAGGTGCTTCGGCCTTAGAATAAAACAGGTGGTAGATTCTACCACTTAAAGTCTAAACTTGGAGGAATTGCAACCAGGGAAAGAGAAAATTCTGTGAGGTTGATATTAAATGCTGTGATATAAGGACTGCATGAAGGAGTCTTGGCAAAGGATTCCAGCGTTTCCCAGTGTGGAGGTATTAGGAATTAAGCACATAGTAATTATTATTCATAGCTTGTGGTATTGAACAATGTTGGACTTATGTTGACAGTAGTATTTTTTATTTCTGTACTTGCGTTATTCTTAGACTAATTCATGTAATTTACTTCTCCCTAAATTATTAGAACTTCTCCATTTTTGGAATAGTCATATCTTAAATGAAAGTTTTCCAAATAAAGTAAAAATACCTGCTCTTAAATAAGTTTAGACTTAATATAATGCATATCTTTCTTATTTGTACAGATCGCTTGTTTTCATTCCTCAGGATGTCTATAATTAAGTTTTAAATTCAACTCACTTGCATTGAATTTTTCAACGTCTTTTTGAATGTGAACTGGGGAATTTCACTGAATGGTATTTAACGTATGTCTCTCCCTGAAGCAAAATTAATGGTCACATCTCCCATAAATCAGATTAGATTATTAGGAAAGTAGTAAACTACCTAATCACCTACTCACCAATTGTAATAAAACTGAACTTGATAATTAATGTAGTCAATTTACTAATTGGGCCTGAAACCACTCGGGCCTTGGTTTAAGACTTAAAAGGTACTTTGGATATTCAATTGGGCTAAAGCCATAAAATTCCTTCAGGGGTTGATGACATTTTTTTGGTGTGTGTCAGTATTACAGTGTTGCCACAAATAGGTTAAAATGGCATGTGGTTTACTGTATATCGTTTTATTTTGAGGCTGGAAGCATCAGAGTTAGCTTCTGGGTAGAAATTAAGATGAGACTTAATCAATTGGAGGGGATCTTAGCTTGATTCAATTCTGAACTAAAGTCAGTTTCCATTTGCCCAAAGCCAATGTTTCTAGTTTATTATTAGCACTTTAGCCTGACAAATAGTTGACAAAGAGAAAGATGTGTAGTTGCAATAATCTTCCTACTGGTCTGTAGAACTCTGGTGGCCCACGCCGACTCCCAGGACTGTTGGAGTGTGCAGATAGGTGGGGTGCATACAGGGCCCCCCTCTTGGTGTCATCCTCTTGGTGTCATCTTGCAGTTCTAATAATCTTTGAACAAGGGCCTCACATATTCATTTTGCACTGTGCCCTGCAAACTATATAACCTATAGCCCAGATTGAGTTCCTCCACTCACATGTACATTTATGTAACCGAGTAAGACACTGGATGGGCAAGGTGTGTGGTCTCTTCGCTCTCTTTTTCTTTTCCTGAAGCCATTTGGCACAAGCAGATGCATCTTCTGAAAGAGGGCTTTTTTCTTTACAGTATTATACATGGCAGGATTTATATGCTGAAGGCAGTAACAGGAAAATAGAGAAATTCACAAAAAGTTAACCAGCATTGAGCCTGATACGTTTGTTTAAGACGTCAGAGTTGATACAGGGTTTTTGTACAAAGTGGCTGGGACTGAGTTTTGCACGGCACAAAGTGAGCATTTCTCTTGGGCTCCCTGCATCAGGGCTGCTTGCTTATTATCTATGACAAATGTATCTCTACCTTAAAGTTTTGTAGACACAATGTAAAAGAAAGACTAAGTAATTCTTAAAGTTACTTTTAATTCTGAGATTCTATAATTCCTTGAGAAACAGACCTAAGAGCAATAGAGATTTCCTTTTTATGTGAAAATGATTAAAAACAAGCCTTTCTTCCTACAGAGCAACACAATAATACCTACCATTTATTGAGGACTTACTATGTGCCAGGCACTTTGCATACATGTTTTTCACTGAGTCTTACAATTGCCCTGTGAGGTAGGTTATTGTCTTCGTTGCACTGGTGAGTGATTGGAAGCTTGGCGAAGTTAAGTCAGGGCAGCCAGGAATCCAAGTGGCCTGGCTGACTCCCAAGCCCCCATACCCATCTTTGCCCTCTATGGCCTCCTATCAATTACATAAGCACAGAGCTAACCTCTCAGTCAAGGAGGGACTTGTCCAGGGAGTTGAATGTGAGGGTGACCTGGCTGTGACCCTGCCACACCACTGATTGCCAGCCCATTAGACTGACGTGGTGGCCCCGTGTCTTCTTTCTCCCTCACCTCCGTGTGCGTCAGGCTTTAAGCTGCTGGCTCAGACAACAGGAATGACCTTCCCTGATAAGGAATGATTGTTCCATGGTAGGCCTAGGTGGTGCAAACTCTGCTGCTCGATGGGTCCTCAAGTTGGGGTGCTTTCTGTGTTCCCTAAATACATCCCAAAGTGTTGAGATGAATGCTGTGGGAAGGGGCTAGCTGGGTTTCTTTCTGCAGGTCACCTTCCCCTTCTCCACCAGGCACATTTTCAGGGGTTTTCGGATGGACACTGTTAGCTTGTTCTTTCATTGTTGCTGATTATTTTTTTTAAACCAAAGGCTACATAAAGAGTTGAGGATGTATCATCTATCACAAATAAATTATTTTGCATTTCAATCCGTTGTCCATTTAATTAAAGGAATGGAGAAAATATGCTGTCCTGGAAGCATATACTCAATACATTAAAGAAATCGCTCATTCTTATACAGGAATTACCCCTGTCAAATCAATGAAGTGGGGTCACTGAGCACATAAATCTGTTGTATAATTTTAAGCCAGCAGAGGTAGAGAATGCATCTCCTCTAAAAAAGAATTTGTTTTGAAATTCTGAACGAGCCTAAACTGCTCTTGGTTTCTGGTAAGATCCTTTAATGAAGTTGGTACCTATTTACTGTTCTATAAATTACTTCTGGCAATTTGGAAGGTAAAGAGAATCAAGTCTTCTATTCAAACAAAAGGAAAAACTGAGATAATGTGTGTAAAACACCCAGTGTCTGCCACATAGTTAGTTGCTCTTGTGTGGGTCGGTTTCCTCATCTGTACCAGGAGGGTCATAACAATATCTTTTGTGTTCTCATCTATAAAACACAGATACTTTACTACTAATAAAATTCCTCCCAACTATTGAGCTCTGATATAATGTGCTGTTCTTTTGTTTTTTCCTCAATATCTCAATTTCTTCTAGAATTTTGCTGTTATGTATTCATTATTTAAAAAATAAATTTGTATTCCCACATTAATTCATACATTTAATTTAATTTATGTCAAAACCTCAATGGGTCTTTTTTTTTTTAAGGCAGGATATTGAAAAATTGTTCTGAAGTTCATCTGAAAAAGCGAACATCTGAAATAGCCAGAAATATTTTTTTTGGAAAAGAATGTTTGGGAACAGGGTGTCTAATCAGGAATAATTATGAATTATAATCGTTCAAGAGATTAAAACTGAATGATGATGGCACAATAGTAAACCGACAATGGGACTAAATATATGGAATAATGCGATAAAATTGATGTTAATCTCAAGTCAGTGGAAGAAGGATATATTATTAAATAAATGATGTTGGGAAAATTGACTATTTAGAAAAAATAAAGTTATAATCCTACCTTGCATTTCATACAAAAATAAATTCCATGTGGATTAAAGAGTTAACAACAGAGGTGGAATGATAAAAACACTTTGAAGAAATCGTGGATGAAAACAATGAAATCTCAGGGTGGAGAAGGACTTTCAAATCATGACTGAAGGCAGAAACCATAAAAGGAAAGATGGATACTATACATTTAAAACTGTGGAATGGCACAACAGAGGACAAACCAAGGTAAAACACAAATGATAAACTGGGAAAAGTTTTGCTACATACACATATGACAAAAGGTAAAGGCAAGGAGTTCTTTCAAGAAATAACAGAATGATTAGCTCTCTAATAGAAAAATGTGCTAGGGACTTAAGCAGGCAATTCAATAAAGCAATACAAAGGGCCAATAAACAACTTAAAAGTGGTCAGTGTAAGCAGAGAAAGACAAATTACAAACAAAACAAACCATGTCAATTGTAGGATTGACAATATCCAGTATAGCCAGGGAATGGGGGAAAAGGCACTGCCAGACTCAGATTTTTGCAGGACATATTTTTTGACTTGGCAAACCTATTTGTTTAGGAAATGTATGCTCAAGAAAATGATTGGATATGTGTGAAATATAGGTACAAAGAGCTTTACATTGGATTTAAAAATAATAGTGAAAAATTGGAAACAACTTGGCAATGGGGAATTGGTACAGTTATACAGCGAAATACTCTGTAGGCATTTGAAGGTGCTAATGTGGCTATATATTTATTCAACAGAGAGTCACCATCTACTATTGAGCTCCTCCCTCCGAAAGCAAATGACAACACAGTTTATAAAGTATGATCCCATTTATTTTTTTGATAAAAATACTTGCATAAGCTCAGGAAGAAGTTGGGAAGGGTAATCATCTAACTATTAATTGGAGTTACTTCTGAGGGTGGGATTAGAGTAGGGATAATTTTTTACATTTTTATATTTCAGATTTTAAAATAAAATTATAGTTGTAAGACTTAAGGAGTTAGAAATAACACTATAAATACTATAAGTGTTTATAGTAAGGTAGTAGGATTATAGGTGCTTTAAAAATTCTTTCTGTAGTTCCCCAAATTTCTCTATATAAAAACAGTCATATCATTCTTATATTCAGAAAATAGCAAAATTGGAAAGAAAGCTAATAAAATCTATATATGAATATACACACACATGAAGAGTCTGGAACATTATACATCAAAATCTTAATAGTGTTTATTTTTGGATGGTGATGGTAAGTGATTAAAACAGTTTCTTTTATTAATCTGCATTTATTAATTCTCAAAAATATACATATTACTTGTGGAATAAATGACAAAATTATGGAATAAAGCTCTTTTTAAAATCTTATATAGGGGATTTGCCTTTGTTAACCTTCCCCTCCCTCCAATCCTAAGGATAAATAAGAAATTTGGAACCAAAATACAAAATAATGTGTGTTTAAATCATTTTTGGAAGGGAAAAGTGATTGTGAAGATTTTCAATACCCCTTGACATAATTTGGGACAACGTGGAGTGAGGCAACTCCGAGACTGGGCATTCCTATTGCTGACCAAATGCGGCTTATGTTTCTAGTCCATGACCTTGGTCTGCTTTCACCAACACAGGCTCACATGCATTAATATTTGGAATGCAAAGTGAGTCTTGATTGATGGGTCCAAAGGGATTTTTAAATTTGGGATCCTGGGGACTACGGAGCATGGGCTTTTGTCTCTGCTCAGGTTTCTGTATCCTTCTGTGCAGGGGCTGGGCTTCATGCAGGACCTGGGCAGTGGGGTTTTTACCACAAGAATGTTTCCTTAGGCCTGGCTCCCTGATGTCATCTTTGCTTGAGTTGGATGGTGTGGTTGGTCCCTGCAAGTGTTCACTGAGAGGCTCTTGCTTCTGCTGAGATGATTGGCATTTCAACCAATACCAACATTTCAATTTTCCTTCCACTCTCATATCAAAAGGGAAGACAGAGAGCCCCCACTTCACACTGAGCTCCCTGCCCCCCTCCTCTCCTCGTGCCAGGTTTCATACCCCTTGCGAGTTTTGTACTGTGTATCTTATTACAGCAATCTATCTACCGATGGTGTATACATACCTGGGGTTGTGTTATGTTTCTGGTTATTTTTCACTGTGTGCACCTTGCCATGCTCCTTGATGGTAGGATTAATACCTTTTAATTCTCAGGACTCTGCACTCTCGTATGTCAGAGGTGGCCCTGTATAGAGGGAAGGTCCTTGTTGGAGGCCCTGGATTCCAGTCCCAGTTCTGTTATTAAGTGAACATTGAAAACTCCCCTTCCCTTTCAGAGCCTAAATTTCTCTTTTTGGAAAATGAGGAGTAAAACTGCATTTAGAATCATAAACTGAATTCTGAATTGCTACGGAAGCAAGGTGGGTAACACTAATGAGGGAATCAGGCCAGCTATAACAAGAATATTTCTCAGAAGATTTGTGGCCTTCTTGACCTATTTTTTCCACCTTTGAGAAAGATAGGGGCACTAGGAACTATTGCATTTTTATAAGAGAAACAACAGTGCAAGAATAATAATAAATGGCAAGTGGTGCTCTGCCTTGGTATGGGGGTTACATAGGGAATGGTGGGGACTGTGGCAAACAGAGAGCTCAGGATCAACATTATCTTGTTGATTGTTGCCATGGTGGAATGGGGGCCAGGCTTTCTAGGTCCTTGAGTTTTTCAGAGAAGCCAGATATGTAGCTGCTCATATCAAATCTCCTAATTTTTGAATGTTGATAGGTAATGTAAACTGGTTTTAAAAACAGTAGGATGTAAACACATCTGGAGGCCCTATTCAGCCTGAGGGCTAAAAGTTTGCATTTCTGGACTCTAGGCTGTCTAGGTGCCTTATTGCTCAATTATTCTACTGCATCTGACAGAGAGCACTGCTATGTGGGCATAGGGAGTCTCTTTACCAGTTTCCTTGAACTCATTTTTAAGAAAATACCCATTTTATCACGAACATTCTTAGGATATTGAAACTCCTTCCAATATTACCAAGGATGAAAATGATAATGCCTACAAAAGACGCTGGACATTAAAAAAAAAAAGTCTATGGTTTCCTCAATTCTCAGAATCATAGACATTCAGAGCTGGCATGACCGTGGACAGAAAGCTGATGATGTGTAATATAAGTTATTGGCTGGCTAGAGGACTCATGAAAACAACTGTAGATGGACAATCTGAAGAATCGAAGGGGATGAGAAGGAAGGGTGGGTAGTGAACAAACGGGCCTCACTTTGATCTTCTGTCTAGAGAGAGGCAATAGGAACAGTGCTGTTTCTCTCATACACTTCTTTTGCCTTTAGGACTGAACATTTGTTTTCAATTTTAACAGTTACAACGCACACTTTCATTAACCCATTGTCTAAAATATTGCCAAGGCCCTAACCGTTATAATTTATCTTTTGTATTATATAATTTGGAGCCGTTCAGGCCAGAAAGGAACATCTGTATTGAAAGGTTGAACTCGACACAGTTTAGAGTGCTACACTGGGCCCGTTCTAAGGTCAGTTTCCTCATAAACTTCGTTATCACTGTTGGTTTTATTCATTCTATTTGACATATTAAGCTTCTGTATCTTGGCATAAAGGACACAATATTGCAGCATATTGGCAAGCTCATTTGCTTTTCCCAGCTAGTGTTGTGTCCAAATATCAATCCCCAGGGATAAACACGTGTATATCGACTGCAGGAAAATGAAGCTTAGCAGCAGGTGGCCTTTTGCCGCCTAATGAACAGGACAATCTGTTACTATCACCGCGGCGCTTTTCACCAGACAATTAGGCAACTAAGCATGTAATTATTCAGGCCAACGAGAAGAGGCTCTCCTCTAATTTCATCTTTTCATTGCTGTTTACTCACCCACACTCCCCTCATTAGCGAGAGATTTTCCAGTCTATGCTAATTGGTTTCAATAACATTCATTTCAGTTGAAAGAGAACGATTCTGTTAATTGAGAATCGAAAGAATCTTTTCATTTTGAGTGCGTCCTGCTATGGAAATCTGAATACTCTCAACAGGTTCGAGCTAATGAAATTAAGTCACACAGCCATTAGTGGTGTAATAGAAATAAAGTAATTTATTTTCATTGAAGCATGTGCTATAGGTCCAGAACAATTAATACAGCTTGAAGAGGTTAGTAACTTAGAAAAAAAAATAGATTGAGAATAAACAAGATGATTCCCCTTAGAATGGCTTGTTTAATTCTTGGTTTAACCCCTTGTCCATTTGGTGCCACTTTCGAATTAAAGTGAAGAGGACTCATTTGTAAAATGACACTTATCTAATTGTATATGAAAAGCTGTGCTATTTCCTATATCAGCCACTTAAATGTATCGTATGACTCAATTGGTTATCTGTGTTGGGTATTTTAAGCTGAATGTGCTTATAAAACTTTTACGAGCAAACAATTAGTCAACCTATTTCGGTCTTCTTTTGGTAGTAGTGTTAGCACATTGACATGTGTGTGATTTAGAATCAGACTGAGCCCCATGTCACAGCTATAATCATTTGATGGCCCTTGGAATCCATCACAGGCATTATATTCAGGCACTGCAGTGTCTGTTCCAGGAACAGGCAGAGACAGAATTTTAGAAATGAGGTACTAACAAATGTACTTATATATTAAAAATACATACCCTTCTAAACAAACTAAACTACCAAAGAAAAATTTTGATTGTAAATGAAATAAAAGACTCATTTTGGACTGCCTGTTACAATTCTGTATTGACAATGTCCCCCCATTAGAAGACTAGTAGATTTTCTTGCCAGCAAGAACGTATTTTTAAAGCAAATAGATTCAGAGGGTGAAATATTGAATATATTACTTTCACACACACAAAAATGTACCTATATCATGACACTTTTACCAAAATTCTCATATCTTATTTAGTTGTTATTTTTTTAATGGAATAATCAATATGAAACCATTTGGATTGCTGTCAGACTAGCTGCCTGTGTATAGAATTCCCTTTCCTTCTCACACATAAGAACTAGAGTTCTGCTGTGGCCATTAGTATATAGTGCAGGTCTGCCTCTTTCTATCCGCTCCTGTGGATGTCGGTTGGCTGTTGGCAGGTGGGTGGGAGGATGGGCTGGGGTGGTGCGTTATGCAAATATTATGTCTTTTTCTTTTTTTTAGTGAGACTCAAAAATGCATAATGGGGACAGACTTACAAAATAATACACTGCATAGCGTTATGAATATTTCAAAGAATTATTTCTTTATTTTGTGCATAGCTCAGAGTGCTGACATTTGATTTATAGCTGCATGGATGTACCTGGGGTTGCTAAGGTTACCCAATTTCATTCACCCATAGATATTTGAGATCTACATAATGCCATCACATCCTCCACTGCATTTCAAAGTGATGTTGATAAATGGTGCCTTCCTTAGATGATATTTCCATTTAGATGTGATATATCTCATGATTTCTGTCTTTTAAAATATTGTGGTTGATGAAATTTTACATTATGTGCATATACAGAAAGCAGGGATACATATTTTTTCAGTTTTAAAGGTTCGAAAAACTATGAAGTGTGGGCTTTCCCTTCCCCCTCCCCACCCAGCACCTATTCCCATATGTTGAGGCTTACTGTGACTAATATCAAGTTATTTTTTTTTCTTAAGAGAAAAAAACTTCACATTATTGTTTGTCTTATGTTTAGAGTTATAACAAAAGACTGGCTAGTCACCTGAAATCGTTTTTGTGATGTTTCATATCTTTGCAACAAAGGCTTAAGGTTTTCTAAAAAATGAAAACATCTTTTGAGATTTTGATAACAAACCTAGGGAAGTTATTTTTTCCAACAAAATAACCTGTTTAGAAGTAACAGGTAAGATTCTCTCTCTCTTTGTGTGTGTGTGTGTGTGTGTGTATGATACACAAACACATGCACATGCATATATATATAATTTAAAATATATATTTTATTATTGCTTACAATGATCAATTACCTTTTAGCTTGTAATGTATCCCAGTCCTGGAAAGAAGTCTGGTTCAGGGTCTCCTAACTTCAAAGGAATAGGAGATCAGACCTGTAGAAGAAGCACAGTTAAAAACTCCCAATATCCATAAATTTTTTGTGAGAAGAATAGACCTGGCTCCACGGGCAATAAAGTTTCTGGTGGGGAGAGATGAACACATACAAAGAGCCATAAGCCCCATCTTATGAAGGACTAATCTGTGGATTACATAGTTTTGTTTCTCCCTAACCAGCTGAGTTGAGTTCTGAAAAATTACATTTTTATTTTTTTCATCTGAGTGAGAAAACAGTAACAGAAAAGACTGGGATGATGAAATACAGGAAGGATTTATAGGGGGCCATGGTTAAGGCCTTCGGACTATGTTCTTTGGGAGGAAACAAAGGCAGGCTGCCTAGGAGTAAAGGATGGGGAGTGAAAGAGGGTGGGGCAAGGAGGTGGTTGCGAGAAGGAGACCACTGGACCGGGGGGAAAAGCCACTGGGGAGAGTTAAAGGAGGGGTGAAGGGCAGAGAGAGTAAAGGGTGACCTAAGAAGTGCACTTTCCAATGGGCTGAGAGGAAGTTGCAGGTTCAGCCACACCTAATGAGGTACTGTGTTATGAAGATTACAAAACAGTGGCTTGCAGATCTGCTTTGTTAAGCTATGTGGTGTTAAGACTATTTTGAATTAGCTGCCACATTTAAACATAGGAAGATTTCACAGAAAAGTCCTGAGATTTAGATTCTCCTGCAAAATCAGAAGATCTAGCGACACTTGGTGTGCATTCCTGGATGGAGCTGAGTAGCATCGAACTCCTTTACAAGACGATGTCTCTCCAGGTTGCCACAGTCTCCTCTCCACCCCACCAAGCCAACTCTTTACATGAATATCCCTAGTTCCTTTGGGAAGATGAGCCCACTCCTGCTTGGCTCCTGTGCTTGTGTGACTTTGCAGCTCTTTGTTCTGTTCTACGCCTGCGGCCTGGCAGATAGTAGATGATCAATAAATATTTGTTGAATGAATGGAGAATATCAACTTGTTGTATCTTGTATATATAGGTCTGTTCTCCATGGGAGATTGTGAGATCTTTTAAGGTAAGAACTGTCTTATTAATCTTTGTATCTTCAGTGCCGACACAGCAACAGTAAATATTTAATAAACATTGGTTCAATGTTGCACACATATGGTGAGGCTGAGCAGTTGCTCTCTTTGTATAGGAAAAGAATGATACAATTGAGAGATGGAAGACAGTGGGTCTGCTAAGCTGCTGGCCGTGATAAGTTAGCAAGAGCATCTCAGCCCAGACCAATGGGCCAGAGGGCCTATTGGCCTCCCACTCTGCAGTCTGTTCCTGTGAGTGTGCTGATTTCATTGGGTTTCTAGCTCTTAGGCTGCCAGAGAAAAGCTTCTGGAAGCCCTACATTTTGCCTTCGCTGGTTGCCCCTTTACATGAGTCTCATTTCTCTTAGCCTTACTTGACCTGCCTCTGGACACCTTCTGTTTTCCTTTTAGATGTGGATTCACCTTTTCCCCCTTGTTTGTCTCTTTCTTGGGTCTGATTACTCATCCTTTCATGTTCCTATATCGCCATCTCCCAAGTGATGTTGCCCAACTTTATGCTCTTCTGTCACATGGTTGGCTAGGTTGTCAGGTGGAGTGGAGGTAGTTATGGTGAGGAGCGGAGACGGAGAATTAGCTGGAATTGTACATTCACCTTTAGTGTTCTATTCTTAATTCCTGAACAACACCACTTGCCAATAAAACCATCTGGGAGGTAATCAGCAGCACAGGCTCTGGTGCCAGAAATCTTGGATTTGTGTTTGCACCCTGCCTCTCATTAGTTTTGTGACCTCGGATTTAATCTCTCTGGCCTCAGGGTCCTCATTCATTGAATGAAAATGATAATGCCTACTTAGAGTGTTGTGAAGACTGAATGAACAAATATAGACACTTAGAAGGGTGCTGGCATATAGTAAATGCTCGATAAGTGCCAGCTATTACTATCTTAGTCGTTTGTTTACCCTCATTTCCAAGAACTTTGGGTGCTTCCATCATGACCAAATCATCTGTAAGACAAACTTCTATTTTCTAAAGAGTTTCAGGATCTTTGGGCATAATAGAACATATTCTTTGAAGAGAAAGTAATTAAGCTGGATTAAACAAGAAGAATGAAAGATGACTATGCACCTATAATATTTATGTTCAAAGAGCTGTCCAGGCATCAGTGGTGAGGTATCAGGGCTTCTAGTAGTCTCTACAATGATGTTTTAAGTACAGACTCAGAGTCCCTTATTTGCAATCCAGAAATCCATAAAAGCTCTGAAAATTTAAAATGTTTTCTCTCCATGATCCTTGGCAGCGAGATCTGACCTGTATTTGTTGATCAAACTTGCCCTAAGCTGACAAAAGGCTATTTGCCGTCTTTATCCAACTTTGGGTGAATATTCTATATTTTCTGCAAAAATATCAACATATTTGATTATGGGGTACTGTCCCAAACTCTACTCTGAGTGTTATGTAATATGTGGTCTATGCATTAAATTATCTTTCTAAATTTGAAAAATTCTGAATTCCAAAGAAATCTGGGTCGAAGGGTTCATGGGCCTCCATAACCACATCTGCACTCATGTTTGGACCAGAGGGACACTGCCTTTTACTTCCTTTTTACATACCCATCCCTTTCCTATCCCCAGCACAGTGCTCGGGATCAGCCATTCATTTAATCAATATTTACTAAATGACGACTAAGGGCTAGACACTGTTCTAGGCTCTCAGAAATAGTGGAGCACAATGGGATCCTTGTTTTCATCGATTTTATACTCTACCTGCAGAAGATGCTTGATAAAGGAAGAAGAACATCTCAGTGTTTTGCAGAAGATCAGAAACATGGGGCAGGCAATTCCTCATCTTGGTGTCAGCGTGTGTGTGTGTCTGTGTGTGCATGTGTGTGTGTGTGTGTAGGTGAAGTCACATAGACAGCTGGTTAAGGAAGACCTCTCTGAGCGGTGACATTTGGACAGAAACCTGAATAATCAGAGCAAATCAGCCATGCAATGAGCTGGGCAAGAGTGTTTCAGGAAGAGCAAATAGTAGCTGTAAAATCCCCAAGGCTAGAATGAGCTTGACAGGTTCCAGAAGTGGAAAGCAGACATGAGTGCTTGGGACAACACTGAGCCATGATGGTGACAGGTGCAAGATGTGGTCAGATATATTATTTCATAGGCCTGTTGGGCACAAAAGGAGTTGGATTTTATTCTACATGTAATGGGAGCTGATAGAGGCTTTAAACAAGGAAGTGACATAATGGTTTTGTGTTTTCAAAAATCACTCTGTTGAATGACTACTATATATAAAGTTCAGACAATTAAGTTTGTGAACTCATTCTAGAAAAAGTGCTACATACCTCCGTGCTGAATATCACTATGGTCACCTTCGAAGTCCTCCCCTTGGGATGCACTGATGCCAGTTCCTAGTCCACCCTTCAAAGCAATTTTGGAACTCTTTTTCTGAAATGGCCATCAGGGCTGTCATCATATTACCCTTGATGTCCCAAATGTCATCCAAATGTCTTCCTTTCAATATTTCTTTATCTTCGGGTAAAGAAAGAAGTCATTGGGGGCCAGATCAGGTGAGTAGGGAGGGTGTTCCAACGCAGTTATTTGTTTACTGGCTAAAAACTCCCTCACAGACAGTGCCGTGTGAGCTGGTGCACTGTCGTGACGCAAGAGCCATAAATTGTTGGCGAAAAGTTCAGGTCGTCTAACTTTTTCACACAGTCTTTGCAGCACTTCCAAATAGTAAACCTGGTTAACTGTTTGTCCAGTTGGTACAAATTCATAGTGAATAATCCCTTTGATAGCAACATTGTTTCAACGAGTTCGCGGACTTAATTGTCATACCTCGTGTGTGTGTGTGTGTGTGTGTGTGTGTGTGTGTGTGATCAATATTTGTGAAATAAATAATTTAGTTATATAATTACATGTTACATACAATTCATAGATTATTTGCAAGTAACAAAGCCCCAAATAACAGTGACTTAAATGAGATGGTTTATTTCTCTTAGGTATAAGAGTGTGGAGGTAGGTAATCCAGGGCTGATATGGGGATTTGGTTAGGTGAAATACTCAGAGTACAGCCCCCTTTCAGCTCTCTGGTACACTATCCCTAGGTGAAGACTTCATTTTCATGGTCCAAAATAGCAGCAAGAGCTCCAGCCATTGCATCAATCTTCTAGGCAGCATAATAGATTATGTGGGGAAGAACCTATGCAAATTGTCTTTTAAGGAAAGTTCCTGGAAGCTAACATATGACAGCTGTGCATATTTCTCTTTGGCCATGACTTAGTCATATCACCACATTTAACTTCTAAAAAGGTTGGGAAATGTAGCTTTTATTCTGGGCAGCTCTGTGAGCTAAAACTGAGGAGTTTTAGAAATGTAAAAGTGGGATGGCAGATATTGAGGTTCCATTTAGTAATTTTTCAAGCATATAATTGTGTTATTAAACTCAATCACAGTTCACTAAAGCTGGAAATAAGTTAGAGATCTGCTAAGTCAACCCCTCCTGTGGTACCATTTGTACCCATTCTGTTTCTTACAGGTGCTCTAACTGCACTCCAGAGAAATGACATGAGGCACGCAAAGTCACATGGAGAATCATTGACTCCTCTGAGGGATTGTGTTGACTCCTAGGGTTTTCTTAGCAGGAGCCAGGCTATTCTGCTAACTAGTTATGCCGTTCCTGAGCCCTACTCCTACAAAACAAATAGCCAGTAGAATTGGGTAGAATGGGTAGTTCTGAGTGCTTTTTTTTCTTTAAATGCCAACCTCAAAAGCCTAAGAAGCACCAGTCTAAAAGGAAACTCATCTATTAGTTCCCCAAAGGAGGATCTTTGAGACCATGGTCAGTAGGTACTAGGTTTAGACCAGGGATGGGCCTTTAACAGGTGGGGTCTTCCAGCTCCCAGAATCAGTTTGCGTTTTTTCCCCTTTTCTTTTTTATTTTAAAAAATATTCATGCCCTGATGAGCAACGAATTCCCCAGAGCAGAATGGAGATGACCCCACGGTGCACTGGGCTCTGTTGATGGGAATTGCTTTTACCTTCTGGAAAGAGAATAGGCCACAAAGGATCAATCTTTTCTCTGTTGTATCTCTTTCAAGTTGAACTGCATTGGACAATGAGTGGATTAAAAAAAAATCCTGTGGCCTGGTGTGCCTCAGATGCATTTGCCAATTTTAACATCATTCTCCAAGTTATATAAAACTAAGGAATAAATGCCCGAGCCTTCTGTATGGTGAGCAGTTTACTTCCCAGGCAGAGATCATATTTGTAACAAATCTCCTCAGAGATGCATTTTGTAAGTGAAGTGAAGAAATCATTAGCGAAGCAATATTTGAAGAAGCAGACTGGCCCAGTTCTGAAAGCAACTCTATTTTAACCTTTAAAAGATATCATTTTACTTACCAGGCTGCTTATTACAATTACACAGTGTTTTCCTTGGCTCCTGGCTCCATTAAACATATGTTTTATAGCAAGTTCTCAATTACATTATCCTGACAGGCTGGCTCATAAGGGCATGTTATAAAGTAGAGAGACTGCAAAGCAGTAAACTGGCCCTCATTAAGTTTATAGTTTTATTACCTTGTTTAGGACACTTTTTCTTCCCTTCCTCTCACTGGCTTTCTTTTGTGACATTTAATTTATAAGAAGCAAGGGGACACTCTTGTCCTCCTAGCTGGTGAACGTGCTTTCAAGAGGCATTTGATGGTTCTGCATTTAGCTGTCAAGCCCATCTCACCTCCCCACCTCTCCCCCATAACGTGAATTCTTTTCCACCCCCAAAGGTTATCTGGTATGTCGGTACCCTTTTGGAGTTAAACATCAGTGGACTGTGCATTTTGGTCTAAAACTGGTTGCTCTTAGATGGATATGAGATCTTCATAAGCTTGCAAAACGCACTTGGACTCACGGACGTTTAATAAATGATGCGCATTACCTCTTCCAGCTGGCCGTCTTTGCACATCTCTGTGAGACAGTCCTTTGCACTAGCCCACAGTCAGCCTCTTGAGAGGTGGCACTGGATTCTCTTACCACAGCACGCAGGTCAGCCGAACTATTTTAATTTACAGAACATTACAGATGCATAAACATATTGATATCTCCATACCCCGACAAGGGAATTAAATCAGCTTGAATTTATGTAAAATGTGTTATCGTAATTGGACGAGGAAGGAGTATTGGGCTAAGATGCGTAAACATCGTCTGGCCACTGCTAATTATAGGCATGTAAAAAATGGCTGGTGGTTGCTTCTGAACCCAGACAGAATCTGTGGAAGTTGATTATGAGGAGCTATTATATATTGATAGGTTAGGATTTATTACTGAAAGTATGAACCGATTGCTCCGGATTGGATGGTAGTCGGGCACTGGGGAATCGGTCTTGGAGCTGTTAGACCAGGGTAATCTATCAGGAGGAGGAGAGTGTATTCTATCAATTAAGGAACAAGCAATTCTACTGATTTGCTATTGGCAGGCTAATAGAGGTAATGGGTTTTCTTAGACAGGCCAGGTACTGTACAGCCGAGCTGGGGAAAATAGTGACATTAGACAAACAGAAGAGCAGTTCATTAAACCTGAGTGACGGCTGCGCTGGGGCGAGACAGCAGGAGGACCCTGGGCTCTGGCATGTCCTGTATGGGCCCCTCAGGCCGGGAGGGGCAGCTGAGCCAACAAATGTGGATGCCTTTCGCCACTGATATATGCGACAAACTGATATTTATGGATCCCCGCAGGAACCCTTTGGCAAGTGTATCACTAAGCTAGTGTCACAACAACACTGCATGAAAAACAACTTCAAAATCTTCGTGGCTTAAACAACAAATGCTTACCTTTCTTGCTCATGGGTCTGTGGGTCATTTGGGGTTTGCCTGATGACCTTAGCTCAGACTGCAGGACAGGTTTGGCTCCATCCCATGCATGTCACTATAGTGCCCAGGTTGACAGGGCAGCAGCGATCGTCAGAGCAGATTCTTCCCATGGCTTTAGCACAGGCACAGAGTTCCATGGCAGCCTCTGCAAGCACATTTCAACCTCTGCTAGAGTAATGTACACTGGCATCCCACTGGTCAGAGGAAGTCACATGGTCTAGCCGCGGCCCAGGGGCAGGGAAGTACACTCAGCCTGTGGCAATGGTGTGAAGGTATAATTTTATTACAGGGGAGTTAAGAAATACAATGAACAATTTAATCCCCGTATGCTGTCTCCTTTGTTGCATGGCACTTTGTGTGGTTCACATGAGTTTCCATCTCTTTCCCCTCCTTTACTCCACCACTAGGCAGGACAGTACGACTGTGAGACCCCTTGTCGCCAGAAGCCGTTCTTTAACCTAGGTCCTCCTCAGGTGGTTAGACAGTTGGTATAGACTGCAGCACGTAAAGCACCAAGGCTTATAAGATGAACCCAATTTTTATAATGAAAACTTTGCACTACTGCCACGTTTCACTGCATAAGTCGCGCAGTGGGACCCTTTGTTCTCCCAAATATGTCTCTTGTTTGCTTCCCCTAAACAGTGGCTGACAAACCAAAGGTACTGAAGATGTAGCTGCAGTCCATCGAAGTGGGGCAGAAAGGATAGGAGGGTCATCTCTTGCTGGTGTGGGGACAGAGTCCCAGAGAGCAATTTGCAGGCTCTCGGCCTCACATGGAAAGGTGCTGGCTCGGGGAGTAGATGGCCATCAGCTGTGACTAGTTGGCCATCAGCTGTTACTGGTTAGCCATTAGCCACTAATATAACTGCGGTGGCTATGCTAGGGGTTGATTGGTTGGTTGGTTGGCAGAGAAACAGAGGGCAGGTTGTAGATCGTGTGGCTCCTGCTTCCTGTGTCTCCAACGCAGCTGCAAGTAAGACTATAGTGGTGTGACTCCCCTCTCTATGGCTCCGTGGGTGTTCCTTTTTGCCCTCACCATGTCCTGCATTCTTGTGCGGGGAGCGGGACTAGAGACCCTGCAAGACACTGGTATGATCACACTAACCTGCCACCTGGTCCCCTGCCTCAGGTCTTACCCTTTTCCTGTTCACCCTCTTCCCTGCTGCCAGAGGGATTCTATTGAAAATGTAAATCTGGCCACGTGAGTTCCGGGTCTCCCATCACCTCCCCGTATGTGTAAGTCCTTACAAGCACACAAAGCCTTTCCTGCCCTTCCGACCTCCCCAGCTTCCTCCCCTGCTGATCCTAGTGTTAGTAACACTGAACACCCGGAGGCTTTGGGTGGTTTAGGGTTTGTACTCTGCCCACACCTTGCTGTTTCGAGTCTGTTGGCCTCTTTTAAGTTGGATTGTCCTCTTGTCAGCTGCTTTTTAGTTTTGCCTGGGTATCTCCTATTTATTCTGTAGCTCTCAGTTCTAGTACCATCTCCTCTGGGTGGGTGGGGTTAAGTGCGCATCTTGCATATGCCTCAATGAGTTCAAATAGTATCTTTTATCCTTCTGCCAGCCTTACCAGGCTATAAATCGTCTAAGGACAGGGACCTTTTTAACTCAGCTTATTTGCAGCATCCACCATAGTGCCTGATATGGAGAAGACGCTCAGTAAACATTTGTTGGGCTGACCTGACTTGAATGTGCAGTTTCTTTGTCTTTCTTCCCTCTGATTTACCAGCCTTCAATGAGGAGAAGTCAGCCTGAGGTTGAGGTTTTCTTTTGGAGCCTAAAATTGGTACATTTGTCATTGTACACTTAACCAAAAAAGGAAAAAAAAAATCAACTTTGATGTTTTGGAGGCTACATTTGAAGTTGAAAGGTTGACGTATGCATCGTGATAGAAAGTAGTGGTCTTTTCAAATGATTTTGCTTCAACCTTCCCAATAAAACAAATGAACTGTGTTCATGGGATTTTGACATGCTGGTTTCTCTTTGACACTAAAATGAAATGAATGTGCAAAGGCACAAAAACAGTATGTATCCTTAGTAGGATGAAAGCTCACCTTTATCTCCCTTTGACCCTTTTATTTTCACAATACTAAAGAAATATTAAAAATGGTAGGGGCTGGCAAATTTTTAGAAAAGCTATCACTTTCCATTTTATTGCCCTACTGTGACCTTGACCTCCTCTTCCTCTGACCTCTGCAAACACTTCCCAGAACTGGCTTCCTCCTGCTCTCTGAAGCCCACAGTTGACAGCCACACAATGGAAAACCCTCTGCTACATAGTATTTTCTTGGAATCCAGTCCCATGGGGCTAGTGTGGGCTTGATGTAATCATTGATCAACGTCTCTGTGGGGAAAGCTGTCACTAGAAATAGTCTTGTGCGACGCTGCTCTGCCTCTCCCACTCCCCTTTTCCCCCAGACAAGTGGGGCTTTGAGCAGAGGCACATCCAGGTTCTAATGTCAGGAGGGTGCGTCCGGGTGGCATGGTGGAGTGCACCATTTGGTGGTGTGGAAGCATGCACAAAAAAGCACCCATCTTTGACTTCATTCTCTTCACTGTGTTCCTTTCACACTGTTTCATCTCAGGATCACAGTCAATAAGCACCATGACAACCTATTACCTAAAAATTGCTGAAAAGGTACCACTTTTGGAGAATGAGCTCAAGAGAAACACTGATCCTCTTGCTCCCCACTAGATTTGCTAAGGGACTGGGAGATTGGGCTTTGGGTGTGGGTTCGTGTGAGTGTGTGTGAATGTGTGGGTGTTTGTGTGAGAGTATGTCTATTTGTGAGTGTGTGTTTACGGAAAAGTATGTGTGTTTGTAAGTATATATGTTTATATGAATGTGTGAGGGGTGTGTGCGTATGAGTGTGTGTGGCTATGTGTGTGCATTTGTGAGTGTGAGTGTGTGTGTGAGTGGGTGTGTGCGCGCGTGCGCATGTGTGTTTGGAGACACAGCATCTTGGGAAGAAACCCCCTCCCTCCACCTCTTACTGTTTTCCCGACACAGTGCTCTGTAGTGACAGCACCACAAGACTTTAATTCACCATCACCCTCACCCCATCATCCAAATAATTCTATATTCCATGTACAAACAACATGCTTTTGACTTCCACTTCCAACCGTGTTTGCAGTCTCCAGGCTCCTCTCGCAGAGACGTGTCAGAGCTGCCTCTGGTCTTGTAATGAGTTATTAATTACAGGGACCAGGAAGAGAGGAAGTATCTAGGAACATGTCCTGGAAAGCCAGTTTACACAGTGAGAAGGCTTGAGATGTAGGGCTTGTGGGAAGTCTCTGGGTGCAGGAGGTGGGAGCTGTAATTTTTTAGAGATGCCTTGTGGTTGTAGGCCTTAGTGGAGTGGGGAGAGTGTGGGTCCTTAAAGGTACTGAGCAGCAAGATACACTTGTACCTATGTGTCCAAATGGTATTCCACAGTAATATATTTCCTTCTATGTTCTTTTGCAACGTGACCTTGTCATTTGTCTGTTTATTCTCCCCTTGAATCTGGGCTGACCTGTGATGTATTTTGACTAAAATAACGTGGCAAAAGCGTCATATAACTTTTGAGGCAGGGCCATAAGAAATCTGCAGTTTATATCTTTACCTCTCGGAGCTCAGCCTCTATGCTGTGAGAAGTTCAAGTCATGTGGAAAGGCCCACGTAGAGAACTGAGGTACTTCATTAATAACTCAGTCTGAGCTTTCAGCCAACATCCAGCATGAATTACCAGCCATGTGAGTCAGCTATCTTAATGCTCCAGCCCATGTGAATCTCTGAAAGATTGTAGCCACACCCCACACCACCTTGAGCAGAAGAATGCCCAGCTGAGCCCAGCCAACCCACAAAACTATGAGAAATATTAAATGGTTGTTGTTCCCTGAAGACATTAATTTTGGGTGTGGTTTGTTATGTACCAACAGATAACCAATTTACCCGGTGAGTTATTGTCATAAATTCAGCTGGATAGAGAAAAGGTTTTCTTCATAATTGCCAGAGAATGAGGAAGAATTACGTTATACAGAAGGCAAATGGTAAGAGAAGGCACATTTCATTGTTGTTGTTTTCTTAATGGGGAAACAGTCTTCAAATATTTAACCTTCATATGATACAAAATAGTTAAAGGAAAATGTTAATAGTGATTATTTTTGAGTAATGCCTGCTTATCTATATTAAACATCTCTACAATGAACATTTATTATCTCTGTAACAAGATAAAATATTATTAAAAATAGTTAATAGGCTTCATATTTAGCTTTTCTGCAAATGAAATAGTACCTTAAGGCATGCTGTACCTCATACTGTGAAGAAGGCAGGAAAATTTTTTTTTCTGAGAGCATTAGCTTTTACTTAATTATTAGAAAGTTATAATGAGGATCTCATTTGCCTGGTTTTCAATACTCAGAATTCTTTTTATTTAGAGTGAATAGATTTAAATTACCCTTTGTCAGCTTGAAATGTGAAGTCCTCCTTTGGAGTGAGTCTTAGTTAAGTTAGATCATAGATTTAGATGGTTCAGAGAGAACAGCCCTTGGGCTGGCAGGGTGCAAGGCACAATACTTTATCTTCTTCCTACTGTTAGTCATTTATTTGCAATACCTCGTGTCAGTGAATACCAATACGTATGCTTCTCCTCTCTTCCTAGGAATATGCCTTTTTCAGCCACTGGCAGGTATGTTGGGCCCACATGTCTGTTCTGGCTAATGGGATGGACCATTAAGATTTCCATGTACTCCCATCCCTTCCAGTACCTTGGAAATCATATGAGGAAGATGGTAGCACCACAAGATGGAAGTAGGGACTCTGAATGACTAAGTAGAGCACATCAACACAGCTCCCCACCTCAATAACCTACTGTGAACTGTAACTTGAGCATGAAGTAGATCTTTGTTTTGTTAAACCACTGAGATTTTCTTGTTATAGCTGTTAGCAAAACAATTGTAAAGTGCTTTTCATTTACAGTATGTTTTCATAGACATTATCTCACTTTACCCACAACAGCTCTGTGATTTAGGCAGGATGAGTGTTGTCCCCATTTTACAGAGGAGAAAACTGAAACATGGAAAACATTCTTTGTTCAAATGTATTCTGTGGTCAGTAATGGCAGAGCATGGTCTTGCCCTCAAGTTTAATTCTTTTCTGGGCTTCCCCTACTGCCTTTCTCTAACTCAAATCTCGTTTCCTACGTGAATTTCATTTTGACTCATGTCTGTGGAGTTAAACATCACAAAGGAGTACTTTGCCTTCTTTTTTTTCAATAAAGAACGTCAAACTAAAGCAATTCCTCTTCTAAAGTCAAGGTAAATTTGGCAATCGTTTCCATGTACTCCTCAAGTAGGTTAAATAATAAAATGAATTGTTTATGCTAGCGTTTCACAAAATGTGGTCTGGTTACCCTAACTCTGAGAGATGGGCAGTGTAAATAGGGTTCCTGATCAAACACCTTTGTTCCATGCTGGATACTGTATTCATTTTGGAGATTAACAATATACATTAACATACAAAGGCTCTGAGAGTCCTTCAGTTACAACATCTATAGTGTGGCACTTTTAAATATTCTGTTCTACAGAACACAGTTACTGGGAACTCTGGTTTAGATATTTGCTTCCCTGAATGTAGGAAATGGAATTAAAAATATTTTGCACTTCTTTTTGTTCTATTACTGCATTACATTATCAATTTCTCATTTCTCTTTATTTTTCTTTATTCTCTAAATTATTTTAATAATTTCTCTGTTCTCTCTCCTCTTTTTTTTCTTTTTCTCCCCTCTTTCTCCCCTTTTCTTTTCCTCCTATTCTGTTTTCTTCTTCTGTTTCTTCTCCTTTGTCATTGTTGTCTTCCTCTTCTAAAAGTTTTAGCTCATATCTTCATCTGTTTGGCTGCTGTAACAAGCACCATAGGCTGGGTAACTTATAAACCACAGAAATGTATTTCTCACAGCTCTGGAGGCTGGAAGTCTGAGATTAGGACAGCAGCATGGTTGGTTGAGGGTCCTCTTCCATGTTGCAGATGACTTACTATGTCGTCACATGATGGAAGGAGCTGGTAGGTAGCTCTGTCAGGCCTCTTTTATAAGGACATTAATCCCATTCATGAGGGGTTCACTCTCATCACCTTAGCACCTCCTGAAGGCTCCACCTTCTAATACCATTACAGTGGGCATTAGGGTTTCAACATATGAATTTCAGTGGGGGGATACATTCAGACTGTAGCAGCTCCCTACTCCAGTTGACCAGAGAATGCTGCAGACAAAACAAAACAAAACACCCCCAAAACACCTGAATTTCAGTAACCATTTGACAAAATGTATCACATTATCTTTGGGCACAAGATGGGTAAATATAGGTTAAATGGGTCATAGTGACTGACAGACTATGAGGGAGGTAGGATTGGTGACTTTTAACTCTACCTGATTCAATAATTTTAGCAATGATTGGATGAGCACATAAACAGTAAGTTGACTGGATTTATGAATGATGTGAAGATGGAAGGGCTGGATAAATATACTGGGTGCCAGGACCATGATCCTTTAAAAATCTCAGACAAGACTGAATTTAACAAGACATCATTTAACAGGGATAAATTTAGAGTTATGCTCTTAACTGCAGAAACTCAACTGTATAACTATAGTATCAGATTACATGACTGAGTAGAACCAAATATAAAAAGATCCTGGGGTTTCTAATTTGATTGTACATTCAATATATAATCTTGTGGCTTCCATTTGAAAATGGCAAAGTAAAACATTTTAACCCTCAAAACCCACTCAAAACTTCAAAGAAAGAAAAAAAAGGAAAAAGAAAAAAAAATCTCTTCATTCAATGAAACCAAAGAAAAATGACACAACCCAAGCCACAAAGCAAGAAGCACACATGGCAAATACTGTGGCTTCCAAGAGGAGATGTGGGCGCTTGCTGAGAGTAGAAATATGGATCCTTGGATCATCCTTGGATTGGGATATAGGATTAATATGCCTTAAATCTGACGGATATAGACAATGATACTTCTGGGGGCCAAGATAGGTCAAAGGAGAGGGAGAAAATGGCTCTAGAAAGACCTCATTCCATCCACTGAAAGGTGAGGAAGGTAGGGTTGAAGGAGAAACCATTCTGACACGTTATTTCTACTGTCTATCATGATATCGTTCACTGAGATCGAGAATGCTGGAGGTGAAGGGTGACAGGTAAAAGAAGGTAAGAGAAGAAACCAGTAATTGCCAGATCAGAACCCAGAGAGCTTGTCACCTAATGGATTTACTGTGAATATCACTGACTACTTGAAACTCCAAACAATAAGGAGGAATGGCTCCAGGATAGAAGAAATAATAGATTTGATAAACTTTGCTGAAGACCAAATTTACAATCAGTTTGTTGAGGGCAACTCTGGTATTATTTACTTCTTACTTTAATGGAATTATATACTCATGCTCTTGTATGGCTCATGGGGGTGGAGTATATTTCTCATTCCTTTTTTGGGGCTTGATCACTTGACTTGCTTTGGCCAATGGGATATTAAAAAACATGATGTAAACAGTGGCTTGAAATGTGCTTGCTTATATTTGCTAACCTTCTAGTGCTACTGTGATCATCATGAGAGAAGCATGTCCCAGGTAGCTACTTCCTTTTCACCTGGCTCCAGAGTGAGATGGAGAAGACATTAACATTACAAAAAGCATGGAGCCAAGCCCATGCTTTCTCAACCAACTCACAGACTCATGAGTAAATGTTTTTCAAGATCCTGATTTTTGGGGTGGTTTGTTAAACATCTTTAATGCTGTGATAGCCAAGTAATACAAGAATAAAATTAAGTAAGGACTTCAAATTCCCCAGTTTCTTCTTCTCTCTTCCATTAAGCCAATATTTTTAAGCATATAGTTACTCTTTTCAAAAATAAGCGGAAAGATGGGAATGATGTATGAAAATCTGCAAAAGAAAATGAGTACAGAAACATAAACAAAAGGAAGAAGAATATACAGAGGGTGCCAAAAAAATGTATACACATTTTCAGAAAGGAAAACTCTGTATTAAAATTGTAATCCTCAATATATACCAATAACAAACGATGAATACAAGTCACATTGACTTCTGCAATTACAAGAGGTGCTCAAAGTGTTACTATCAGCATCCAAGCACTTCTGATTATGGCAAACGATTGCTTGAGCAGCGTTGACCAAAGTGTCTACTTGTATACATTTTTTTGGCACCCCAGTGTATGTACACAAAGAATCATTCACATAAAATAAAGGAAGATTTTAAATAAGTCTCTATGTTTCAAGGAAATTACATGTAATATGATCTCTTTAAAAAATAAGTTCTGGAAAGTGATATAGGGATTGAAAGAAGAGATCATGGGCCATATCAATGGAAGGAGATAAAAAGAAAACTGATAATCTAAGTAAAGAAAAATAAAAAAAATTATGTGATGAAAATTTCATTACATGCCATATAACCAAAAAAAGTGGGTCATTCTACATGACCAAAAAGTGGAATATATGTAGAGGCTTGAGAAAATAAACTATAAAGGAAGTAAAAATAAAATCAATTCTAGAGAAAATAATAGATGGAAATTCAATAAAGGAACAAAGGAAATTCAACATATACATAATCAGTATTCCTAAAAGAGAAGAAAAATGGTACAGGAAACATATTTAAAGATATTATAGAGGAAAACTTAACTAAAGGAAGGCATAAGTCAGTAAATCAAAGAACATAGTATGTTTCAGGAAAAATCAATACAGAACACTCCATACCAAAAACTTACAGTGAATTTACCACAATTCAGGAATAAAGAATCATATGGAGAACCAAACTTAAAATAACAAAAGAGAAATATACAAAAGACATTAAATAAGTGCTGACTAGATGATATCTAATAGTTCTGCTAAATTCTTGGTCTTATTTTTAGTCTTTGGAGAATAACTTGTCACATAATAAAATACAAGCCAATCTTAATCAAGTACCCCATGGAAGTTGTAAAAACAGTTTTAATGATTATTTGTAAAAATGTGGAAAATAAGGATGCATTTAAAAAAGTGTATGAAGGAAAACCTGGCTTACCAGATATTAAAATCTAAAATTACAATAGTCAAAATAATAATATATTGGTGCCAGGAGAAGTGAACAGAATTCTTGTACAGAAGAGAAACACATGGAATACCTTCCTTACTGTTAACTGCCTAAAGAGAGCCTACTCATCCTTCAAATTCTAGCTCAAAGGTCATGTGCTCTGGAAAATTTTCCTTCCTTCCCTATATTTTCATTACATCATATGCACACTTCTTATTTGCTTTAGTCATCTGTCTAGGCTGTAAGATTCCCGGGGGAAGGAATCATGCTTTTTAACTTATATCACCAATACATATACGATATGCTTATTAGTTTAATGCCTATGGTAGATACCTAATGTTTATTGAATAAATGAGAGAAGAAGTAGTAGATGAAAGAAAAGAATCTTGAATTATATAGATTTACTTAGAAGTGTAAGACTGGCGTGAAAGCTTTAAAGTCTCAATTTTATATGAATTTTGCAGCTATGTGACGTTCCTAAAAGGGGGGAAAATGATCAAACAGTAAGTTATTTATTAAGTTTGCTGGATTGTCTGTTAAAAAACTCAGCACTATTTTTCCTTTTCTATGCTCTTGACGTGCAGGAGCTGAAAGCCTGAGAACTATTTTTCCCAGAATCATTGCAGCAGGGTTCCAGGTTACGAGTTTACCAAAGAGAAACATGAGAGGTTCGGAAGGCAGAAGATACGCAGAAGCTGCTTTTGCTCTTATGGCCGAAGTAGGTAGGTCTCAGGCTTTGGCAGATGATAGGCCTGGATAGGCCATTGGCTTGCAGATCCCTTCCGCAAATCACCCACTCTGGTGATGTAGGCTGACATTTTTCGTGGTAGTTTCCTGCATTCTGTACTTCCTGATTTCTAGTGTATGTCAATGGTTTTGTAAGCCTCTAATTCCCTGAATTAAGTCCCTTTCTGGTTGAAAAGAGTGATTTCTTTTCACTGACTGAATTCTAGCTGATGCATTACAGAATTAAATAGATTATGTGTCTCGGTACATGTTAATTTATAGAAGCCTTCAATAAAGACTCCATAAAATCTTTTTATGTAAATTATGGTGGATATTTCATTTTTTTTAGCTACCCAGTAGACATTTCCCCTATGAGCAGCACTTTGATTTCCTTTTCAGGAATAAACATTCTCCCACTATGTGCTGTTTTGTTAAGATGGTAAATTAGGGGTCCAGTTCTATTCTGTAAGCGTAAGGAAACTCAAGAGTTTCTTTCTCCCAGATTTTTCCTCTCACCACCTTGTATAGACCTTGTATAGGCATTTGAGCTAAGCTTAACAATCAGCAATCAGATTTACTCTTTGGATTTTAAACCTTGAAGAGAATGACTAAAGTCTCAATGCATTTCTTTCATCAGAAGTGCCCCTGTAAGGCTGCCTAGCCATTCTTTTTGCCAAGACACTTTAGAACTTCTTGAGTCCTGCATATTTTTTATCTGTGTTATTTAGCCTTCTTTTAGTTCCTGTTAGTTTTTCCATATCATCACAATAAGATCCATTTTTTTCTTGTTATCTAAAGATGAATTCTGTTGCTTGCAATCAAAGAACTCTCATATATGCATAATCTGGGAATAGCTTAAAATAGGCATTTAAATTTTGTTTTAGAACCCTGAGCATTCTGGAAAAATACATCTTTAAATTATTTTCACAAAGGGAGGATTAAACATTTATTTATTCATAATCGTATTCTTCCCTGCTATCCCATGCTTATAATATTGGTAAAATGTTAGCCAAGTTAGTGATGTAAAGTTGATTCAAACCTAGTAATCTAAATTTAATAAAATATGCTGTCACTGCTATTAGAAATCGCAAGGGATTTTGCAAAGAACAAGAGAATGTGTTTTATCTTCACAATTAGTCATCTCACTACCAGTGAGATCCTGATAATTAATGTCTGGTAATGCCACAGGTGAATTATGAAGGATCCATTTCACATACAGGGATAAATGAATAATCCTACGATAAATCCATTAAAAATTCACAGGCTGCAAAGAGTATAAGTTAATAAAGTGCCCAATAAATAAATTAAGATACTGGCCATAAATTATTATGTCAACATCAAATTTGTTAACCACAGTACAGCAGAGATTTTTTTAGATTGAATTAGTGCTATGGCTGAATTAATAGGTGGGAAGAGAGAGGGTGTGAGAGGGAACACTGCTTCTGAATGAGGGACGTTACCTTAGTAAATTACAGCTTGTGCAGTTATGAAAGTAAAGTGTATCAATCAGTATGGGTTAGGTGATGCTTCTGTAACAAAACCCTCAAATTTCAGGGACCTAAAATAAGGAAGATTTGTTTCTTTTATATGTCACATGTTCATTGCCAGTTATCAAGATGCTCCTTTGCATGGTTATCCTGATTTCTGGACCCAAGATGACCGAGCAAGCATCTGGAGTATTGCCAGTTATCACAGCAGAGGGAAAATGAAATCTCTGGGAATGATTGCAGGGATTAAACACACAACTCAGAGGTGACATATGTCATTTCTGCTCAGAAGTTATTGGTCAGAACTAGTCACTGGCTCCACCCCACACAAGGTGGCCAGGAAATACAATCCCATCATGTGTTCAAAACTTAGGTCAAAATGTTTGATATATAGATTAATGACTATAGCTTACTTTGAAAGAAAATTGCAGATAGCTTCATTTGAAATGACTTGAAATTCTTCTGATTGGAATCTGAATGCCTCAAAATGTTAACTCCTGGCAACAAGCAGCTTAACTTAGAATTAGTACTCAGCAGGTAAGGTATGAGAAGGCTCTTCTTACAAATTTTTCCTTTCTATATCCTAATCATCATTCATGCCTCATTTGTTTTTCTACCCAAAATGTCTTAACTCCTTTCCATGAAGAATCTTAAAAATGAAGCCCAATAACCTTAGGTAGTGGAACTCAGCATGTTGCTATTTGGGGGAATGGGGGGTAATGAGGGAACTGTTTAAAAGCTTCTTATGAATATTAAACAGAAACCCAATTGCAAATAATTTGTTCTGCATCTTCTTTAGGTTCCTGGTCACATGGGTGATATTTGCTTTTCTTTTTTTCAGCTTAGAATGCTTTAGATCATTTGGATAACACAGTGTTATTTAGGTCTCTGGTTTTATTTTTATCCACTCATCACTCCATTTCGCTTTCATTTTATTTGTTTTTACCCCCAGGAAGGAAAATGTTGACAAATTCTGAGGCACTCTTCAGGTTACTAGGCTGTAGATGATCTCCACCAAAACGCCACTTGAAAAGAATTCTTGGTACCTTTCCTTGAAACTACAGCAACAGAAAGGTTTGCATGGCGGTATTACATTTCACTCTTGCTTTTCTGAGTGCAACAGCAAACCAGCTTGCTGAAGTTGTCATTAAAGTTCATGAAAGGTGTGGTGCAGCTTGTTAGATGCCTAGACTGAAGTAAGCACTAAGAAATATACTGGATTTTAACCTTAAAGTCTGAAGACTTAAGATACAGAGAACATTACAGACTAGGGTAATAAACAGAATAATTCATGACTCCCTGAGGGGGTTGGGCTTTTTTTTCCAGGGGGCAAATGAATAGCAACAGAATGCTTCTGAAGCCCCTGAGGGAAGAAATGTATTGTGTAGCTAATTCTCATGGGCACAACTACTACTTTATTCAATGGGAAATTGTATTTTTTTATTCAACATCTGTTTTATCACTTTTCTCCTCTTAATCATCTCTTTTTCAACGTTGCAGACCATTTAATCATATCGCAAGCATGGAAAAACAATTGCTGGTGATCAATGATTTGTATTTTCTGTCTTGATAAGCAGAAGGAAATTAATAATAAACTCATTCACAGAGACATTAGGACATTATTCCAACTGGTTGCTGGGTGCTGGAGAGTGCAGAGGCATCACTGCAATCAAAAGTGAGCTTTCGATATGTTGAAACCTTTTTTTGTGTATAAACTTTCTGTAGATTTGCTGAAAAAGTTTCAGTCTTGTGCTTTGGAACAAAGGGTGTAAACTGGTGCAGAAAATGGTCGTATTTGTGATAGCGACAATTGACTTAATAATACCTACTCAATACCAGATGCTCTGCTAAAATGATTTTCTTCTATTTTTTTTTGGTGAGGAACGTTTTATTATTCCCAATTTACAGACTAGAAAACTGAGACTTACCGTCATTAGGTAACTTGCCCAAAGTCATGCAGCTGGTAAATAACTGATTTTTGAATTGTGGTTTGTGTGACTCTAAAGCTGCTTTCTTTCCTCCATTTCTCTTATGTTGCTCTGGAATCTCCAAAATACAATTTTGTGTATAGACTCTAGGTTCCTGACACCAGACACACTGTTCAGTTTTTCTGCTCATAAGTTACTAATTATTTAAAACTTTCAGGGAAGTGTGTGGATGTGGGTCAGAAGTCAGGCTTCTAATACTTGCTCTACCCAACAGTACTTGGATGGGTTACCTAGAGCAAGGCAGTCACCTTTTCTGGAGGGACCTTTAATGTTCTCAACTGAAAAATAGCACCAATAATTGTCATCCATCTCCCTTGCAAATGCGAATGAGGGAAAGTTCATGAAACTGTTTGAGAACAAGAAATTGGTATGTAACTGAGAGGCATTAAATTTTTAAATAAGGTAGAGACGCAGTGGCTAATTAGAAATTTCAGAATAATTCTCTATCTTATGTGAATTCAAAGCCAAACAACCAACAACTAACCAACAGACATCAGCAACTCTCTATAGAGGAAAGAAGATGCTCTTGAGTGGCTGCCTTTTACGATTCTGATCCACTCTACATCGCCATTTTTCACTATCCAGACCAATTGTCATCTTCCAAATTTTATCTTCCCCCACTTTCCTTTATTCTTAAAGATTTTTATTAAAAATATAGCTAACATACAATGTTATATTAGTTTCAGTTATTCAACATTTATATGCTTAAAGAAGCATATAAATCTGGTACCATGCTATCACAATGTTATTGCCTATATTCCCCAAGATGTACATTACATCCCCATGACTTGTTTTATACCTGGAAATTTGAACCTCTTATTTCCCTTCATCTTCCCCCCATTTTAATTTTTCATTTAAAGTTGACATTCGATATTATTTTATATAATTTCAGGTGTACAGCATACTTTAAATTTACATTTAAGGTAATTGTTGATAGATATGTGGTTATTGCTATTTTATTATTTATATTTTTTATCTTCTTTTTTTTATTTTGATCTTAAAGAAGTCCCTCTAAGATTCCTTTAACATTTCTTGTAATATTGGTTTGGTGGTGATGAGCTCCTTTAGCTTTTTCTTGTCTGGGAAGCTCTTTATCATTCTTCAGTTGTAAATGAGAGCCTTGTTGGGTAGAGTACTCTTGGTTTTAGGTCCCTACTTTTCATCACTCTGAATATTTCATGCCAGTCACTTCTGGCCTGCAAAGTTTCTGTTGAGAAATCAGCTGATGTGTTGTGGGAGCTACCTTGTAGGTATTAACTACTTTTCTCTTGCTGCTTTTAACAGTCTTTCTTTGTCTTTAAAATTTGGCATTTTAATTATGATGTGTCTTGATGTGAGCTTCTTTGGGTTTATCTTGTTGGGGACTCTCTGAGCTTGTTAGTCTATTTCCGTTGCCAGGAAATTCCGTTTTCAATCATTATTTCTTCAAATATGTTTTAAATTCTTTGCTCTTTCTTTTCATTCTGGTACCCCTACAATGTGAATATTGGTACTTTTGATGTTGTCTTAGAGGCTCCTTAAGCTGTCCTCAGTTTTTTGGATTCTTTTTTTTTTTTTTTCTGTTCTGATTGGGTGTTTTCTGCTACCTTATCTTCTAAATCACTGATTCAACCCTCTGCTTCATCTAATCTCCTGTTGATTCCCTCTAATGTATTCTTCACTTCAGTTATTGTATTCTTAATTTCTGACTGGTTCTTTTTTTATGTTTTCTATTTTTATTTTTATGTATCCTGTTTTTTGTTGAAGTTCTCCCTAAGTTTATCAAGCATCCTTATAACCGGTATTTGGAGCTCTACATCTGGTAGTTTGCTTGTCTCCATTTTATTTAGTTCTTTTTTTGGAGCTTTGTTCTGTTCTTTGTTCTGTTCTTTTTGGTATATGTTTCTTTGTCTCCCAATGTTGGCTTCCTTCCTGTGTTTGTTTCTCTGTATTAGGTAGGGTTGCTATGTCTCCTGGTCTTAGTAGATTGGCCTTATGTAGTAGGTGTCCTATGGGACCAAGTGGTGCAATCTCCTCTGTCATCTGAGCTGGGTGCTCAAGATGTGTCCATTGTTGGGTTGTGTGTGCCCTCCTGTTATAGTTGAGCCTTGATTGCTGTTTGTATGTCAGTGAGAGGAATCAGGCTGACTGATTGTGAGGACTGCCTGTGACTACAGTGGAGGGGCTGTTTGTAGGGGCTGACCCTATGGAGCAGAATTTGCTTTAGCAGGTCTCTGGTGCCTGTCCAGTGTGCCCTTTGCATGTGTTGTCCTCAGAGGCAGCCCGGTGATGTTCTGGCTGGTTCTTGTTCTGAAGCTGGCTACTGGGAGTGCCAGCCCCAGGGCCTCCTGGGACAAGTCCCACCACAGGACAAGTTCAGCTGCAGCCTGTGCCCTGCCTGAGGCTACATGGTGTGAGCCACAAAGCAGTCCCCTGATGGCTGCCACCCACACTGGGCTTAGAGGTGCCTTCAGAGGCAAGATGCAAACTGAGGCTGGCTGCCACTAGTGCCAGGCTTGAGACTTCTCAGCAAGAGGTACGGGATATGCTAAAGCCACATGCTCCTTGTTTGGGTTTTATGAACCTTTGCGAGATTTTAAGAAAGTCTGCAACATGAGCCGAGACAGGCCATTTGTATGGAAAAGACACTGGAAGAGGCTTAGTTGTGCCTGAAAGTTGGGTGGGACAGGGTCTCAGGAAATCCCCAGGGCAAGGAGAACAAAGGGTGTTAGCTAGATTGATGGAGATTCAGATATGGCAGCTGCCTGTGTCTGCACTCCAGGAACAGGGAGGGCTCAACAAAGAAACTGGATTCTGCCAGCACTTCTGTCTGGGAGAAAGCTGCCCCTCCAGCCCTCACTCTGAAGCCAGACAACTCAGTTCCTCCCTATATGTCCCTGGTGCCTTTTGAGCTGCTGTCCCAACACTGGAGTTCAGAGGGAGTGTGTCCGTTAGTGAGAAAGTCCATGCATGGGCCCTTTAAGAGGAGCACCTGGGAGTGTAGCCGCCCTTCGTCTCACTCAACCTCAATCTCTGTGGGTTTTCACAGTCAGAATTTATGGGGACTTCCCTCCCCAGCACTGGAACCTTAAGCTGAGGTGCCTATTGTGGAGCTGGGACTCCTCTCTCTTCTTGGGCTGGGAAGGACCTTCACAGCTGACATCTGTCCCAGTTTTTAACAGTCACATGTGAGTGTGGGACCAGCCTCTACCACATTTCTCTCCCTCCTATCAGTCTCAAGGTAGCTTCTTTTGTATGTCCTTAGTTGTAGGACTTTGGTTCAGCTAGACTTCTGGTGATTCTCCATGATGCTTGTTCTGTAGTTTAGTTATAATTTTGATGTGGTTGTGAGAGGAATCAAGCACAGCATTTACCTATTTTGCCATCTTGACTGGAAATCCATCTTCCACTTTATGTCTTCCCTTCATCTGTTGTTTTAGGCCCTTTTTGGACTCTGGGTACATTACAAGCATTTTGAACTGTAGCTACATCTAAGTGAGTAATATGATTAGTATTGTCCCTGCCTTGCTATTTTTACTGGTGGAAAGTGGAATCTTCCAGCATTTTCTAGGCTTCCCCCAAAACAGTCATGTTTAGTCCTTTATTTTTTGGACTTCTCTTGGAGAAGCTATATCTCCCACTTAACAGGAAATATAAGGTTCTCTCTGATCTGGCCCTTCTGGAATCATCTGTCATTTCCCACTTCTCAGTACACTCCAGAAGCACTGAACTGCCTTTGGTTCTCTCTACTCACTATGCTGCTGGTAGCCTCTTTGTCTTTGCTCAGGCTGTTTCCTTTACCTAGAGGCCCCCTTTCCCACAACCGGCCCCTTTCTTCCTTTGGCTTACTCCAGGTTACTCTTCTGGATTTAGTTTAGGTATCACTTCTCATGGGATGTTCCTCTTGATCCTCTACTTTCTCTGTGCCCCCATGGCTCTCTGAGCATAAGTCTCCTATATCTATTACTACAATATATTGAAATTACCTCTTTATATTCTTTATCCTCCTGACTAAACTGTATATCCCTCAAAGAGGAGAATATTGTCTTTCTTATCCTGTTCTTCACTTCTATCACAGTACATGACATATAATTATGCTAAAATATTTGTCATATAAATTAATTTCTTCATTTAATTTTATATATTGAAATTAGAAACAAGTATTTTGAAAAATGGTTTTAAGTGCTCATCTATTCAGCCAGTGAAAAGATCTCTGCAAAGAATTATTTTCAGTGATCCCCTTAACCCCCTTCAAACCTTGTACTGCTCCGCTAAAGAAAGGATTCTTGTAAATCTCTTCATGATTTGGGAAGAGATAAAGAACAGAATTTTGAAATAACCTAATTAAAAATAGTATAACCATAGAAATCTATTTAGGTTTAGTCTAAAATTAGGCATTCCTTGAAACTGAGAAAATGAGACCTGGCTATGACATGGATTTGTCTGTTATGAGACAGAGGATAAGGAGCATGAAGGCTCCAAGAACTCACATAGTCCTTCAGACACATATCTCAAGGAAATTTCAGCAGTCCAGAGCCTTTATTTAATCTTTGTGTTACAAATTAAAACTCTCTAAACCAAACCATTATGATTATATATTCATTTACTTCTAAATATATCAACATTTCCTTCCTCTTATACTTGGGTTCATAAATTCTCTGTTGGGTTTCCTTGGGGTAAAGACCACATCTAGATAGGAAAAAAAAAAAACAAATTAAAATGATTATTTGGATAAGTAAGGGCCAAGCCTCTTTTTGTTTGGCCTAAAACATCACTTGAAATCAAAGTGTTGGGTTGCAAGAAGGGCTGAAAGGAAATGGCTAATTGCTTTGACTCCTCACCATGCACCATGTCCAGAAAGGCGCAGCCTAAATTTTCTGTGTGAGACGTTCATCCCTCCCTCTTCTTGCTCTTTGAGTTTTGCTTCTTGTCTGTGCTAAAGCTGCCTGCCTCCTCTGTTCTCCAAAACCATATTTCACACTTAAATATGCTTTCTTCTCTGCTTTTAAAATTTTGGGTAATCAGATGATGATTTTATAGTCCTGATTTATGTTTTAGAAGTTACTTTTCATAAATATCCCAAATGAGATCTATTTGGCCCCTGCTGCAGACCAGATGCTGGTCAGATCTGGCAGAGCTATTGATTTAATCCTGTACATTTTCATAATTGGTAGGAATCAGTTTTCCCTTTTATTCTAACATTACAGATTTGTAACAATATGTGAAACAGGCTCCATGCTTTCCCTATTTGCTTTCATGTATGGTATGGCCTTAATAAACATTTAGTGGTTTCCTGCAAGAGCGTCCCATGCATTAGGATGCTAGGCTTTCATTTTGTTTTCTGTTTTTAGTAAACGAATTGGGTTAATAGGAGAGAATATTAAAAAAAGGGGGGTGTGGGGAAACAAGAATGTATTTTTTCCTTATTGAGACTTTGCATTCTTGGTATGTATCTGACTTTCTTCCCATCTTTGAAATTCTCTTTAAGATTCCATTCTCTTGGGAAGTTCATCATGAGCCTTATGAGGAATTTCCTAGGTTATTCAGGTAAAACCGACTTGTGCCTAGTTTTAAAATGGACAATTTCAACTCTCAAGGCCACTTTGACTGAATAGACTTGGTAATAAGAATGGAGACGGACACTTCTGACAAATTTTACCCTAGGTGTTCAACCAAGCCATAAACTTGCAGAGAGAAGAACTAGATTGAATCTTTGCTCCACCACTCACTTCCTACATGAACTTGGACAAATATCTAAATGGCTCTGTGTCTCAGTTTTCTCTTCTGTAAAATGAAAATTGTAATTCTTATCTCTGGGTTACTCTGAAGGTTGAAGTAAGACAATTCCTATATGGCAGTGCCTAACCCACTGCTTATTTTATGGGCATCCCAAAATATTAATTTCCCCTGATCTCATTTGTCGCCCATAGTGATACTGTGTCCCTCCTCGATGGGGACGATATTGGCCTAACACATTGTTGACAATGCCTGCTGAGGAAGAGGGAGCATAATGCCATGGAAACATGATCATTTCTGGGAGGTAAAAATCGCTCTTTGAAACATAATGTGCACCGGTTTTCTTCTCCAAATTGCAAGACCTCTGAAGGCTGGCCTGTGAATTGACCTGAGAAGTCACCCTGAAAAATCAGCTGGGAGTGTTAAATAAATACAGATTTCTAGGACTGGAAAGCACTTTAGAGGTGGTTTAGACAAAAACCCTCGTTTTCAGCTGAGAAAATTCAGGGCCCTAGGGGTGAATGACTTGCCCAAAGTTGGTTATGTCTGTTAATCAGTTAGGGTACCTGGATATAAATAGCAGAATCATCATTAGATAGTTTTAAAAGAAAAAGAGTTTTCTAAATAATAGTATGTGGTGGATAGAGCCTCCAGAAGGGCCAACACTCAGACTTGGGGGCTGTATGACCAGGAGCAACCCCAAATCGTACTGGTTGAGGCTCCACTGGAGACTCAGCTGCTCCTGCCCCTGGGCTCAGGCATTACAGCTCTTCACACAGGACCCTAGCACCAGATTTGTCTGACCGCCATCTCTGGGAGCAGGATGACTTTCTACCATGCTCCATCACTGTCAGGAAGGGTTCTACATGGAGATTTCTTTCTTCTTATCTCTTTCTTTCCATTTGAAATATATCTCATTTGATCAAGGGTATCTAATGGTCCCAAGCCTAGGCCATAGGCCTGGGCCTAGCACCAAAGGAGTCCTGGAAAATCAGTTTCTGGCTTCTACCTTGGAAGGGTAGACCTCCTAAGGTAGAAAATTCCCAGCTGGAAATGGTGCTGGACAGCCCTAATGTACATCAAATATTCACCACATTAGAGGACCCTGAACTGGGGCCAGGTGGCTATATGGTGCTCCTTTTACTATTTTTAAATTGCTCTTTACCAGTATACAGCCAACTCTGATTTAAAATAAAATGTCAGACTCACATTTCAGTAAAAATATTAAACATGTCCGGGCTCTGTTAGCCTCTTCTCTGGGCATCACTGAGTATCTGTGAAATCTCAGGTAGAGAGTATATTAATCTCCTCAAATAGTATGTATCTTTCTAGGATCTTAAACTACAAATAGGTGTGGATAAATAATCAATGTTTCATATGAAATATGCTTGGGCTTTTATACAAGCTTTTCTATTTAATAGCTTTCATAAAGCCTAATCTTTTGATTTGTGTTGGTCAAAGTTAGGATATACCCACATGGATTGCTTGTCCTAAGGTGCCCTGCATTTTGGGGAAATCAAGGAGAAGAGGAGGAGTCTATAAACACTGGATCATCAAATCTGAAGTTGATCCAAGGTAGGTTATTGCATTCATAGTTGACTAACACTTAGAGAAAAGAAAGTGATCCCTATGACCTGCATAACTTTGCAAAGTGAGAACTTTGTGTTTTCAGACTTGTTAGGAATAGCCTTGTGGTCTAGGTCAGATATGCAATACATGTGTCACTCATGTTTTACTTCAGTTCCTATGATGACGTAAGCTTGAGAGAGAATAAGGATAAAGAGAGAGAAGGAAATGTAGAGGAAGAGACTGGTAAACACACAGGAGTAGTATTGACCTTTCATAGCCATTTGGAATATCACTATTAAAAATTTTAAAGCTGTGTTCTGGGCACAGATGGGAATTTCTTCATTCTGTAAGCATTGCATATTTATTTAATGCCAGGCATGAGAAACCAAACATTTACTGATACCTTAGTATGTACTACAGACTCTGCTAGCTTCTTTATATCGTTATCTCACTTAACCACCACAATATTTACAGATAAAAATCATTATAACTCTTCACAGATCACATTAGCTTTCTTTTAATAGATTACCGAGTTACATACAGTAAACTGATTCTCAGAAAGGTTAATAATTTCCCAAAGTAAATTGCAGAACTGTCAATGTTTCTAAAAGTTATTTCCCCCTCTATGTCACATTATCTCTCATGAATCCCACAGACAGAAGCTTATTTAAATGAGGACCAGGAGAAGGGGCCACATTGAAAATGGAATTTAATCTAGATCTTGAAGGAAGAGTTCAAGGTCACCAAGGGAAAAAAAAAGAAAAAAGAGGGGAAAACTATTTGGAACAGAGAGAACATGAGGCATGAAGCCAGGGGCTTATATTCCAGGTTAAAGAGGTGGAAGTTCTCCTAGGCAATGCGATTAATAAGCAGGCAAAGGATATGATCACATATTTTAAGTGGGTATTTTACCTCCTAGTCTAATAAACTAAAACCAAGGATTGTATCTGGATCATGAATTGGAGATTCTAGACCTCTAACAGTAAAACCATAGCCCGACATGCCATTGGCTGGCCTGATCTCTGCTACGTTTTCCAGTGATAGAAGGCCGCTCTGTCCTAGCCCCACTCCTCAGTCACCCTCTGGGCTCTTGAATACCCCTACCTGTGTGCAAGATGGAAGCCAACCAATAGAACAGAACTAAGAAGAGCAGGACACTGAGGGCTGCCTAGTGTCTTATCACAATTATTAGTTAATGCATTTTGCAAACATGGGTATAATTTTTAAAGAAATCTCCAAGTACTACTTTCTCCTTGAGTTTGACATATTAGCATCCCTAAAGATAATGGGGTCATTAAAGGGAAAAAAAAATAAACTTAGCCTGATACAAGGTCTCAGCCAGGACAGCAGTCCCATGAAGTGCAGGTACAATGGCTTTGCACTCTCTGGACTCTTTCAGCTCGTCAAAGTCTGCCCTGCACTGACATTATGCTTTTCTCATCACTCTTAGGAGCTAGGTCAGCATCTACGTCTGCCTTAACATCCTGGGTTGGGAGTGTGTGGACTTACCTTTTAAAGGTGTCAGCTTTTCACCGACTCTCAGAGGCTTTGTGAAAATGTTCCAAGCTTCATGGGGCAATTCATAGACATACTGTGCCCTGGTTCTTACTTTGTGGTTTGTGGTTTGTAACTTTTTCCTCCCCTTCAAAAAGTAGAAGAGATAGATTTAGCAAAACCAAAAACACTTTTCGGCTGCTTTAGAAAATGGTAAGTCTGCCATAGTAGATCTTCAGGACAGAGTCTTGTCTCAGGTTCTTCCCCAACAAACGCATTAATATGACAATTTTCCCATGACTCAGTTGGCAGTATATGTACACTTATAAGATTATTCTAAAAACAAGACTAACCAAAGTACTTGAAGTTGCCTTGACCATCCTGATTCCTGTTACAGCGTATTTCATCTCTGAGAGGGCCCAATGACCAAGTATCCTTAGTTCACAGGCCAGTCTCTCCATGATGTACCCTCTCTCCTGGCTGGGCTCATCGGCATGCAGGCAGCAGCACATGTGCAACTCCGTGTTCCCTTCCTGGGTCCTGCTCAAATGCAGAAACCTGGATATTTCATTGAGGTGGCTCTTGGTTTCTTACCAAGGGGCTTGAAGTTTACAATTCTGAGAACTATGGGCGTCTGGGAAGACTTGGAGAAAAGTTTTCCCTGAAGAGATAGTGCCACCACGCTAGTTTGGGTGAAGTATTTCTGCTGGGCCACTTTCCAGAAAATTCCACGCTGGGTGGCAGAGTGGCTCAGTGGCTCTGGCTGGGAATTAGGGAACTTTGAGTTACATCTGCTGTTGATGAAATCTGTGAAGTGGAGATTGTTCTCACTTTTGGCCCCTAATTTCTATGTTTATATTGATAATACTTAATGTATATCTAAAACTTTACAAGAAAATTATTTGAAAACAATATTTTATATGATCCCTATGGGCATAGGTGGAATCAGACTTATTACCTTGACTTAATAGATGAAGAATCAAAGTCTTGAGTCTTGGCCAACGTTATGTGATCATTAAGGGACCAAATCAGGAATTTGAAACAAGGTTGGTTGTTTTTTCCATCATTCCATTTATTCATTCAAAAATTATTGATTGATTACTTGTTGTTTATATGAGGCTCTGAGGACAATACTAAGGTGTATCAAGAGGAGCTCCACCCATCAGGCTCTTACACTTAGGAATCACACCAGACTGCCTGTATAAAATGAGGAGGTGCATTAAATCAGTGTTTCACAAGTTTGCCTGGTCATTACAAGTCTCATGGGGTGCTTGTAAAAACACAGATTCCAGGGCCCTGTCCCAGTCCTACTGAATCAGGCTCTCCTTGCAGTCTGTAGTGTGACATGCATCACCCCATGATGCTTATGACCAGACAAGTTTAAGAAACCCTGAACTAAATGCACCCCAAGATCTCTTCTTTTTGAACAGTGTTCCTCTTCTCTGGCTCCATCAAGGGCTTTATTACAAATACCATTGCCTGGACCCCTCCCCCCGCAGAGACTGGGATGTGTAATTGGTCATTCTATGTGTATTCAGAGTTGAGTCATTGTTTGTAGGCCATCATTCAAGGATTCAAGCCCGTCTGGGGGTAGTTGCTCCCTGTGAGATCAAGGGGAGCCCCTCTACCCCAAATTACCACTGGAATGTAGACATTGAAAGATATTGGTAGTGTGGTTTCTAAAATATAGCTGGTTTTTATTCTTTATTAGGAGACGTTTCCAGCCCACTGTGAACCCACCCATAGATGCTTTTTGGAGTCTTTCAGCTTGTAGTAATCACTTCTTGATTGTATTTGATCAAGCTATTTGATCTATTTTTAGATTCCATCTGTCCCACGAGTCTTCATAATTAGTCTGTCTTGAACACCCTCAGTCTACTTCTTAATAGGTATTAGTGTAGTGGGGATACGGGTATTAAGAAAGATGGTGTTTTGCTTTTCCTTCTTTCAAATCCAGAAGGAATCCACTAGGGAATGGGGAATTTAATATTTCACGTTAGTGTGTTTTGAGGGTAATTTGTAAACCCAATTCCATCAATAAAAGTGCCTGCCTCAGTGACTGCCGGTCTCACCTGTTGACATCCGATCTGCAAGTGACTCCCTGAGGTCATGGGGACCGACCTGCACCTGGCTCAGTGGCCAGGTGCTCCTGGAAGTCGCCTTTCTTGCGGGTAACACATTTACTCTGGAATGTTAATCGCTTTTCACAGGGCTCAACATTTGGATGGCTTGGCCCCAGTCAGGTACCTGGAAATCACACTGCAGCCCTCTCAGGTTGGAACAGGAAGGGGGTCAGGAGCGCGGAGACACTCTGGGGCTGCTGTTGACATGACTGTCTGATTGAGTGCTGTTTTCTCCCAGTCGCCACGGTTCTGTGGTTCCTCCGTACCAGTCCTCTGGGAAATGAAGAAAACTTCCTGTCTCGCTCCCATTGCCTCGTTCATGTGGTCATGGGCAGGTCACGCTGGATCCGACATGACGTCCCCTTTTTTGTCTCCATCAACATTAAGTGCCATTAGGTTGTAAACTGGTAATGACAGTGATAACCATGGGTCCCAAAAGATTTAAAAAGTCAAAAAAAAAAAAAAAAGATTTAAAAAGTCTTTTCTCCTTTTGCCCGGCAGGAAACTGAGGCAGTAACACTGACAAGCCCCCAGGTAGACTTATATAACAAATGCTGGTGGGTTGCTCAGTAAGCAGGCTAGCACATGCTTTTCTGTTTAAGTTAAAGGTTAAGGTGCTATAAACCTTGAGGCTTGTCAAGATTAAGCAGCACTGAGCAGAACAATGTGCTGTGAGTGCCAGCCTCCAGTTATTGGGTCCAACCACGCTTTAGTGAAATGAGATTGCCTAGCTGGAGTTTCATTTGTGGGCTTGTAAGTGAAGGGTGCATGGCAGATGCTATGATTCAGATTTCCTTTCCTGGCTGATGCTACCACAGTGATCACAGCACCAATAGGGAAACTCATATTTGCTGCCAGGGTTAAATAGTGAGTCGGTCTGAGCTTAATACAAAGATCAAAAACAAAAAGAAACCACCACCATGACTACAACAAACACTCATCCAGCTTCATTGAGGAAACTGTTTTTCCCATTTCTGAAATGAAGCCCTATGGTAGTGTCTTCCTACCTTGTTTAAAGAGACCCTCCCCACTAATTCATTCTTTCATTCATACCTTTATTGAGTTTTATATGCTGGGGATTCAGTAGTAAACAAAACAACAAAATCCTTGCTCTCGTGAAGAGAGAGAAATAATTCTAAAAAAAGAAACAAATATGTCAGGTTGTGATAAGGACGACAAAGAGACCAAAATAAAGTAAGAGAGGCAGAAAATGATGGGGGAAGCTATTTTACAAAGGTCAGGGAAGGCTTTTCTGAAAGGATGACATTAAACAGAGGCCTAGAGGAAGTAAGGGAATGATTTGGGGGAAGAGCGTTCTAGGCAGCGGAAATGGTAAGGTAAGAGGAATTAAGGGAGCACCTTGGCGTCTTGAGGAACAGCAAGAAGGCCAGAGTAGCTGGCCTGGAGTGGACAGAGGAGGGAGAGGGAGAGAAGATGTGGTTAGAGAGGAGGATATTACACTTTTGGGAAGTTTTGAGCAAATGGGTGATATGATCTTTATTATGTTTAAAAATCTTCCCTTTGACTGTTGTGTGGGGTTAAGGGTGGAAGGTTAAGGGTGGAGCCAAATAGGAGACTATTGCAATAATCTAGGTGAGAGGTGATGGCAGCTTGGAGTCTGTGATTTGGTGGAGGTGGTGAAGAGTGGTTGGATTTCAGATATATTTCAAAGGTAGGGTTGACAGGGTTTGCTAATGAATTAGATGTGGGTGTGTGAGAAAGAAACGAGGCAAGGATGTTGCTGGGTGTTTACCTTAAACACCTGGCCAAATGTAAATGCCATTAATTGAGGTGGAGAAGATAAAGAAGAGCAAAATTTGTGTGTATGTTGTCTGGTTTTAGACATGTTAGGTTTGAGATGACTAATAGACTTCCATATAAAGATGTTGAATAGGAAGTGGAAAATAGGATCTGGAATTCAAGGGAGAGTTTGAGGCTAGATGTATCAGTTTGGGGGCTGCAAGCATAAAGATGGATATTTCAAGTCATGGGACCATATAAGGCCATCCAGAGAATGAGGAGAGAGAAGCCCATGGCTTTTGCTGTGAGGCACTCTGACAATACAAGTGAAAGGGAAGAGTAGGAACAAGTAGAGGGGCCTGAGAAGAGCTGCCAAGTGTGGTAGGAGAATCCAGAGAGAAAGATGTCTCTGAAGATAAGAGAAGATATTCAAGGAAGAGGAGGTGGCCCAATGTATTGTTGGCATTAAGAGAAACACCGCTGAATCCCCACTGTATTTGGTGATGTGGAGGTCATCAGTGACCCTAAAAAAAGCAGTGTCATTGTAGAGAAGAGGAGAGAGCCTTACTGAAGTGGTTTTAAGAGGGCACGAAAAGAAAGTGGATGAGAAGAAGTGGAGACAGTAAGTATGGATAGCTCTTTTCAAGAAGTTTGTTATAAAACAAAGGAGACACATTGGGTAGTAGATGACAGAGTTGTGAAAGTTTTCTTTAACAGATGTTGAACCCCTACTGCAGGCCAGTCACCAGTTGTACCGTCATGGTGCCCAGAGTGGTGGGTGGGGCCCACCAAGCCCATCCGCCCTGAGGCTACAGAGTGGAAGTGCTATGAACAGGGCAGGCCCAGGAGACTTCGCTAGCCACGCTGAGGAGCTAATGGGGTCCATCCAGATAGGCCAGGGAAGGTTTCCAGAGGTAATATCGGAGCCAAGCTAAGGCAGATGACTAGTCTTCAGGAAGGGTATAAGTACTGTTGGGGGACTGCATTCACTGAATTTAGCCTTTTGGTGCTTTCGGCCACTATTAGGCAGTACTTAAAGGTTTGCTCATTGATTGGTGCTCCCATCCTTTTACTCCACTCTGGTAATGGCTAACATTTACCCCTCACTAAAAATGAGGCCTCTGCAAGCCTTCCTAGCCTCTTCCTGGCATTTCCACTTTATACTTTTACACTTGACACTTTTTGATACGACAAAACTAAACCGATTGTAGCTTCCCTCCATACCATCACTCATGTCTTTACACAGTGGGGCCTTTTCTCTTTGGGATACTTACTTTTGCCTCTCCTCATCTTCTCGTCCTCTTCCACCTACCTGGTGAACAAAAGTGCAAAATCTTGTCAAATTTTATAGCAACAGACCTGAAGGTTTTTGCATATTATCACTATTATTGATTCATTCTATTTATTGAGCACCCATAAAAATCAGTTATTCTGCTGAATACATTCCTCTACATTGCCTTCTGTAAAGACCTTCCTCCAAATTCCTATCTTGCTAAGGCAGAGGAATGGATCAGTTGAGTTTTCAGGGAGGCCAAATCTGGAAATGTCCTTTTTCTCTCTTCCTTCTCCTTCTTGCACTCTTCCTTTCCCACTCAGACCACAGGCCATTTGCATACAGCCCATAAGTCCAGGCTTCACTATGCACCATATCACTTACTCCCAAAGATTCTGCCTCACCTGCCTTACATCAAGTCTCCTTCTCCTTGGTGCCTTGGGGCACTGGGTGGTAGGTTGGGCCCAAGGAACCGATGGTCTACCTGACATACTGACAAGTAGACAGATTGGTTGTGGGAAATGCAGACCCGAGCAGAGCTCACACTGGTAAGTTGAAGGCAATGGTTGGAAGAGACCAGATGAAAAAGCCAAATCTAAAGGACAAGAAACAGGACTGTAAATAGTCATAAGAGTAGGTAGGGATGCAGCAACTCTCCTGGAGACACTTTCTGAAATCCTGGTGTTTTCAGCGCCTCATTAATGGTTCTAAGGGTGTTTTGGGTGGTTGTGAGAAAGGCATTTGATGAATTCATCCCCAACAGAATCTTATTATCGTATTATGGCTTAACTCCATTAGATCTATTTTAAAAGAGAATGCCTGAAGTGGGAAAAAGAAAGACTCACGGCAGTGGAATTTCAGGCAGGAGGGTAAGGAGATTGGCCTGAGGGAATGAGATCGGCAGGGTGACCTCCTCAAGACCCTTCAAATCAGACCAGATGAAAAAATGTCCTCTTTTGCTGCAAAGATGGACATTTGCAGCAGCAGATGGATGAGGAAAGCTGTAAGACTGGATGTCTTAGTTGAGGTTACTGCTTTGACTTTGCAGAAGGCCATGGAAAGGTGCTGGAGTGAGAGCATGAGCTGGTCCACCCCCATGCCTAGGATCAGGATCTACACAGATCCTGGCTTTCTGGCTTCCTCCACTGAAATTCAGCTTAGGATTTGAGTAAAGCAGGTTGCTTGGTCTCTAGGAGGCCTAGCCGCTTCCTTATGTGTGGTGTGACCTCTGGAAAATTCCTCAAGTGGGGTTTGGTTCCCTCATTCATTAGATGGAATTATGCCTGGCCTCTTGCCTCGCAGGGAAGTGACCATCAAATGAAAGAACATGTCAAATCACTCTGTAAAATGTAGAGTTTTACACAAATGTAAGGAGTTACTTTTCTACTGAACTATGAATTCTTTAAGGCAGGAATCCTGTCTTGTTTTTCACTGTATTCCAAACCCATTGTATGGTGCTTGGCGATGGAGGCTCCCTTTGGTGGTGATGGCCCAGATGAATCCAAGGATTGCTGGCTGACCTTGCAGGGGAGACTTGAGCAGGGAATCCTGCCACACCTTGGCTGATTGACAACTGCTCACACTTTCTCTTCCCCCTCACCACTGAGAGTTCCATGTTTTCCCCATTTAAAATGCCATTTTGGAAATCTGTTGTCTTCCAGAGAATCCATTAAGGTAACTCTGCGTGTGTCAACCTCCTTCCCTCAAAGGCTCATTATTTAAATTACTGCTCGTTATTAGTAGTCCTATGTCCTCTGGCAGCTGTGAGGTGCGATGACATTTTCAGGGTTCTCAAAGCACCTTGGGAATGATCATGCTAAGTCAGGTTGCTCCCACTGATGCGGCAGCAGTAGGGAATGGTGGAAGGTGCTGCTCACTATCACATCAAGTGGGCGACAAAAGAGGGGCTCAGATGTTCCCCCTGTGGGCTCTATCCTGGGAATGCCTCTTTTCAGCACTGCCTGAAAGAAAAGGAAAGCCAGAGGGAACCTGGTTATTGTCCCGTGATGTGGTGAGCCCTCACTGACAAGGCTGGACCAGCCTGGCTTCTTTGGGGTTAAAGTATTGGGAATAAGAGGTCACAGACAAGGTGGGAAGGAGAGAGGCAGAGAAAAATCTGTCTGTGGTTTTTTTTTTTAAAAAAGAAAGAAAAGATCCTGCTTTTCTTTCCTGTGTGAGAAAAACTATTTAAACTGGCACAAAATATATTTAAGAAGCATATTCTTAGAGTTACTTAGAAAAATGCCCTGTATATTCTGGCAGCAGCAAAATGTATCCTTAATAGAATTCATATGGGGCCTTCAATGATCACAATGTTTGGAGAGGAGCCAGATAGTAAGTAATTTAAACATCACAGGAAATTAAATTTTAGAATTCAATTTTGCATAAAGTTTTCTATAATGAAAATGTCACACATAAATTATGAAGTCTGATTATATTCTTTTTTGACTTTTTAATAAAATAATAGAGGTACTTGACAGTCAAGAACAAATGCATATTTTATGTGAATAGTATTGCGTTCAACCAACGTCCTCTGGAAATAATGGAACAGATGTTAACACTGCTCTATCAGCTATCAGGTGCTCTGTTAAACAGCTCCAAACACAAGTATTTATTAAAAAATGCTAACGGGGTTGTCTTTTAGGGTTATCTAATTGTATCCCTAAAATGTAGATGGTTAATGTAATTAATTATACGTGTAGAATTATATAGTCGGGCTATAATTTATTATATGTATGCATATATAAATTATATAATATTCTGTTGTAAATTAATTTAATATGGGCGCAGGGAATGACTTCTTGAAAATATTAAATAGTTCATAATGTGGTTATAAATCAAAACTAATCTGAATTTCCACTTAATTTTGAATTTTGAGAAGGAGGATGCTTTAACTCACTGTGGGGGACTTTGGGGGTGCTGACTGTGTTTTAGATTAAATCCACAGACTGTAATTATTTTTAATAATATTCAACTAAAAAACACCCCAAATAAAAAGCCTGAGCACTCTTAATTTGTTTAAGGCCAAGCAGCATTTTTCTTCAAAGGGTGAAATATAATGAACGTTTATTTTAAAAATTGACCTCCTCCATCACAACTCCAGGGCCCTAAGCAGGTCTTTCCTCAGACTCAAAATGAGTACAAAGGTCATGACCCTGCTCTCTTTTGGGGGAGACAAATTTTGCCCGTGGATGTTCTGCTCAATATTTTCTTTTAATCCTGTTATGACTTTATCTACATGCTTTGTATTGGGGGAGGGGTCGGCACATATTTTAAATTTTAAAAGAGCACAACAAAGCTTACTTACTTAATCAGAGTCACTCAAAAAGGCAGGCCAGGCTGTTTATCCAGGAGCTTGTATCTTCTTTTGGAAAACAGGCCATGTCAGTTCATAGGAGAAGGAAGATGAAATGATGCCTTATATAACTTCCAAGGCAATTTCTTCATACATGGCCATCTTTTTGTTTTTATCTGATTTTTAAAGAAACCAATGGCTAGGGTAACCAACGTCACCCAGTTTGTCTGGAAATCTCCTGGTTTTAAAACTGAAAGTCCCATGACCTGGGAATTCTCTGAGTCCTGAGTGAACGGAGGTAGTTGGTCACCCTAACTAGATCCACAAAAGCTTGCAAACCAATACTTTAAAGAGTTGTAGGTACAAAAAGATATGCTTCCTCTGCAAAGGCACAAAGGACAGAAGGTGCCTATGTCCACTGAGGCTGGACTTCGGTCCCTTGATTGTGCCAAAGGGCTGGCTTTGACTTTTACAAGTTCACTAATTGTTTAGATTTTATAAGCTGGCTCATGGTTGATCAGACTCTAGTGGAAAGATGGAGGAAGCCTCCTCTAGTGAAAGATGAAAGGGGGCCCCTACTGTTCTGTCTGAGATTTTATGGGAACAAGTAATGAGTTTATTTTGAAATAAGTCACTAAGATTTTGGCATTGTTGTGTTATGGCAACTTGTGATAATATAGAAATTGTTCTTTTGAATTAGGGTGCTTCCATTAGAAAAACCTAAAATATATGGCATTGCCTTAGTCATCAGGGTTGGTTGTGAGGAAACTAATATTGGAAGCTAGAAAGATTACAATCCATGTTATATTGTGACAAAATATTTAGGTAAACTATTGCTTCGAATAAGTAGGCAGGCAGATCAGTGACCTAATGAATTTGCAGTGCTATGAGAAGCGAATGAAAAACAGGACTTTTGGGCTGTTTCATATTATTGACTGTATTTGTCAAGATAATTACAAGAAAGAGATGAGCTAAGGAGTGTTTATAAAACAGAAAAGAAAAGGTACAGAGAAAGTTCAAATTTCATGGCCTAGAAATTTGGAAGAGTTGACTATTTCCAGAACTCATACAATAAGAGATGGTATTTTAAAAGACTTTGAGACGAAGAATACCTCTTAATTAATATGCCTCAAAACAAACATTCTTCAAGATGTGGCCCTTCCTTTCATACCTCATAGTCTAATTTCAGTAGCCATCATGAAAGTGGAGAGTAGGCATGGAGGTGACGAAGCAAAGAAATTTAACAGAACTGGGAACCACATGCTAAAAAGTCCTTTGAGTATGCCTGCTATCCAATGATATGAGAAGCAAAGAAAGTTTTTAGGGAACTACATAACTTAAGCAACCATGAAAAGATATCTGAATATTTAGAACTTAAAACAACCTGGGCCCCTGATAGTCAATGAGTAGGAGGCAAGTAGAGAAAGCCAAGAAGCCCCCAAAGAGTCTAAATTCCTCCAAGCTCACTTCAAATGTGACCAAAGAATAAGCTGAAAGAAGAATCTCCTAGAGGATAACTCAAAGAGCCATGGAGAACAATGAAAAAGGGAGCTCTCGTTAGAGAGCAGATCATAGCCTAACCAAGGAGCCTCCCATCCCAAGGATAGGAGGTCTTCCCAGGGTCTGCCGGGGTTCCAGAAATGCTACAGCTCAGGGACTGCTGTGTTTCCTCCATTCTTCCCTTTCCAAATGGAAGTATTTATATATACCTTAATGGGAGGGTATGTGTGCACATGCATATATGTGAGAGTGAGTAGATAACTTATCTTTTTTTAGATCAAGACTTCAGGACCTGAAAAGTCACATCTGACTGAATGTCCAGATGGAGAGACAACTGGACATCACCCAGAAAGGTGAACTTTGAGTTGGATATAGCAGCTGAATGAAGCTCTGTCTTGTCTCCCTTATGGAGGAGTTAAAGAGTATTCTGTGCGTGAAGAAGGAAACAAAGAAACATTTGGTGATGAGAAGGGTGGCAGATTTAATAAATGATGATCTAATATTCCATGTGCTCACATATATTTCCCAGCCCTTCTGTTGTTAGTGGACTTCTACTTAGTGGAAGTGGCCTATCTTACAGATAGCCATTCTCACTCTTTCCACATGGACTCTTATTTATTTACTTTTATTTCAGACAATATTTCCTAACTTGCCTCTACATTCCAGTACAAATCCTGTTTGCCACTTGCATCACTCCTACTCATTATCAATAAATACAACTTTGTTTTCCTCGTGATAATGTTGCCCACCATTTAGGGGCCAAAACTTAGTTTACATGTATCCAACACTGGGCAGGCTTCTCCCCACATCTACCTGTCCTGAAAACACATTCTTGTTTTTACATCCTTGCCATTTTTAGAATCAACTAGAAATGCTACATATGAATGTGAGAGATTTCATTACTTCCAGAGCACTATTTTAAACCCTCACCATATTTATCAAGTGGAAAACTTGGTCTCAATGTGCCTCGCAGAGAATGTGATTGGCTAGAATCACAATTTTTCAGTTTTGAAACACTTCTCCAAAGTGTTACCCTAAGGATTTAAAAAATTTTATTTCTTGGCCTAGAAAGAAGATGACTCATTTCACTAGAATCTTTTTTTGAGTAAAAAAGTCACAGGAGAGACTATTGCTGATGTGGTGGCCAAAAAGAAGACCCTTATCCAAGTAATTGCTTCCTGACCTCAAGGCCTACAGCTCTAATTCTATTGACATCTCTGGTTGTCAAGAATACCAGCGGCATTGCTAATGCAATTGGCCTTATCTTAAGATGTACATTCCTTTCCCCTAAACTTCCTTCCATAGACACACATGTAAATCTGTCTCTATTTATGGATCATAGCAGATGGGACTAAGTGCTTTCTCTTCCCATGATCTTCTAATTCCTATGAGCTACCATCTTCACTTTTTGCCCAGCTATTAAGAGCAGCCAGGTTTGTGTCTCTAAGGGACAGCACTAGGAGGAGTGGCAACCAGAGCAGGCCTGAGGAATGACGATGATGTCCTAAGATGGAGACGGGTGCGAAGACTTCAGCTTGGCGCTGTAACTGTGATGTTTCTCACATGATTTGGGAGGTCAGGGACTTCCTTACTGGGGCTACTGAGCATTCATACCCCTCATGTTTTTACCTGTGAGGCTGTCCCCAGGTGATGAGAATTGTGACTTCTAGTGGAGAGGATGGGTGGTGGTGAGAAGAGGCAACCTTTGGGCATAGATAACAGATTCTCCAGACATAGACTGTATCATTCCACCCTGAGATGTGAATGCAAGAAACGTCATTAGAGGAGATTTTCATTATCTGAGTATTCAATACACAAGTTTCCTTATTTTGAGTGAAAGTTATTATATTAAATAAAGTGACCACCTATAAAATTAGCCCCCATTCAACATAGTGTCTATCTCTGCTCATGGAGTCAGCATCCTTGTCTGCTGGCTCCTGATGGGTTTCTGAGGCGCAAACATCTGACAAAATGAAAACACAAGGGAAGTTGGTTGCAGGGGGAAATGGGAAATTTTGCAAAAGGTACAAGATTTCATGGTGTTGATACAAGTGAGGCTGGAAACTACTTCAATCACATGTAAAATCATTGTCAAAGGAGGATCTCTCAGGGCCAACAATTAAGAAGTCAAGAGGGGGTGGCTTCCCTGTATGCATTCAAAAGAGAATCATTGAAATATCATTTTGTTCTTAGAAAAATTTCTGAAGCTCTTGAATCTATTTGTGAAAATGACCTTTCCTAGGACATTCTGGGAATGTATAAAGTGAAGGCTGCTATTATTTTACTGTTAATTTGATTGATAAAGTTATGTGAAATCCAAACAAACCAATTACTACTTGACACATTCTTTATTCCTTCTAACAATTAGCAAGTAAGTACTTGCAATTATGGTCTACACTTTGTTAAATATAGTATAAAACTTATTTTCATAAATTTAGTTTCATTTCCTTTTCAGGTTAAAATTACAATAGGAGCTTTTATCTCTCACTATATATGATATCCCTATTTTGAGGGGCTTAAAACCTTTTCAGTTACCAATTAACCTTAGAGAAGAAGGGCTTCCTGTATTTGTAATAATGGAATAGATATGATTTAATTTCATTTTCATTGTAAACAATTCAAATGGGAACAAGGTGTAATGCAATACCAAATATATATAAATAGCATGTTATATAGAAATAAATTACATACTATATGTTTTATGTATATTTTATATACAAAACATTCCTAAGTTCAAAAGATATGCTTTAAAAAAAATAATTATTTGTACCAGATTGTATCTCCCTCAGATTGTCACTTTTCAGGACTTCTAGCCCTTAAGTTTATTGTCAGTTGATAAGCAAGGTCTCAGTGTTTAAATAATTCACTATTTACTTTGTCTCTTACCTGGAGCTGCTTACTTGAATTCATCTGGTCTGATTCTCTTATTTCTTAGGACTGAAGCCTGTTCCCTTGGTCCTGAATGTTGGAGCAAACTCCCTGCTCTGGTTTTCCATAAGGTGAGGCAGTAGAAGACTTAAGTTATAAGCAAAACCCTCCTACTGGATTTGTGAAAATCACTTAATTAGGTGAAGTCTTAGTTTCATAATCTCTAAAGTGGAGTTAACAGCACCCTTTTACCTCCCTTAATAATTGTTGTGAGACTCAAATGGGACGATGTCCGTGTTTGGGGAAACAATACACTGTCAATGGAGCTAACATTGACGAAACCTCTGTTATGAACTGCATACTAAATGTATTTACCGACCGGTCAGTATCCCATCTGGTCAAGTGCAGGGTTTGGATATGATTGTTATGCAGCATGACTGTCCTAATAGTCTGATTATTGTGAAGCAAATTCCGTGCTCTGGTTCTTTGACCCTCACAGTGGAGACCTCCAATCCCATTATGTCTTCCTGAGTTGTTTCTAATAGACTCACTCAGGCTGTTCCCTGGCGAGTAACTCAGGGTAACCCTGTGACCTTGGGACAGAGTCTGCCCAAAGGAAAGACCACCTAGTAACTGACACCCCAGATTGCGAAGCCACCTCAGAAAGCTCCTATTCTTTTACCATCCTCCAACTTCCAGCAAATTAAAATTCCTGTTATTCCACCTTTGTAATAATACGTCTAGAATCCATTTCTCTCTCTTGTTATTGGCCTATATTTCAGGTGGTTGTTAGGTTTCACCCGGACACTGCTTGTGGGTCTTGCCAGCAAGCCTCCTCTGGGGCTCCAAGGCCCCCTGCTGGTAGGGTGGGCGCAGGTGCTCCTGTACCCAGCAGGCAGCTGGAGAGGAAACAGAGCTAGAGTAAGAAATCTGTTTGTAGCCCAGGTCTCAGAATCGACTCTGATTGACTTCTGCTTCCTTAGCCCTATTGGCTGTGCCAAGGGGGTGACGTGGTGTCATGGGTTAAGGGGCTTTAGTTTCCCCATAATTTCCATCAGAACCCACTAGACCCACTCCCAAAAGATACAACCCAAGTGTATCATGCAACTATAGCTTTAAGCCCCAACGGCCCTTCCAATGAGATCACCCTTCCTGATATCACACTAATGTAGGGATTCCAGAACTGCACCACCTAGTCCTGCACCTGGATTTACCTAGCATCCTCACTGCTGACTTGACCTGCTCTGCTTTCTGGATCCGGCCTTGCTACTTATTTTTCCTCCCCTGCCTGCCCATTCCTAAGTCTTGATCTCATTCATTTTTCAGACTCCCGACTTCTTCAGTTACCCATGGCCCGCTCCAAGCTCCAGCCGCCCTGATTCACCCTCATATGAAGGGAAAAGAGGTTTGCCCGTAGAATTGAGCATAAAAAGTGAAGTTAGAAGACAGCGGATTTAAAACAATTTTGACTATTTTACATTAAGACCAATTAAACATGTACACACACTTATATATACTTACTGAAACTGATATTCACCCAAACAATGCCACCAGTACATGTGATGCACTCTGACCTTTTCTATTTTGTCCTATTTTTTTTTTTTTTTTTAAAGAAAGTCACTGCTCCTGACCCACTAACTGCTCCTGATTGACTAAAGGAGCTCAATTTACTGTTTGAAATGTTGATCTAAGGAAAGCTTCCTGGGAAAAATGGAACTGAACTGGGTAGAGCCTTATTTATAAAAATGGCCTGGGTTTTATCAAAATTTCAGTTGTTTGTGAGTTGCCTCCTCTTCTTTTCCCTAGTATGAGTGAATTGGGGAGGAGAATCCCAGTGTATCTCTTTTGGAAGCATGTGTCTAAAGTAGAACAATTTTTTTTCAACCAATGTTTTTGTTATTTTTCAATCGAAGAATTTAGAGTACAATCATCAAGCATGCTGTCTCTGTTTTCTGTAATCAGGGATTAAGAAATGCAGCATAATTGCTGTGGGTAATTCTGTCATCTCCATGAGCCATTCTTTCAGAACCTGTCAATTTTATTGTTGGAGAATTTAAGATGAAAGTGTGGATTGCTGTTAGGGCCTTCAGCTCACGGTTAGAAGAATTTCAAGGGTTAGAAGAATTAGAAGAAGCAATAAAGCTTTGCTTTCAGCCAGGGAGGGGATCTTCACGGAAGCCTGACAGTGAGAGCTCATGGAGTTGAGGACCCAGGAGAAGAACTTTGTATCTCAGGGGGTAAGAACTTTGTATCTCAGGGGGTAAGAACTTTGTACTTACAAAGAACTTTGTATCTCAGGGGGTCCTCAACATGGTACCCTGTGGAATTGCCTAGAAAGATTTTATATTGATTTATTTTTTAACTTCTTATTATGTAAACTTTCAAACAGATAGGAAAGTAGAAAGAAAACCACAGTGAACCCCCATGTACCCATCACGCGACTTCAAGTATTATTAACTCATTGCCAATCTTGTTTTTTCTATACCTTATCCACTCCGGGCACCTGCCTATTACTTTGAAGTAAATCCCAGGCATAATAGCACTTCATCTATAAATATTTCATTTTGTATCTCTAAAAGATGGAGACTCTACTTTTTAAACAAAACCACAATACCATCACACACAGGGAGATTTTGGAGAATTCCAAATGCCTGGACCCTAGACCAATTAAATCAGAATATCTGGGGATGGGACACAGGAATTGGCAGTTTCACAAAGTTCCCAGGTGATTCTAATGTCGTTACCATATTTGGTTTGAAGGCAGAAATTGAGTGGTCAGGGTTAAGGTCTCTTACATGGTCATACATAGGGACCACTATAGCAGATGCCTCTATTAAGGAAAGAGTCATGTCTTCTCTGTCCATTCTCATCCTTAGGAAACCATTCCACTTCAGTCCTCACCTCTCTGTAGGTAATTACCAACATTAATACCTTCCAGTCCTGACCCAACTTCTGAACTCCAGTCTCAGATATCTCACTTGCTACAGGTCATTTCCATTACCATGCTGCCATCATCAAAACCTTAATATGCTTAAAACAGACTTTTCTCTCTGTATCCCAAACCAGCTCTCTCTCTGGATAGCTCCATTTCCTTTGTCATCAGGATAGTTATCTTTTTTGTTTCTCCTTTGTCGCTCATATGAGGTCAGACAATTAAGTTCACGAACTCATCCTAGAATAAATGCTCCATACCTCATTGCTGAGTATCATTACTGTCACCTTCAAAGTACTCCCCTTGGGAAGCTGTGCACCAGCACCAGTGCCTAGTCCACCCTTCAAAGCAACTTTGGAACTCTTTTTCTGGAATGGCCATCAGAGCTGTCATCGTATTACCCTTGATGTCCTGAATGTCATCAAAATGTCTTCCTTTCAATATTTCCTTTATCGTTGGGTAAAAAAAAGAAGTCATTGGGGGCCAGATCAGGTGAGTAGGGAGGGTGTTCCAATACAGTTATTTGTTTGTTGGCTAAAAACTCCCTCACAGACAGTGCCATGTGAGCTGATGCATTGTCGTGATGCAAGAGCCATGAATTGTTGGCAAAAAGTTCAGGTTGTCTAAATTTTTCATGCAGCCTTTTCAGCACTTCCAAATAGTAAACTTGGTTAGCTTTTGTCCAGTTGGTACAAATTCATAATAAGTAATCCCTCTGATACCAGAAAAAGGTTAGCAACATCGTTGCAATAAGTTCATGACCTTAATTATCAGACCTCATATACCAACTAGAGACTGAATCTGTCAGTTTTGCACATTCAGTGCAGTTCATATCCATCCCATTATTTTTGCACACCTGTGCCACCCTCAGACAGTCCCTTGACCTTTTAGGCTGTACTATTGCAATAATGTCCTATTACTTCCTTCTCCTCTTTTCTTTCTTGCTTTCAACCTACTCCACATTGTTGTAACAATTCACTCATTTGGTTAGATAAACTCTAAATGAATCTCCATTATTTATGAGGCATTGAAAATTCACCAGGCATTTTAAATTTTTATATTTCATTATCTCTTACGACATCCACCACTTTAGTCGGATTGTATACTAGTCTTGAACCTGCCATAGTATATATTCCCATCTCATCTTTTTTTTACTATTTATTTTTTTCAGTTACCGTTGACATTTAGTATTATTTTATATAAGTTTCAGGTGTACAGCATAGTGGTTAGACATTTATGTAATTTAGACAGTGATCCCCCCGATTAGTCTAGTGCCTACCTGGCAGTCTCTTTACTTTTACCTATATCATCTCTCTTTGGTTTTTTCTCTACCCTATCCTATTGTATCCTAACAGATCTCAAGTTCTTCTTCCTTCAGAAATTCTCTCATAACCCACAATGATATCTTTGATTCTTGATCTCCTGTAGTACTTAAACATGGGCATATTTTTATTGTGTATTTTCAGTTCACACACACACACACACACACACACACACACAAACACACACGTATTTTACTAATTTTTGCCCTAAAAGAGCAAAATGTTTTAGGTTGTGATGTTTCCATCACATCAACCAGCATTATATTTTGTTTTTAATTATTTTTTTTCAGTTACAGTTGACATTCAATGTTATTCTATATTAGTTTAAGGGGTACAACACAGTGGTTAGGACCTTCATATAACTTATGCAGTAATCCCCCAATTAGACTAGTATCCACCTAACACTACACATAGTTGTTACAACATTATTGATTATATTTTCTATGCTGTTCTTTACATCCCCGTGACTATTTTGTAACTACCAATTTGTATTTGTAAATCTCTTCACCTTTGTCACCCAGCTCTCCAGCCCCGCTTCCCTCTGGCAACTTTCAATTCGTTCTCTGTATCTATGAGTCTGTTTCTGTTTGTTTTGTTCTTTAGATCCCACATATAAGTGTGATCATATGGTATTTGTCTTTCTCAGTCTGACTTATTTCACTTAGCCTAATATCCTCCAGGTCCATCCATATTGTTGCAAATGGTAAGATTTCATTCTTTTTTATGGCGCAGTAATATTCCATTGTGTTTAGGTAATAAACACATCTTTCTCCAGTTGTCTCTTAATGGTGCTTGGGTTGCTTCCATATTTTGGCTACTGTGAATAGTACTGCAGTGAGAATAGGTGTACATCCTCATATATCTTTTCAAATTAATGTTTTGGATTTCTTTGGATAAATACCCAGAAGTAAAATTGCTGGGTCATAAGGTAGATTTATTTTTAATTTTTTGAGGAACCTCCAAACCATTTTCTGTAGTGACTGCACCAATTTGCAATCCCACCAACAGGGCATGAGGGTTCCCTTTTTTCTGCATCCTTGCCAACACTTGTTGTTTGTTGATTTATTGATGATAGGCATTCTGACAGGTATGAGGTGATATCTCATGTTTTTAATTTGCATTTTCTGATGATTAGTGATATTGAGCATCTTTTCATATGTCTGCCAGCCATGGGTATGTCCTCTTTGGAGAAATGTCTATTCAGGTCTTCTGCCAACTTTTAAATTGTATTGTTTTCTTTTTTTTTTTTTATGTTGAGTTGTATGAGTTTTTAATATATTTTGGATATAAACCCTTTATCAGATGTATGATTGGTGAATATCTTCTCCCTTTCAGTAGGTTTTGTTGATGGTTTCCTTTGCTGTACAAAAACTTTTTAGTTTGATGTAGTCCCACTTATTTATTTTTTTCTGTTTGTTTCCCTTACCTGAGGAGATAGATCAGAAAAAATATTATTAAGAGCAATGTCAGAGAGTTTACTGCCTATGTTTTCTTCTAGGAGTTACGGTTTTGAGTCTTACGTTTAAGCCTTTAATCTATTTTGAGTTTATTCTTGTATATGGTATAAGAAGGTGGCTCAGTTTCGTTTTTTTGCAAATATCTGTCCAGTTTGCCCAACATCATTTATTGAATAGACTGTATTTACCCCACTGTATGTTTTGCCTCATTTGTCATAGATTAAATAATCATATATACTTCAGTTTATTTCTGGGCTCTCTATTCTGTTCCATTGATCTATGTGTCTGTTTCCATGCCAGTACCATGCTGTTTTGATTACTATAGGCTTGTAGTATAGTTTGATATTAGGTAGTGTGACACTTCCAATTTTGTTCTTCTTTCTCAAGATTTCTGTGGCTATTCAGCATTTTTTTTGTGGTTCCATATAAATTTTAAGATTATTTGTTGTAGTTCTGTGAAAAACACCTTTGGTACTTTGATACGGATTGCACTGAATCTATAGATTGCTTTTGGAAGTATGGACATTTTAATGATGTTAATTTTTCCTATTTATGAGCATGATATGTTCTTCCATTTATTTGTATGTTCTTCAATTTCTTTCTTCAGTATCTTACAGTTTTCAAAATACAGTTATTTTACCTCTTTGGTTAAATTTATTCCTAGATGGTTATGTTTTTTGTTTGTTTGTTTTTTGATGAAATTGTAAATGGGATTGTTTTCTTAATTCCTCTTGCTGACAGTTCACTATTTGTGTATAAAAGGAAACATATTTCTAAATATTAATTTTGCTACTTTACTGAATACATCCATCAGTTCTATTAGTTTTTAGTGGAATCTTTGGGGTTCTCTATAGATTCAGATCATCTGCAAATAATGACACTTTTACTTCTTCCTTTCTAATCTGGATGACTTTTATTTCTCTTTCTTGTTTATTGCTGTGGCTAGGACTTCCAATACTATGTTGAATAGAAGTGGTGAAAGTGGGCCTTCTTGTCTTCTTCCTGATCTAAGGAGAATGCTTTTAGCTTTTCCCCGTTGATGTTAGCGGTGGGTTTGTTGTATATGGCCTTATCTTGTCGAGGTATGTTTCTTTTGTTCCCACATTGCTGAGAATTTTTATTGTAAATGAATGCTGGATTTTGTGAAATGCTTTTTCTGTATCTATTGTTATGATGATATGATTGATGATATGCTGATATGATTTTTGTTTTGTTTATGTGGTGTAGCACATTATTTGATTTATGGATACTGAACCAAATTTGCATCCCAGGAATAAATCCCAGATGATAATGGTATATGATCTTTTTTAATTTATTGCTGAATTCAGTTTGCTAATATTTTGTTAAGGATTTTTACAACTATGTTCATCAGGGATATCAGCCAATAATTTTCTTTTTTTGTAATGTCTTTGACTGGCTTTGGAATCAAGGTAATGTTTGCCACGTAAAATGAGCTTGGGAGCTTTCCCTTCTCTTGAGTTTTTTGGAATAGTTTGAGAAGGATCAGTGTGAATTCTTCTTTGAATGTTTAGTAAAAGTCACCTGTGAAGTCATTGGGTCTAGGACTTTTGTTTGTTGAGAGCTTGTTGATTACTATTTTGATTTTGTTAGTAGTAATCGGTTGGTTCAGATTTTCTGTTCCTTCTTGATTCAGTCTTAGAAGATTATATGTTTCTAGGAATTATCCATTTCTTCCAGATTGTCCAATTTGTTGGCTTATAACTGCTCATAATATTTTCTCATAGTCATTTGTATTTCTGTGGTGTCCATCGTCACTTCTATTTCATTTCTGATTTTATTTATTTGGGTCCTCACTCTTTTTTTCTTGATGTGTCTGGTTAAAATTTATCAATTTTGTTTATCTTTTCAAAGAACAAGCTCTTAGTTTCATTACTTATTGTATTACTTTTTTAGACTCTATTTTATTTATTTCTGTTCTGATCTTTATTATTTCCTTCATTCTCACTTTACGCTTTGTTTGCTGTTCTTTATAGTTCCTTTAAGGGTAAGGTTAGATTGCATATTTGAGATTTTTCTTGTTTCTTGAGATAGACCTGTATTGCTATGAATTTCACTCTTAGGACTGCTTTTGTTGTCTCCCATAGATTTTGGATCATTGTTCTTTCATTTTCATTTGTCTCAAGGTATCTTTCGATTTTTTGCTTGATTTTGTGGTTGACCCATTTATTCTTTAGTAGCATGTTATTTAGAATCCATGTGTTCGTGTGTTTTTCAGTTTTTTTCTTGTAGTTGATTCCTTGTAATGCAATTTTATGCCACTGTGGTCAGAGAAGACACTTGATATGATTTAAATCTTTTTAAATTTACTGAGAATTGTTTTGTGGCCTATCTTGGAAAATGTTCCATGTATACTTGAAAAAAATGTAGATTCTGCTGCTTTTGGGTGAAATGCTCTAAAAATATTAATTAAATACATCTGGTCTAGTGAGTCATTTAAGGCTGCTGTTTACTTGTTGATTTTCTCTCTGGAAGGTCTGTCCATTGGCATCAATAGGGTGTTAAAATCCTCTACTATGATAGTATTACTGTTGATCTCTCCCGTTATGTCAGCGAATATTAGCTTTATGTATTTAGGTGCTCCTATCTTGGGTGCATAAATGTTTACAAGGGTTATATTCTCTTGTTGGATTGATCCCTTTGTCATTATGTAGTGTCCTTCTTTGTCTTTTCTTGTAGGCTGTGTTTTAAAATCTATTTTGTCTGATATAAGTATTGCTATTCCAGTTATAATACTTTTTTTGTTTTCATTTACATGAAATATCTTTTTCCATTGCTTTGCTTTCAGTCTGCGTGTATCTTTTGATCTGACATGGGTCTGCTGTAGACAGCATGTGTGTGGGACTTGTTTTCTTATCCATTCAGCTACCCTATGTCTTTTGATTAGAGCATTTAATCCATTTACATTGAAAGTGATTATTGATAGATACATAGTTATTGTCATTTCATTATTCATATTTATGTTCTTTTATTCCCCCTTCTTGTTCTTAAAGGAGTGCCTTTAACATTTCCTGTAATAGTTGTTTGGTGGTGATGAAGTTTTTAGCATTTTCTTGTCTGGGAAGCTCTTTATCTTGTCTTCAATTTTAAGTGATAGCTTTGCTAGGAAGAGTAGTCTTGGTTATAGGTTCTTGCTTTCCATCACTTTGAATATTTTGTGCCAATCTCTTCTTGTCCTCAAAGTTTCTGTTGAGAAATCAACTGGCAGTCTTATGGGAGCTCCCTTGAAAGTAACTAGTTGCCTTTCTCTTGCTGCTTTTAGGATTCTCTTTTTGTCTAACCTTTACCATTTTAATTATAATGTTGTCTTGGTGTGGGCCTGTTTGCGTTCATCTTGTCTGGGACTATCTGTGCTTCCTGGGCTTGTATGTCTATTTCCTTTGTCAGATTAGGAAAGTTTTCAGTCAATATTTCTTCAAATATGTTGTCAAGCCCTTGCTTTCTCTCTTCTACTTCTGGTATCCTTATTCTGTGAATATTGTTATGTTTGATGATGGTCTAGAGGTTTCTTAAACTATCCTCTTTTTTAAAAAATTCTTTTTGATTTTTGCTGTTTCAATTGGGTGTTTTCTGCTACCTGTCTTTCAAGTCACTGATTCAATCCTTTGCTTTATCTAGTCTGCTAGTGATTCTTTCAAGTGTATTCTAAATTTCAATTTTTGTATGCTTCACTTCTGACTGATTCTGTTATAGTTTCAGTGTCCTTTTTTTAAGGCTTGCTATCTCTTTGTTGAAGTTCTCACTAAGTTCCCTGAGCATCCTTATAACTATTGTTTTGAATTCTGTCTCTGGTAAGTTGTTTGCTTCCATTTTGTTTAGTTCTTTTTCTAGAGGTGTCTCCTATTCTTTCATTTGGGACATATTTATTTGTTTCATAATTTTCCTGTCTTCCTGTGTTTGTTTCTATGTATAAGGTAGATAAGCTATATTTCCTAATCTTGGGCAGGTGGCCTTATATAGTAGGTTCCCTGTGGGGCCCAGTGGCACAGTCTCCTGGTGACCTGTACCAGGTGTTCCAGATGTATCTTCTGTGTAGGTTGTGTGTACCCTGTGTTATAGTTGAAACTTGATTGATGTTGGCTTGTCAGTAGGTGGGATTGACTCTCAGGCTGACTGGCTGTGGGGTTTGGTCATGTCAACCGCTTATGGGTTGAGCACTTACCCTGCAGAGTGGGATTTGCCCCAGTGGGCTCTGGTGCCCGCTGAGACTACCCTTGGGTGTGCCACTTGTGGTGCTAATTGGGTGGTGCTGTGCCTGAAGCCAAACTCTAGGTATGTTGATTCTTGGGACTTTTGTGAGGGGTTCCAGTGCAGGCCTAGGTTATCCACTGCCTGTGACTTGCCCAGGAATACCTGGTGTGAGTGACAAAGCTATCTGCAGTTTGTTGCTCCCTGTACTGGAAATAGAGGTGTGTGGGAGAGGCCATGCTGTGAACCAAAAATGGTTGCCACCAGTACTGGGCCTTGGGTAGCTCTACAAAAATCCCAGGGCCCTCTGAGGCCTGCTGCCACCTGCCATCTCCCATAAGGCTCAGGCACTGATAGAGCCTCATGTGGTAAGCAAGTTGGGTGAGGCAGGGTCTCAGGGAGTCACCATGGTGGGATGAGTTGTTTTCACTGTGTTAATGTAGATTCCGGTTTGGTGCCAGTGCTGAGCCTGGAGCTGCTCAGCAAAAGTCTTAGAGTACATCGACACCAGCCACTGCCCACCTGGGGCCCACAGACCCCAAGAGGTGTCCAAAAACAAGTGCAACAGGAGTGGGGTTAGCTGCTAGCCAAAAAAGTGCCTGCTGGAGTTGAGTAGGGTGAGGCCCCAGGGAGTCAGCAGGGTGGAGTGAGTGAAGTTCACCAGGCCAATGAATATTCAGATTCGGCCATGTTGGAGAGGGCTCAACACAGGAAAAATGGCTCCCACCTGCTGGCTGCACAGAAGGAGGATTTTACACAGAGAAAATGATGACTCTTCCTTCAGTCCTTGCCTTGAAGCCACAAAGCTCAGTCTCTCCCTGTATTTCTCTGATGCCTCCTGAGTCACTGTCCATCTGCCAGAGCTCAGGGTGTGTACTAGCAAGTGAGTGAGTCTGTGTGTGGGGCCATTTAATAGGGCATTCAGTTTTCCCACAGCCTTCCATCTAATCCGAATGGATGGAATCCCCCATTTTTCACAGAGAGATGTTGTGAGGGTGCCTCTTCATGGCACGAGTACTTTGGGCTGGGGAGCCCTGTGTGGGACTGGGGTCCCTTGCTCCTCCAGGGTGGACCTCTGTGGCTGAGATATCCCTCCCAATTCTCAGCTACCGCACAAGGATGTGGGACCAGCCGTTTCCATGTCTCTGAAGCTCCTACCAGTATTGACATGATTTCTTATTTATATCCTTAGTTATAGAACTTCTAAATAGGTAGTGTTCAGATGGTTCTCCTAGTTGATTGTTCTATAACATAATTGTAATTTTAATGTGATCACGGAAGGAGGCAAGCACATCATTTATTTACTCTATCATCTTGGATCCCACCCACCCCGACCTCTTTCCCTAGCATTGTGTTTTGTGTATAAAAGGAAGATATCATAGATACTGAATACATATTGGCTGAGTCATTGATTTTGAATTTACTCCCTAGGGTATAGCACTCTTTCTTCAGAGACTCATCATTAGCAGGGGAATGGTATCTTAGGCTAATATGTAAAAATACATCACATGGCACCTCTAATAGTAGCTTGATTGATTTTTCTTTTTGTTGTTCAGTTGATAATGATCACTGCAAATTTGATAACTGTTTGTAATCTAGCATAGACTTCACAGGGCAGAGTTGAAGAATGGCCTTATAGAAGTGAAACACAAACTGCTTCCTCCTCTCAAATGCAACAACAGCCCAAAATTCTACGTCAGTTCTGCAAGCCAGCTCTTGGGCAAGACACTTCCAGGACCTTAGTGTCTTCCTCAGTGAAGACAAAGTGTTAAGACTAGACTACATGCTCTCTAAATTTGTTTCCAAGTAGAATATTTTCAGAATTGATACCACTTTCTGCTTGGATAGAGAATAATGGAGGCACCGCTCATGGAGGATTCAGACTTCAAATGCAATAGATAAGGCAAAGATTGTGTATGGTCAATGTTGCCTCACCCAAATCTCTTGGATAGATTTTCCCTTGCTAGTATGTCAGCTGAAGAGCTGAGATTGGCTTGCATTTAGAGGGCATAAAAAATAAGTCGAAGCACTAGAGAATCCATTTTGCTTGAGGCGATACTCACACAGTGAGAAGCTCATGAGAACTGGGCCCAGCTGAAGGAATAGCAGATCCGAGTCACTCATTTATCCTCCTTGGGTCCATGTGTGTTAGATAAAATGGCCATTGGAATGGGCTTCAGAGTAGAAATGTTTTCTCTCTTTCTGGTGTGTGCCTGAATTTGCTCAAGTTAAGTGACCACGTGTGGGGACAAAACCCGAAAAAACAGTTTCCAGGCTCTCGGCCTCACATAGAAAGGTGCTGGCTCGGGTAGTAAATGGCCATCAACTGTGATCAGATGGCCAGCAGCTGTGGCTAGTTGGCCGTCAGCTGTAACCCGTAGGCCATTGGCCACTAATATAACGGCTGTGGCTATGCTAGCAGAGGGAAATGGGGGCTAGCAAGAAGATGGTGGCTGGCAAGAGCGGACTGCTGTTAGGCAGATTATGTAGATCCTGCTTCCTGTGTCTCCAGCCCAGCCGCCAGCGAGAATATATTGGTTTTACTCCCCTACTTATGGCTCCATGGGTGTTCCTTTTTGGCCTTACCGTGTCCTGCGTTCTTGGGCAGGGAGTGGGAGCTGAGACCCTGCACGACAAATGGCGCAGCGAGCAGGGTCCCCCAGCACAACACATGGCGTAGTCGGCAGGATATGGTGCTGGCCAAAGCTCTCCGAAGGGCAGTGGAGCAGTTTGTGCCTATGAAAGCTCGGTCTGGGGAGGACCAGGAGGAGCAGCTGCCGGAGAGCTCGATCCCCGTGGAGGGGTGGAAAGATGTGGACGGTTCCCCAACCAGCAGAGGCCAGAGAAAGCGGAGAAAGCGAAGGTTGTTGCCGCCCTGTGGGCTGGGAAGTGCTTGCTGAGGCAGCCTGGATGTGGGACTAGTCCCAGGAGGAAACACTTGCTGAGTCCTCCGTGGGAGATAAGGGTGAGGTCAAGGTCATCCCTCACCCCTAGGACAGCCCTGGCGAATGACTATGGACTATGGGGAATTGCCTTCTATCCCTGATTTAATGGACGCTTGACTGTTTGGGAACATACCATCATGTAGTGGGACTGGTTTGATGTTTGCTTTTGTGTCTTGACTGGCCGCCATTGATAATATGTAAGCACCTTGATGTGAGCCGCTGTTGTTCCAGCACAGTACCCCGAGAGGCCCAGAGAGAGAGTGGCAGTGCCCTGAGAGCCCTGGCTGTGTCCAGGAAGTCTGGCTGTGCCCAGAGAGAGTGGCAGTGCCCTGAGGCCCTGGCTGTGTCCAGGAAGTCTGGCTGTGTCCAGAGAGTGGCAGTGTCCTGAGAGGCCCTGGCTGTGTCCAGGAAGTCTGGCTGTGCCCAGAGAGAGTGGCAGTGCCCTGAGAGGCCCTGGCTGAGTCCAGGAAGTCTGGCTGTGTCCAGAGAGAGTGGCAGTGCCCTGAGAAACTCTGGCTGTGCCCGGGGAAACAGGTGGTACCCTAAGAAGCCCAGGAAGTCTGGCTGTGCCCAGAAGTACTGTGGTGGTGCCCTGAGAAAAGCTGGCTGTGCCCGGGGAAACAGGTGGTACCCTAAGAAGCCCAGGAAGTCTGGCTGTGCCCAGAAGTACTGTGGTGGTGCCCTGAGAAAACCTGGCTGTGCCCAGGGAAAACAGGTGGTACCCTAAGAAGCCCAGGATGTCTGGCTGTGCCCAGAAGTACTGGTGGTGCCCTGAGAAACCCTGGCTGTGCCCAGAGAGCCTGGCTGTGTTCAGGATAGTGCATTCACCTCCAGGCTCCTTGCACAGGGCCCCTCGCAGAAGACGCTTGTCGCGTAGATTGTGAGGCGAGACCCTGTAGGGGTGGAGTGTGGGGACAAAACCCCAAAAAACAGTTTCCAGGCTTTCGGCCTCACATAGAAAGGTTCTGGCTCGGGTAGTAAATGGCCATCAACTGTGATCAGATGGCCAGCAGCTGTGGCTAGTTGGCCGTCAGCTGTAACCCGTAGGCCATTGGCCACTAATATAACGGCTGTGGCTATGCTAGCAGAGGGAAATGGGGGCTAGCAAGAAGATGGTGGCTGGCAAGAGCGGACTGCTGTTAGGCAGATTATGTAGATCCTGCTTCCTGTGTCTCCAGCCCAGCCGCCAGCGAGAATATATTGGTTTTACTCCCCTACTTATGGCTCCATGGGTGTTCCTTTTTGGCCTTACCGTGTCCTGCGTTCTTGGGCGGGGAGTGGGAGCTGAGACCCTGCACGACAAATGGCGCAGCGAGCAGGGTCCCCCAGCACAACACCACGTGTGTAGTATCAGGGGCAGAGCTACCACTCAGACCAGATGATGCTTCTGAAAGAATTAGAGGAGGAGCCTAAAATGCCTTAGATGTAACATTCAGTGTCTTAAAAGTTTGATGCTTGGGGAGCATTTTCCCCTCCCCCTTGCTCCTGCTCCTACATCTTTTTTGGAAAGCAGCCAGTCCTCTCTCTCATCCTTTCCCAAGGCCAAAGAAATGCCAATTCAGCATTGAGAGTCATCAGGAAGTGATTGAGAGGCTGGCAAAATACCAGATCTCATATTTAGGACAGAACAATGTGAGGGAGGTCTCTTTATTTCTCACAGAGAGATGTCAAGACATTGTACCCTTCAAATAGCAAACATTGAAAAGGCATAACCATGTGGACTTGGATGTAGCTCCTGGACTAATTTGATTTGGTTATCACTGCTCACTTTCTGATACAGGAGGCTCATAACTGAGCATCTCCTCTTAACTTCTTTAGACAAGAAAATCCCAACAATTTCCAGCTTTCACCACAGCCATGCTCACATTCCAAACTAATGAATTTGAGTATGAGGAGAGGGTATAGTTGTAAAAAAAAAACAAACAAAAAAACAAAAAGCAAAAGCATTTAGACTAACTAAAATGTTTCTTTTTTATGAGTGAAGACAATTAAGTTTTTGCTCAGTTGCTCAATTTTATTTGAGATTTGATGAAGTCAACGTAAGCCCAGATAAAATTGGAAGCTAAAATTACTTAGGTTATGGAACTTGTTTAAAAATAGGAATCATGGAAAGTCTAGGATACTGGGGTGTGCGATATAGTCAATCCTTCACTCTTGGGGAATCTTGTAGAACCCAAAGTTGTATTCTAGGAGTTGGACAACACCGGTTAATCTTTAAGTGAGTTTTGGGGAGAGGGGAGTCTGCCCCAGCACGAATATTACAGATATGGAGTCCAAGGTTTGCTGCAGTTCATCTTCTCTCTAATGCCTTCCCACCCTACCATCTTTCTAGGCATTTATTCCTCTATCCCTAAGTTCCTTCCAGCTTTTCCTCTAGGTTAACTAATCACTCCAAAGCATTAGAAAAGAATAGCTTAAGGTACTTCAATAATTCAAATTGCAAAGGATTGATGCTCAAAAAGGGAATTTTCAGGTGTTTGGGGAGACATTTTGAGACAGGAAATTTTAACCATCCATTCCTCATAGAAAGGCTACTACCACATATCAGTGAAATCATATGGTTCTCTGCTTTTTCTGTCTGACTTATTTCGCTTAGCATGATACTCTCAAGATCCTTCCATGTTGTCACAAATGTTCCTATATCATCTTACCGCCGAATAGTATTCCATTGTGTATATATACCACAACTTCTTTATCCATTCATCTATCGAAGGACATTTTGGTTGTTTCCATGTCTTGGCCACCGTAAACAAAGCTGCAATGAACATTGGAGCACACGTGTCTTTATGTATAAATGTTTTCAGATTTTGGAGGTGATTACCCAGGAGAGGGATCGCTGGGTCATATGGTAATTCTATTCGTGATTTTTTGAGGAACCTCCACACTGCCTTCCATAGTGGCTGCACCAGTCTGCATTCCCACCAACAGTGTATGAGGGTTCCTTTTTTCTCCACAGCCTCTCCAACACTTGTTACTATTTGTCTTGTTGATGAAAGCCATTCTGCCTGGGGTGAGGTGATATCTCATTGTGGTTTTTATTTGCATTTCTCTGATGATTAGTGATGTTGAGCATTTTTTCATATGTCTATTTGCCATTTTTATGTCCTCTTTGGAGAAATGTCTCTTCAGGTCTTCTGCCCATTTTTCAATTGGGTTGTTTGTTTTTTTGTTGTTGAGTTGCATGAGTTCCTTGTATATTTTGGATATTAGCCCCTTATTGAAGGCACTGTTTGCAAAAACCTTCTCCCTTTCAGTTGGTTGCCTCTTTATTTTGTCGATGGTTTCTTTTGCTGTGCAGAAGCTTTTAAGTTTCATATAGTCCCATTTGTTTATTTTAGCTTTTATTTCCATTGCCTTTGGAGTCAAATTCATAAAAATGCTCTTTGAACCCAACGTCCATAAGTTTAGTACCTATGTTTTCTTCTATGCAGTTTATTGTGTCAGGTCTTATGCTTAAGTCTTTGATCCATTTTGAATTAATTTTGGTACATGGTGACAGATAGCAGTCCAGTTTCATTCTTTTGCATGTGGCTATCCAATTCTCCCAGCACCATTTATTGAAGAGGCTGTCTTTCCTCCATTGTATGTTTTTAGCTTCTTTGTCAAAAATTATCTGTCCATATTTATGTGATTTTATTTCTGGGTTCTCAATTCTATTCCATTGGTCTATGTGTCTGTTCTTTTGCCAATACCATGCTGTTTTGATTATTGTAGCCCTGTAGTACAAGCTAAAGTCAGGGAGTGTGATACCTCCAGTATTGTTCTTTTTTCTTAAGATTGCTTTGGCTATTCAGGGTCTTTTGTGGTTCCAAGCAAATCTGATGATTTTTTGTTCTATTTCTTTAAAAAATGCCATTGGGATTTTAATGGGGATTGCATTAAATCTGTATATTGCTTTGGGTAATATGGCCATTTTTAACTATGTTGATTCTTCCAATCCATGAGCATGGAATGTCTTTTCATTTCTTTGTGTCTTCCTCAATTTTTTTCAAAAATGGCTTATAGTTTTCAGCATATAGGTCCTTCACATCCTTGGTTAAGTTTATTCCTAGGTATTTTATTCTTTTTGCTGCAATTGCAAAAGGAATTGTTTTTTGTATTTCTTTTTCTGAGATTTCATTGTTAGTATATAGGAATGCAATGAACTTTTGTACGTTGATTTTGTAGCCAGCAACTTTACTGTATTCGTTGATTATTTCTAATAGCTTTTTGGTGGAGTCTTTAGGGTTTTCTATATATAGCATCATGTCATCTGCAAAGAGTGATAATTTAACTTTTTCATTCCCAATTTGGGTGCCTTTTATTTCTTTCTCTTGCCTGATTGCTCTGGCAAGGACTTCCAACACTATGTTGAAAAGCAGAGGTGATAGGGCACAGCCCTGTCATGTTCCTGAACATAGAGCAAAGGGCTTCAGTTTTTCACCATTAATTATGAGATTAGCTGAGGGGTTGTCATATATGGCCTTTATCATGTTAAGGTATTTTCCTTCTATACCTATTTTATTAAGTATTTTAATCATAAATGGATGTTGTATCTTGTCAAATGCTTTTTCTGCATCAATTGATAGAATCATATGATTTTTGTCCTTTATTTTGTTTATGTGATGTATCACATTGATGGATTTGCGGATGTTGAACCATCCTTGTGTCCTGGGGATGAACCCCACTTGGTCGTGATGAATAATCCTTTTAATGCATTGTTGTATTTGATTTGCCAGAATTTTGTTTAGGATTTTGCATCTGTATTCATCAGAGATATTCATCTGTAGTTTTCTTTTTTTGTGTTGTCATTACCACGTTTCGGTATCAGGGTAATGTTGGCCTCATAAAATGCGTTAGGGAGTACTGTCTCTTCTTCAATTTTTTGGAAGAGTTTGAGCAGGACTGGTGTTAGATCCTCATTGAGGTTTGGTAGAATTCACTAGTGAAGCCATCTGGTCCAGGACTTTTGCTTTGGGGAAGGTTTTGGATGACTGATTCAATTTTGTTACTGGTGATCAGTCTGTTTATATTTTCCAGTTCTTCATGATTCAGCCTTGGAAGGTTATGTGTTTCTAAGAACTTGTCCATTTCTTCTAGGTTATTGAATTTGGTGGTATATAGTCCTTCATAGTATTCTTGAATGATTCTTTGTATTTCTGTGGTGTCCGTGATAACTTCCCCTTTTTTATATCTGATTTTGTTAATTAGTGTCTGCGCTCTTTTTATCTTAGTGAGTCTAGCCAAGGGTTTGTCAATTTTGTTAATCTTTTCAAAGAACCAGCTCTTTGTCACATTAATTTTTTCTATTGTCTTTTTGTTCTCTATTTCATTTAGTTCTGCTCTGATTTTTGTTATTTCCTTTCTTCTGCTGACCTTGGGTTTCACTTGTTCTTCTTTTTCTAGTTCTTTAAGGTGTAACATGAGGTTATTTATATGGGATTTTTCTTGTTTCTTGAGATAGGCCTGTAATGATATAAATTTCCCTCTTAAAACTGCTTTTGCTGAATCCCAAAAATTTTGGTAGGTATTTTCATTGTGATTTGTTTCTATGTACCTTTTGATCTCTCCTCTAATTTCTTCTTTGACCCAGTCGTTCTTTAAAAGTATGTTGTTTAATCTCCATGTATTTGTGTTTTTTCCTGCCTTTTTCCTTTTTTCTTTTTCTTTTTTTTTTTTTTTGCAGTTGATATCCAATTTCAAAGCCTTGTGATCAGAGAATATGGTTGGTATGATTTCAATATTCTCAAATTTGCTGAGGCTGATTTTATGTCCTAATATATGGTCTATCCTTGAGAATGTTCCATGTACACTAGAAAAGAATGTATAGTCTGATGTTTTAGGGTGAAGTACTCTATATATGTCAATTATGTCCATTTCATCTAATGTGTCATTTAGGGCTGCTATTTCGTTATTTATTTTCTGTTTGGATGATCTATCCATAGCTGTCAATGATGTGTTTAATTCCCCTAGTATAATTGTGTTTTGGTCAATTTCTCCCTTTATTCCTGTTAGTAATTGCTTGGTATATTTCAGTGCTCCCTGATTGGGGGTATAAATATTGATGACTGTTATGTCTTCTTGTTGTACAGTCCCCTTTACCATTATGAAATGTCCATCTTTGTCTCATTATTTTTTTCACCCTGAAGTCTGTTTCATCTGATATCATTATGGCTACACCTGATTTTCTCTGGGTACCATTTGCTTGGAGTGTCAACTTCCACCCTTTTTCTTTGAGTCTATGTTTATCCTTGTAGCTGAGATGTGTCTCTTGGAGACAGCATATGGTTGGGTTTAGTTTTTTGATCCAAACTGCTACTCTGTGCCTTTTTATTGGTGAGTTCAGTCCATTTACATTTAGAGTGATTATTGATATGTGAGGATTTCCTGTCATTCTATCTTTATTTTTCTGGTAAGGCTGTGTCTCCATTGTTTCTTTGCCTTTTTGTTGTCTATTATTTCTGTGTGGGGGTATTCTATGATGTTTCCCTCTGTTTCTTCTTTTATTACAGTATATATTTCAGTTCTGCATTTTTTTGAGTGTTTACCCTTAAGTTTATGTAAAAGAAATTTTGATATTTAGAGTATTCCATTTTCTTCAGCACGAATACTTTCTCCATTCCCATATTCCGGTTCAGGCCTTTACTCTCCCCCCTTTTTATGTTTTGGTTGCCACAAATTGTCTCTGTTGATGGTGGTCGAATAGCCTCCTTTAGTATTTCTTGTAGTGCAGGTCGTGTGTTAGAGAATTCCCTCAGCTTCTGTATGTTTGGAAAGGTCTTTATTCCTCCTTCATATCTAAAGGAGATCTTTGCTGGATATATTATTTTTGGCTCATAATTTCTCTCTTTCAATAGTTTGAATATTTGGTTCCACTCCCTCCTGGCTTGTAGTGTTTCTGCTAAAAAATCTGATGATAATCTAATGGGCTTTCCTTTGTAGGTTACCGTCTTCTTTTCCCTGGCTGCCTTGAGGATTCTTTCTTTGTCGTTGATTTTAGACAGCTTCAATACAATGTGCCTTGGAGAAGGCCTGTTGGGATTGAGGTAATTAGGTGTTCTATTTGCTTCTTGGATTCGAGAATCCAGTTCTGTCCACAAGTTTAGGATGTTCTCATCAACAATTTGTTTGAATATATTCTCTGTTCCCTTTTCTCTTTCTTCTCCTTCTGGTATGCCCATTATTTTTATATTGCTTTTTCTGATGGAGTCAGAAAGTTCTAGTAGAGTTTTTTCATTTCTTTTAAGTCTCAAGTCTCTTTCTTCTTCCATCTATGTAATTTCCAGGTTTCTATCTTCGATGTCACTGATTCTTTCCTCCATTGTTCAACTCAACTACCTAAGCTGGCTATTTCATTCTTAATTTTTTCTATTGAGTTCTTAATCTCCAGAAATTCTCTTTGATTCTTTTTTAAAATTTCAATCTCTTTCATAAAATGCTCATGTTGTTCTTTGATTGTGTTTCTGAGTTCATTAAACTGTCTTTCTGTGTTTTCTTGCATTCATTGAGTTTTTTCAGAACTGCAATCTTGAATTCTCTGTCATTTAAGTGACATGTTTCCATATCTTTAAGTTCTTTTTCTGGAGACTTTTCACTTTCTTTCTGAGCTGTTTTGTTGCCTTGGTTATTCATGGCAATTACTGATTTATTATTTCTCTTCCTAGACATCTACAGGAGTGGCTTCTGCAACAGCTTGATAGGTATGCGAAGAGCTTTTGAAGTTCCCAAGCTCTTTCTGCACCAGATTCAGAGCCCGTATGTTTCAGCAGTTCTGTTTACTCCTGCAGGGATCTGCCCAGATAGGTGGGGTCAGAGGCAGGGTGAGTTGTGAGAGGTGGCGCAGAGCAATGGCTGTGACCACCACCACAGCTGGTCCTGCTTCCACAGGTCCCTCCCCTTTGCGGGAACTAGATGGGCTGCGAATCTATGTCTGCGGTCCACAGTTCTCAGAACAGCAAATATTCTGTTCTTTTGATCTGACACTGCTATTGTTCCGATTCTAGCACCGGGCAGGTGGGGGAGGGGCGAGCTCTGGGAGGGTAGGTAGGGGGCAGCTAGTGTCAGTGCCTAAGGCTTCCCTTCTCTGCTCTGCAGTGAGGGCTTAAACCACCGTTTTCAGCCTTCTTCCCTCAGTCTTTTCTCCGAGGTCTCTGCCTTGAGCGTTGGGTTCAGCGTGTTATATGCTGTCCCCTCAGCCCTGTGGGCCATAGGCGGAGCCCTAGCAGTCCGTGTTCTTCCCTCTCCCATAGCTGCGGTAGTTCCGGGATGCAGCGAGCTCAGAGCCCTGAGCTAGGTCTGCGTCCTGAGCCCGCTCGGCTCCATCTCCGCACTCTCCCTTCCCTCCCCCCGCCCCCTCGCGCGTTTCTCCCACCTTTAGGTGAATTCAGTAGTGGGCCTCTTTGTCTAGCCTGTCTGCTGTGCAGGGAGTCCTTTGTGGAGTTATTGTTGTTTGATTAGTTGTAAATTCCAGGGGAGCTTTACAGAGGCTCACCTCACACCACCATTTTGATGACATCAATGTCTAATATGCTTTTATGGTTAAAATTATTATCCTTGGTATAGATCAGGAGATGAAGCCTCATGGAAGAGTAGTAATTCACCCAAGCTTTATGTAGCTGGCAAGTGATAGAACAGAGATTTGAACCCAGTCTTCTCTAATTCCAAAACACATGTTCACCTGGTCTCACCCACCTGTCTCCTGGGAAAATGCTTCAAGGTAAGTAGCTAGTCAGGAACAAAGAATGCAGAGCTCATTAGAAGCGGAGTGAGCATTAAACCTGACATCACCTGACTCCAGTTCTGGGCCCTGATTGATTATAAATGAAATAACCCTATTGGATTCCATGTTTGTCACCATTATACACCTACTGGCCCATTTCAAACACTGGTCCAGGAAGTAACCGTATATGAGTAGTGTATTTACCAAAGGAGGCTTTATTCTATGGCCCCTCTCTTCTGCTGCCATGAGAATGGGCCCACATTTCTGATTACCTGAGGTTTTCTTCTGTTTAGGGGTTTTTCTCATTGACTAGTCTGTCTTTGCTTATTCTTTGGCCTCTTCTGCTTAGTTGGCAGCTTTTTGGGAAGAATGACTTTGCTGTTGAAGAGCTTTTGTAAAAATTCTTGACATAGTTGAGACTAGTTTCCAAAAAGTGATAGTCCTTTTCGTTTTTTTTGTTTTGGTTTTTTTGGTATGTATTCCATATAAATTTGGCCTGGCTTCTTAAAGGATTAGCAATCTGATCATGTTACCATTCAGCTTATTGGTCACTGTTGGGTCCCCACTACCTACAGAATAAAGCCCAAGGCTTTACCAGGACACACTCCTTGCACTCTCCTTGCAGTCCCACACTGCCTCCCTGGCTTTATTCCTCTTTGCTCTCCTTCATGTATCCCTTACTTCATCTAATAAGAACTTCCTGAATTTCCAAGTCCTTTCATGACTATATATATAGCATTCTTCCTTCTGTGATGGGGAAATTCCAGCTCAGTTTGCAAAACCTAGCTCAAAATTATCACCTTTATAGTGCTTTTCTCAACTTCTATAGGACTGCACTCATGTCCTTCAGATATTTTATAGAATACTTTTCACAAATCTCTCTGAGAAGGGGAGCAGCAGGGTACCAAGTTAGGAGTATCTAGTTTGTATTCAAATCCTGGCTCTGCCTCTTTTTAGCTACACAACCTTGATAAAGTTACTTAACTTCTTAAGCTTTAGTTTTATTATTTAAAAAACAGGGATAATAGTAGGGCTATCTTATGGGATCATTGTGAGGATTATGTTGATGACACATGTAAGATGTTCAGCAGAATGCCCCCACGCAGTAAATGCTCAATGAACCATATCACATTGTGATGTAACTTTTTTTTTTTTTTTTAACCTACTGGTATGTTAAAGGCCAGGGAGTTGAGTCATTCATTTTGGGGACTCAACAGCTACATTATTAGAAGGCTGGCTACATGGGCAAGTAACCAGTGCAGTTGAATAGGACCCCTTGTTTAGAAAGGTCCTGTGTTTGGGGTTTAATGGTCTACAATTACTGTCTTGAAATTTGTAGTAATTGTAGTCTTGAATCTGCATTTGTCTTTCAGTTTATGTAAATGAAGTGTGAAGGGACAATGGAATGTGTGTCAGAAGACTTGGAGCTTGGAATCACATCGCCTCCCCACCCTTACAGGATGGATTTTCAAAGCCCACTCCCAGTCCCCTGGTGCCCTGCCTCACCTAACATCCCCTTGCCTGCTTGCTCCAATATTGCTTCCACCCTCCACTGGGGGGGTGATGACCAGGTCATATTGTTGAGATGGGGGTGATCACATGGTGTTGTCACTTTGAGCCCCCAGAGAGGGCCTGGGTATGGGGGTGGGGAGTGTGTGCCCCTTGGCATTTCAGTGGGGTAAGGTAGCGGCCATCCCTCCCCCAGGCTGGCAGCATCATGGCACATTGGGCAGGTGTCTCAGTAGGGACTACTCTAGATCTTACTACTAATCCAGGAACTAGTGCATCCAGAGCAAAGGTTGCAAGCCCTTGGGGAGGGTGCTCCTTCACTGTGGCTTGGGGTGGCTGGCCCATGGGAAGGGTAGATTGACTTTATCGTCTTGGGTGAGGCCCCACAATTTCTTTTTGCACTGGGCATGCACATTATGTTTTCAGCCTTGCTTGTAGATGCTCCATGAAAAAGTGCTTATTGAAAGACTACAAGATGAAGAGGCCAGAGAGGATAAAGTGAAGATGGAAGAAGACAGTTTCTGCAAAGATGGGGCTCTTCATCAAAAATCATAAGCCTAGAAAGACAGATGGTAGACTATTAGACAGCTGGGAGCTGGAAGGGAACATGCTATTTCATAGTCCAACCTAGAATGACATGTGCTTTTCCATGTTCAAATACATAGTTCACCGTTCCCTTCTTAATCCAGTTTTACTTACATTTTCCCTCCACTCAGATCTATTCCAAAACCCAAAAATATCTTCTATTTTCTTTTGCCAGGATGAAGCAAGGATCTACATTTGGAAAATGGCGAAACAGTGATAAAATCTCATTAGAAAGAGTTCCTTATCATGAACATAACGATGCTCAGACATGTTAAGTGCTTTCTCTTTAACAGTCACTGTTCATAATGAAAAAGCAACGGGTGATAAATTTTCGGCAGCTTTCAACACAGTCTTTGCATAGAACTTCTCACAGTGAGAAGAGAGAGGGACTCTGGCTGAGTGTTTTACAGATCTTTTATTCTGCTTCTAGCAGCTATCTCTTAGTTGTCCTCCATTTTCCCCAAACACCCATAAATATTGCAATCTCTAATTACCTTGCCAGGAAAGTTCATTTTAATTGCTACAATTCCTTACCATATGTTACATGACTTGGAAAAAAAAAGAATATTGAGGTAAACTTGGTTGTATAATATCAACAAATTTTTATTGAGACCCAAAGAACTACAGACGTCTCTTCATTTGCCAATTTAATTCTGGAAAGCAAAAGTGGGGTGGGGGAGGGGAGAGAGGGAGCGACCAGACATCAATTTGATATTATCTCCAGCATGTACAGACTAAGAATATGATTTATAGCAAAACACTAATTAAAATGAAATCATGAAAAATATTTGGGAGCCCAGTGGAATTCTTTATAACAGAGTGTGACCTATAGCAGACAATTAGAAGCATACATCAAGTCATCCAACTTGCATGTTAGGGAAAGGCGGGGGGAAAAGCAAAACTTAGGGAGAATTAGACCTCTGCAGAGGCTGTTTTGCAAGATCCAGCATGAAGTTTCATATCCAACAGCCCTTTTGATGATGCTGAGTAAGCCTGTAGTTCCATCTCAAAGATTTTCCAGCTGGTAGTTTTCAACCTTCTTCCCCAAGTCACTGCCAGCCTGAGGCCCCCGGCTCTCATTCAGCTTCCATCCGTTTTTACTTCCTTTCCGCTCCTCTTGTTTCCCTCTTCCTCTTCCTCTCCCCCTTCCTCTTTTTAAAACCAGGGACAAAGTGTAAAATGCTTAATGTGCCATGTACCTCCAGGCACAGTGGCATTTAATGTGCTGCATGTTTTTACATTAAGTTATCTGAACACAAATAGCAAAACTGCAATGCTGATATAAGATGTATTTTCTGCTATTAAAAAAAGAGCCGAGTGAAAATACAGAAAACAAACCCAGGCAGCATTCAAACTGCTTTGAAAATAAACTGGGATTTGTTTGCAAGGATTTAAATTGGTAAATGATTTGAATTTCTCCACCCCTAGGTGAATGATTTAGATGGCCTTGACCCCAGTCTGACTGCAGGGATTAATGTGGGATAATGATTGCTGAGGCTATCATTGCAGCCGGCATCATTAATTATCCTTATTGATTGTAGCTTTCAAAGATAAAGCATTATGCTGACTGGAAAATACCCTCTTCCTGCAAGGTCAAGGCTAAAATAGGGAAGCTAAATAATTGCATTAACAAACAAAGAAATAAAAATAACCTCTCAGAGCATTGTGTAATTAAGATCCAATTACAACGTTTGTTCTTGTTTACAAAATGACAGAGTTATTGTCAAGTCATTTTCCTGAAAATTGCTTCAGTACATGATAATTGCATTATAGCAGGTAACCAGAAAGGAGCATTAAAGGGGGGATCAGTTTCCTTGGATCACTGCCATGGCTCTTGCTGTCTGACTCACCTATGAAAGTGTGAGAGCCCCAAGGGTCTTGTATAAAAATACTAATGATATGTTAAATGAAGGGGGTTAGATGGAGGAAGTAATAACTGGGCCTCAAATCCTATTATATTTCTTTTGGATAGTGTAATGGAGCTTAGAGATATCCCAAGGATGTTATCGCAGACATCTTTCTTTACACCCCTTCACTGACCACGGTCATTTTCTTTGCTGTGAAAATCTTGGCTCTAAAGCAGTGTTTGGTTGTAAATTTCTCTGGTGAAAGGGATCAATCATCTTCCCTGCTATTGATCAGATTTTGGACTCTTAAAAAAACAAAAAACGAGGCTTTTAAGTGTAAAATTCAAAGCTACATGTGATTTTTCTGTGTTGAAATATTTCAAACAAATGTTTAGGTTTATCTTCTGCTAAAGGTCTTCTACTACATGTTCAGAAACAGCACATAATAATGTCTGATAAGAAAAGGCAGGAGTTTGTGGGACTGGAGCTTGAGTGGAAGTTGGGCATCCACTCTTCAGAGAAGGGCTTTTGACCTAGACCAGGCATTTGGGGACTTAGTTCCTCCATCTGAGTAAGTGGGGGTTATTATTACAATCCTGCCCTAGTCTGGGTGAATTGAAAACTAAGAGTACAACAACAACAACAACAAAAAAAAATCCTCTATGTAAATTGTTCTTATATAATGGGATCCTTAAGTAGTAGGTAATTGTCAAAATAGAGGGTGATGCTTCATACTTACCTCATTTTATATAAAAAAAAAAATGAAAGAAAGAAAAGAGAAAGTTACTATTCATTACTCATGTACAGTGGGTTAGACACAATGCTGAGCATTTTAATTATTTTATTTAATCCTCACCACCACTCTCTGAAAGACATTATTTTTATTCTCATTTTATAAACATATGGGGAAACTGAAGCTCAGAGAGGCTCAGTAACTTTCTCACTAATACACAATTGGGAAGTGGTAAATATTTGAACTCAGGTCCTAACTACCAAGTCTGTGCTCCTTTTGGATCCACGACAGTGTCAGGTACTTCCAGGCTTGCAACTCTACTATACTCGAACCTCGTCTCCTTTTCCAGCTTCATCTACCAGTCTCGTGCACCCTGCATTTCTTAATATAGAAATGAAAGATGAATACAGTCTTGTAAAAGTTCAAACAATACATAAGTTCATAGAGCAAAATGTAGAAGTCCCCAGTCTTCGCAGCCCCCAACTCTTAGACCCCTACATGTAGCAACTGTTAAGCCTGGTGTGTACTTTTTTTACACCCTTCTCTTTGCATACATAGATGCATACACGTTATTTTTTTATTTTACATATAATGGAATGATAAATTTTATTCTGCAACTTGTCTCTTTTCCTTAAGAGTATACCTAAAAGAGATTTCAAACAGTATCTATAAATTCACCTGTTTCTTTATAATGACTTTGTACACTGCAGACTTCCAGTGTAGGAATATCTCATAATTCGTTTAACCTGCCTCTTACTTTGGGGCATTTCAGTTGTTTCCAATTGTACAATTACAGTCAATGTTGCAGAGTGAACATCTGTGTACATCTATCTTCGTGGACATATGTGAACATTTCTCTAGGTTGTATTTCTAGAAGTCAAATTTCTGGGCTGGATGATATGCACATTGTAAATTTTGATAATAATGAAAAATTTCCCATCAAAGACTGTACTAGTCTATGTTACCATAGAATGTTTCTATTATAGAATATGCCTTTTTTTCCTCCACATTCACAAACACAGGATATTTTTAGTCTCTTAATTATTTTTCTGTCAGCTTTTTGATGACAAATTATTTCTTATCGTGTTTATAATTTGCATTTTCATAGTGAAGTAAAATAGTTTTTATATGTTAATTGGCTATTTGTTTATCTTTTGGTTAAAGTAACTATTCATATGCTTGGATCATTTTTCTATTAGGATATTTAATAGACATTTGTCTTTTTTTCTGTGTCATTGAAACATCCAAGCATCCTGGTCTGGCCAGTTGGTTACTTTTGCCTAAGTCACTGATGCTTGAGGAAATAATGCAAAACCACAGGGTCAGTTGATCAATAATCCAGGGCAGGTCTGATAACGCCAGTGGCTGTGTCCTCACCAGACTTTCTGTGGTGGGACCTTGGCTTGTTTCCTATTGTCTAACCTCCCTTTGTCCCTGCTCAAGTCCCAAACTTCCCATTGATGCGATAAGATACCTGCTGGCTTTCCCTAAAATTCCTTTTACTTAAGTTAGCCAGAGATGATTTATTTAATAGCAACAAAAACTCCAAAAGTTACAGAAATCAACAAGAGAGTGGATCATAGTCAAAAGACTTTTCAGATGATGAGGACAATCTGGAATTGGTTACGTAGCATGAATGGGGCTGAAGGCAATGAAAATCATATTGGTATTCAAAGATTTGAATTTGGCAGTGCCTGGCAAGAGATGGTAAAGCAATTATTATTATGTAAAATTATTTAAATTATTGTTTGTGGTGACCTGAAATGAAGTACCGATTGAGGATAGACAGTATCTATTGTGATTTTGGCCCCTCTGTAGATAACACTATTAAAATAATAGACTACTGTGCTCGTTTGAGCAGCACATATACTAAAAAGTTAGAACCACACAGAGAAGATTATCATGGCCCCTGTGCAAAGATGACACACAAATGCGTGAAGCGTTCTGTACTTTTAAAAAATGAACTACTAATACAATGGACAGTTGACTGAACAACATAATCATCACAATGCAGCTAGGATAACATTACAGCAACACTTGTGTGTGTTTTTTTCATATTGTCTTGTCTGAAATTTTAACATCCTGTATGAAATATGAATGTGTCTCAAATAAACTATGAATGTTTCCTGTATAGTATGCGACTGTTTCTGAGAAGAAACTCTAAGTAGTTAAGAGGGCTATAAAAAGGATATCAAATAATGGTGTAAGTTGACAACTTTAAAATTAACATAAAGAACAATTCTTTGTTATATTTAGTGACCCACCAAAAATAAGAGAGTAGTATATAGTCAGATTATAATATTCTTGTCCACTTTATTCTTTCTGTCTGGTTACACAATTTTTTGACTTTGATAAAAACATGCATCTGAAATGGAAAAAAAAACCCACCACATTTCCCCCATCTTAAATGGAAAAAAAAAGGTGAAAAACCATATTGTTATTGCCATAAGACAGTATGAAAGGGCATAGGGAATTCTAGGTCATGAGTAAGACAGTTGCTCTAGGAGACAGGGCAGTTTAAAGGAAAGCAATAACAAACTTAAGTTCTTAACTTTTTGACTCAAAGCTTTGGATTGAAACCAGAGGACTAACTAGAATTAGGCTAAAAGACTCTTATCTCTTAAAACCCCAAGACTGATATAGCTTAGTATCAAATCAAGGTTTGATCCGGTAAGCTGCCAAAATTACACTATCAGTTGAATTCATAGCTTCCTTGGGTCTTTAATGTGAAAGTTAAGTAATCGCCAAGAAAAAGTGAAAATCAGAGAACTGGAGTCAGCCTATGTAGGTTTTAGAAGACATAGACTATGCTATCCCCCAATTCCCACTAAAGCTCGCTTGCTCTCCAGATTAAAGAGCCCATCCTTCAGGGTCAGGTAAGGCTAGTTTAATGTTTTCTCCTGAAGAAGGTACTTTGTAAAAGAACACCAATATTCATCATACCCTTCTGCATCCATTGTCTCTATACACACAATTAGGATAAGGGTGCAGAATGTAGTTTGGGGCCAATCACAAAATCAAACAGAGGAATAGAAGAACTAAGACACACATACACAGAAATAAAAATAAAAACCTCACTGCTGTATGGTTTATGATGAATTGCATTTTTTGTTGGGAAATACACTAGAGATAATATGTATATTTGTAGAGTGTGTATACCTTTGATTTTAATAGTTTGCTAAAGCGATTATATCAATTTTACGTTCATACCAGAAGTGGATGAGAGTCTCACCTGCTCCACATTTTTACCCATACTTGGTATTGTCAGTCTTTTTCATTTCAGCCATTCTGGTGGATATGCAGTGATCTCAATGTGGCTTTTGTTAGCAGTTCCCTGATGATTGGTGAGATTGAACATTTTTCATATGTTTATTGATCATTTGGGTATTTTTCATATAAAATATATCACATTAGGCACATGGTCAAAATTTCTTGATCATTTTTTTCTAGCAGATTATCTGTTTTTAAAACATTTAAAAAATCTTTTTTATTATTTTATAATTTCAGGTGTATAGCATAGTGTTTAGACATTTATATAATTTAAGAAGTGATTCCCTAAACTAATCTCGTACCTACCTAGCACTATACATAGTTATTACCGTGTCATTGACTATATTCCTTATGCTTTACTTTATATCCCCATGACTATTTTTTAACTACCAATTTGTACTTCTTAATCCCTTCACCTTTTTCACCCTGCCCCAAAACCCCTTCCATCTACCACCCCAACAAATCTAGAACCCATCTAACACTATACATACATAGGTATTACAATATTATTGACTATATCTGCTATACCCTACATCTCCATAACTACTTTGTAATAACCAACTTGTACTTCTTATCTCTTCCCCTTTTTTCACCCACACCTCCCAAGTCCCTACCACCTGACAATCATCAAAATGTTCTCTGTATTTATGAGTTTGTTTCTGTTTTGTTTGTTAATTTTGTGCTTCGATTTCACATATAAGTGGAATCACATTGCATCTGTCTCTCTCTGTCTGACACTCCACTCAGCACAAAACCCTCCAGGTCCATTGATGTCACTGCAGATGGCAAGGACCCATTCCGTTCCATGGCCGAGCAATATTCCACTGTATATAAGTATCGCCTCTTCTTTATCCATTCATTCATTGATGAACACTCAGGATGCTTCTACATCTTGGCCATTCTAAACTATGCTGTAATGAACATATGGGTGCACACGTCCCCTCAAAGTAGCGTTTTGGGTTTCTGCAGATAAATACCTAGAAGTGCGATTACTGGGACCTTCTTTGTTTTTTGTTATAGCCCTTGTTTTAAAGTCTATTTTGTCTGGTATAAGTACTGCTACCTCAGCTTTTTTGTTTTGTTTTGTTTCCATTTTCATAAAATATATTTTTCCGTCCCTTTACTTTCTGTCTCTGTGTATGTCTTTCAATCTGAAGTGAGTCTCTTGTGACGACACATGTAAGGGTTTTATTTAAGAGACCCAGAGGTCTCTTAAACTATCCTCATTTTCTTTGGATTCTTTTTTCTTTTTGCTGTTTCGATTGGATGTTTTCTGCTACCTCGTCTTCCAAATTGCTGATTCAATCCTCTGTGTCATCTAATCGGCTAGTGATTCCTTCTAGTGCATTCTTCATTTTGATTACAGTATTATTCCTTTGTGACTGTGTCGTGCGGGGCGGCCTGCGGGGTCTCTGGTCCCGCTCCCCACATAAGAACGCAGGACATGGGGAGGCCAAACAGGAACACCCATGGAGCCATAAGTAGGGGAGTCATATCATTATATTCTCACCAGTGGCAGCCGCCTCTCTGCAATCTGCTCTTGCTAGCCCTCATTTTTTCTGCTCGAGTAGCCACGGCAGTTATATTAGTGGCCAATGGCTCACTGGTTACAGCTGATGGCCAACTAGCCACAGCTGATGGCCATCCAATCACAGTTGATGGCTATTTACTACCTGAATCAGCACCTTTCTATGTGAGGCCGAGAGCCTGGAAACTGCTTTCTGGGGCTCTGTCCCAACAGACTGGTTCTTTTTTATGGTTTGTGTGTCCTTTTTTATGCTTCCAATAGTTTTCCAAGAAAGAGTGCAATTTTGTCAGGGCTGGTTGTTTGGGAGAAAGTGACTCTGATGTTGGGGGAGTTGGGTAAGTCAGGGTCCTAGTGACTCAGCAGGCTGGATCAACATACCTCACCAGGCCAATCAGATTCCGATTTGGCCACAGAGGGGGCATGCTCAACACAATAAATATGGCGTCCTTCTGTCGGCTGCACAGGAAGAGGACCTCACGTAGGGAAAATGCCAACTGTTCTCCATTCCTCCTCTTGAAGCTACACACCTCAGTCTGCTCCCCCGAATGTCTATGACACTTCCCAAGTCACCATCCCTCCACCTGAGCCCAAGGTGAGTGCCTGCGAGTGAGTGAATCTGTGTGCAAACCCTTTACGAGGATATCTATGTTTCCCACAGCCTTCCGTCCTACCCAGGTGGTTGGAATCCTCAGTTTTTCACAGTTAGGTGTTATGAGGGCTCCTCTTCCCGACACCAAAACTCTAGGCTGGGAGACCTTGAGTGGAGCTGGGTTCCCTTGCTTCTCTGGGGGAAACCTCTGTGACTTAGATATCTCTCCTGATTCTCAACCACCACATGGAGGTTTGGGGCTCATTCTGCGTTTCCTCCCTGCCTACCAGTCATGTCGTGACTTCTTTACATTTTTAGTCGTAGAACTTCCATTTGGCTAGACTTCAAATGGTTCTCCAGGGTGATTGTTCTGATTTAGTTGTAATTTTAATGTGTTCATTGAAGGATGCAGGTACAGTGTTTATTGACGCCACCATGTTGGATCTCTCTGCTTTTAAAATATTGTTCTATGGGAATTATTTACATAATCTGGATATGAATTCTTTGTTACAGAAACGTGTGGCAAATATCTTCTTCTACTTTGTGACTTGCCTCTTTATTTACTTAATGATGTCTTTTGATGAATATTGCTTATATTTTAACTTTGTTTATGGCATCTTCATACAGAAATTTAAAAGTTTTAAGTAGTCAAAACCAATATTTTTTATGGTTTATAAATTTTGTATCTTGTGTAGGAAGGCCTTTACTGCCTCAAGATTTAAAAGCTCTTCTTTTATACTTTTAATCCTTAAGTAGTAATTATTAAGTAGTACCTTTGTTGCCATACTTCTTTTTGCACTTGTAATGCACTTGTACTAACAAAACAAATTCTTATGTATCTATGGATTGATTTTAAGACTCATTAGTCTGTTCCACTTAACTATGTCTATTTCTACATCAAATAATCTTTTAATTACTATAGCCCTCCCCCAATATTTTGATATCTGGTAGGGCAAGTGCCACTACATTGTTCTCTTAAAAATATTTTTGGCATTTTTTTCTTTTATATTAATTTAGAATCAGCTGGTCAGGTACCACAAAATTTTACTATTGGAGTATTCATTGGGGTTTCATTAAGTGTATATATTACTTTGAGGAAAACAATTATACTTGTGAACTACTGGACCATTCTATCTGAGAACTGGGTATGCTTCTCCAATTAATAAAATATTCTCTTATATCCTTTAATAAAGTGTATAAATTTCCTCCATTTGGTACTTTCGTTTCTTGGACATTTTATGCCAGTGTACTTTCTGGCATAGAACTGGCTGCTATTGGTAATGGTATCCTATCTTCCATTGTATTTTCTTAAGCATGTTTAACCACTGTGTAGGAATGATTTCTATATGTTAATCTTGTGCCTGGACACCTTAATTACCTCTTTTATTGATACTAATAACTCACAGTTGATATTCTTTGATTTAGTATATGTTGCTTGAAACTTTCATATTTTAATGATGTATGATACATGAGGATTTGAGTTAAAATATTTTGGAAGAAAAATATATTTGGATTAAGAACAACTATTATTCCTTCAACTGCTGATTTGTCAAAGGGCAGTGCCGCTTTTGATGGCACAAACTTCCTGAATTCTTGACTGGATGTGGTGCACCTTCACACATCACCAATCATATGCAGCGCACATTTGAGAACTACTAGTAAGAAAGGCACAGTTTATATCTATTTTGCAATTATTTTCTGTTCTGGGAAAAAAATGTATTTGCACTGTTTGTTGGTGTTTCCTTTTCTGAATTAGCACAGGTTGCTATTTACTTGTATTTTCCATAGATTTCCTAATCTCCCACTTATTTATTTATTCAGCCAGTATGTATGATGCTTGAATTGTATGTCAGGAACTGAAGATATAAAATTAAATAACATTCGGTCCCTTTCTTCAAGGAATTTATGGTCTAGTTGGGGACTCCCACAAGTAATGAATGGTTGTGACTCAGAGTTCCTGAGTGTGAACCATGATTAAACAGCATGATTATACCAGTAATGGGGAATTCAAATCAGGGCTTGAATTTTAGATACAATGCTTTTGAGAGTTTGAACTATCTCCAGAAAATGTTTGGTATTCCTTATTGCTTCAGACTTATGAATATTGGTTGAATCATAGAATTATAAATTTGGAAAGGATTATTAGAGATCATCTCATTCATTCTATAGAGGCAAGAGAGCCCTGAGAGGCCATATACCTTGACCAAGTGAGCAATCTGTGTAAATGTTATGATGTAAAATTACATCTCCCCAGACTCTTCATCTAGGACATCTTTTATTATAACATATATAATTTAGTATTCCTCAAATGGTGTTCAAACTAGTAATATATTTTTTTTCAGATCAGTGATTTTTTTTTTTTTGGCCTCAGTTTTAAGACATCATAAAATGTTATTGTTGGGTTCTCAGGAATGCTTATCTATCTATCTATTTGTCTGTCATCTATCAGCTGTCGTCTAGGCAGAAGACTTTATGAAATAAAATTAAAAGTGAAAGGTTAATCTTTGGTGAATACGCTGAACTGAACCTGATGTATACTCCAAATAGACGTAGTTTAGTGACATGGATCATGTAAGCGCTAAAATCTCTGGCTTTGGATCCCTCTATTGCTGTGCTTTCAACTCAGCTATTCCATTTATAGATTCTGTGACTGGGCAAGTGATTTGCCCTCTCTGTGCCCTGGTCTTTCTTCATTGGTAAAATGGGATAATAATACTTACATTATAGGGTTATCGTGAAGATTAAATGAGATATGTAAAGGGGTTAATGCAGAGCCTGGAATACAGTAAATTCCCTGTAATTGATGGCTATTAGTATATGTGCTGCCGAAGCAAGCACTTTGATGGCTATTAAATTACTGAATATGGACCACTGCCATTGACTTGTTTAGTCCCATTTTATCATGTAAATTTTCTTCGTCTTCAGATGTTTTTGTGTAACTGCACTTCTCAAATGTAGTGAAATCACCTGTTAATATCAGGATCTCATATTATGGTGTGACTGAAGTAGTTTTCTTTTTTCAGTTTATTACTTTATGGTACTGACATATGACATTAAAGGTTTATAGTGCCAAAGTATACACAAAGCAGTCACTAAAGCATCTAAGCATATTTAAAAGGTTTGAAACTAGTAACTGTTTTATTTTTAAAGCTGATGCCTAATATTGTTTCTTTGCTATCAATAGCATAACTAGTCGATCAAATAGTTATTGAAACATGTAAACAATAGATGGTCCCAGCCTTTAAGTAGTTTAAAATGTAGTTAAGATACAAGTCATTACCATGTGAAAAGAACAACACATTCAGAACTCCACAAAAAGTATGGCAAGGTAAATTATTATAATAGGGGAAATAAAGGCTATGAATATGAAGGAGGGGAGAACTTTTTGACTGGTAAAGCCTAATCTGGATGGATGAGTGCTGAATCTCACTGGACAGGGAAAATTTGGGGGTGGAATGGAGGGAAGGAGGAGGTGAGAGAGGGGACAAATCATGTTAAGGAAACATTAATTGATCAATTGGTCTAGAAGAGAGAATTCGTGAAAATTTGGCTAAAATCATATTATCAAGAGCTTTTAAGTACTAGGAGTATGCAAGGTTAAGGAGTTTAAACTTTGTTCTTTTGACAGTGAGGAGCCAGTGAAATTTTCAACTAGGAAAGTAAAATCAGCAAAGTGGTATTTTAAAAAGATTAATCTGTTGGCCAAAAAAAGCCTGGAATCAGGGTGAAAACTAGAGATAAATAGATCATTTAGTAGGCACAATTATGAGGTGGTAAAAGGTTAAATGGTGGAAATAAAAAGGATGGGGAGAATGCAAGGTGCATTATCACATCATATTGTTAAAAAAAAAAAGTGGTTACTGACTAAATATGTGACAAAGTGGTTTTACGTGCAGTACCAGTTACAGATATGGGGAAGTTAACAGCAGGGAGAGAGTTTTGGTTAAATTTTCATCAACTTTAATTTGAAATGGTGGCAAGATATCCATGTGGAATTGTCCAATAAACTATTCAAGATCAAGACTGAAAATGTAGATTTGAATATTATCACCGAGAAATTAAGGAGACAATTGGTTGTAGGGAGAACATGGTTAGTGAGATGAAGTTTTAGAAATTTGGAAATGGAAAGATGGAATGATGCAGAAAGAGCTAGAGGGAGGTAGCAATCAGGTCAAGTGTTTCTTTCCATTTTCTTTTCTCCAAAAGATGGGGAAGGTTTGTGAAAGTTTGAAGTTAGATATAATGGGGAGGAACAAAGGCTATTTAACTTTAACAGTGAAATGTAGAGAGAGGACCTTAATGTGAACCATGAAATCAAGAGAAGGATGGGATGGGGCCCATGATTTGATGACCGTATGCCTTGCAACGTCCTGGGTAACTTCCTATCAGGCTTTGTATGGCATTTATAAGACACCTTGCTCAAGAAAACTAAATTTGAATGAAGTGGGAAGAATTTTGTATATATTTCCTAACTTTTCCTTCAGTAAGATTGTCTAAATCAAACAGAGGTGCGAAATGATGTGGTTGCCCCCTTTTGCAAAAACAATAAAACCCCAAATCTGGATTCCCTGTGATGTAGTGCTTGTAGGTGAGGCATTTTGCTTCTTAGGTTATGCTGGCAAAGTAAGGAAAAATGCAAGTACTTCCTGACAGAAAATTAGGAAAATGGACTTGTCAACTGCTGAAGTATTGTTAGTGTGCTAGAGTTTGGATTTGCAGTGTTTGATGTCACAATGAATTTATCATTGTCAAAGTATGACTTCCTGCTTTTGACCCCACACCAAAAAGGCGTAAAAGAGTTTGTGAAGAAAAGCTTCTTGGAAATCAAATGGCTCATCCAAAACAGCATTTTAATGATTTAAGTAAAAATGAATCAGAAACATGTGGATTTAATTTCCCTTAAAATTCACATGGGTTTGAGACTTAAAGGAAAATAGTGCTTGGCACAATGTGTTTAGGATTTGGTTAAACTCAAAACATTTGAAAAACTCTTTGGAACATTGGATGACTTCGAAATGTGGGCATGGTTACAAAATCCTCATCCTTCGTGGCACTATTCAAATGTTCTATCAGCATGCTTTAGTTTTCAAAAGTCTTAATTAAAATAGAATCAACAAATTTTATTGATTGCCTAATATGGGCAATCAATAAAGTAGAGAACCACAGTTTTCCCCATTTCACAGCTGGGAAGTCTCTGCTGGAGTGTGGTCACAGGAAATCCCCACACAAAGTCAGAGTGGGCCACTAGCATGCTCCTTTGGGAATTAGAATTCTATCACATCAGCCATTCCTATTCATATACTCTGCATTGTAGAATCCCATTCAATATCAGGAGCACAAAAAACAGAAAAGTTGTTATATGGTAGCGAATTGGTAATCAAGCATTACTTTGGGTTTTTAAACCATTAATTTAAAAGGTCATTTTGGCGTGTGTTGAAAAGGCAATACATGCTTAAAATGTTACATTGGGGACATCAATTAAAATATGTAAAGAAGACCATGAAAATGAGGAAATCCAGTGGTTGACAAAGTAACCTCTTTGCAGTTGCAACCCCAGCTAACAAACATGGCAAGCCCAATTGTTAGCATCTCAGTGGCAAGGGGATTTGTAATGAAATCCACAGAGGTTCTGCCCGAAATGTACTCGTATTATTTATAGCCAATTATATTAGTCCCAAAGCTGAGTGACACCTAGGGAGATAATTGAATTTCTTAGAGTTCTCTCTTAACACTCACTGCTATGATCAGAAAAACACAATTTTGAATGCTCCTCTCTCTTAGGGTGAGACCATGCAGTCCCTGTAATTGGATAAGTCTCCAGGGAAAGCTGGCTTCTCCACGGCCTTTTATAGAAAGCTTTATGGAAAGTTGGCCTCGATTTGGGGGTAACTTTTCAAGAGACAAAAAAGATGCAACTTGAAAAAATCTCTTGTTTTTTGTTCTCCAGGAAGTTTATGAACCTTAATCACACAGAAAGCACTGCTTAAGAAAGTTACCTCATAAAATCTAGGCTACATGAGTCTTTAGGAAAGAACAGCATTAGTTGTTTGCATAAACAGTAAATGTAACTCAAAGAGAAACCTCCCCCCACCACCCCCGCCCCAGAAAAGAAAATCCTAAATGATAGTCATTTGTAAACAAACCTTGGGAGAGGCTATCCTATACAGTGCCCTAGATAATTGTGATTAACTTAGATAACCAGTCCACAGGTTATAAAAAGACAGAAATGACATGTTGACATGTGAGAGATACTAGAAAATCCCTATCTACGTTCATATAAAAGTCTGTGTAGCTCTTCTAATCTCCTTTCATACTTGTGCTCCTCGATGGCCATCTGACATTCTTGGCAAACTTTAGAGGAAATCAACCGTAGATATAATATCCATCACTTTAATTCAGCAAATTTGAGATCCTGAGATTTGAGACTATTGGAGGAAGCAAAGCAGTATGTCTTTCATTAAAGGAGGCAGAGAGGTTAATGGAGACTTCTGCATTACTCAGCACCAGGTTCCTTATGATCCCTTAGCTAAAGCTGTATTATTCTCATCTGCTCTGCTGAGAAGAAATGAAAATATCCCCCGCAAACTTGAGTGAATAGACGAGTGTTTAGAAGGTAAGACCTTCCTTGGTGTTGCTAATATCTTTATTATGAAATGTCTTTGCTTGATTTGCTGCTGCTGCTGTTGTAGGGTTGCTAAGGGAGGTACCAGTGGTCTTTTCTTCAAGGAAGACCAAAGAAATAACCGATGAATACATTACAGGCAATATGCCTACATAACAGTCATGGAAAACATTTCATTTCTTCAATTAATTATATAATGACGCTAGTCATTCATGGCACTGATTATGCCCATGAAAGACTTTTTTTTTTTAAGATGGGAATAAATAGAATATATATATATATATAGTCTACTGGGGTATGAATTAAAGCCTCATTTCCCCCTCCTCTCTTATTTCCACATAAATTAATTCTACAATTTAATAAACTAACAGGTGGTTCCACTTCAGGCTGAGCAGATGTTAGAGTGAATGAATGGAGACCCTTCTTGTATTCAATATATCCCTGAGCTTTTTCTTTCTTTATCTCTTCACTTCTCCCTTTTCATCCCCCCTCTCTCCCTGTTTCTGCTAGATTTATGCACAGCTATAGTATAAGCTGTTTTGTCTGAGCAATATGAATATTGATGACTGACATGTGCTGATTTTAGATGTATTAGTGACATTCATAATCCTGAAAATGTAGACATTTTTTTCAACAGATAATGAGGTACCAGATTGCCATACCAGGAAATTCCCTTCTCTTGGTGCCTATAAGTAGATAATTTCTATTACTTTACAGATGGGACTCTAAATTGGAAGCTTATTCCAGGAGAAGTGAAGGGAAAAATATAAAATTAGATTCACAATTCAGAAATTTACTATGTAGCTTAGAATTCTGATGTGTATACTCCAGTGACATCATTGACTCCCTTCTCGGTCATTTCTGAGAAATATCCCCACCCCACCCCCAGCCCTCCAGTTTAAAAAGATGAGCTTTCCATGTCTTTTCCTCTTCAAGTTTAACTTAGAAATTATTTCATGTTCTTTCTGTTTTACAGAGACTTTGTAAACAATGGGACATAAGAAGTGAATTAGAAGAGTTGTTGCTTCCAATGTATCCTCTTATAATTTTTCATCCAGGGAAATGCCTTCTGACAATTTTCAGTGATCTTTAGGTGAAAACTATTTTTCCTTTTTATATTAAAATCACATATATGTGTATGCTTCTGACATAATTTCATATTATATTTAAGTAAGACTTATTTTTTGGATTCTGCTTCTGCGTCCTTACGAAAAATATACCTGGAAGCTTATGGCATGTTCTTGGCTCTTACAAAGCTTTGACGAAAGTCATTTTCTCCCCTTGGGACTAGCCAGATATAATTGAGACATTGCTGATGATAAACAAAAGTCACCCTCAGCCATTGATCATCAGGATTGAGTCTCATCTCAATCCTGAGATTGAGGATCTCAATGGCTGAGAATACTGTGTATTCTATTCTTGGCTTTTCCCCTTTTGTTCTTTATTATTATTATTATTATTATTATTATATTATTATTGAATTTATTGGAATGACAATGGTTAGTAAAATTACATAGGTCTCAAGTGTACAATTCTATAATATGTCATCTCCATATCACATTGTGTGCTTACCACCCAGAGTCAGTTCTCCTTCCATCACCAGATTCATTCTTGTTCTTAAGGCTTACCTTTCAATAAGAAAGGAAAATGTGAAGCAAAAACATAGAAGATGTGATTTCTCTTAATGTTGGGATGGTTCTCTCAGTCATCTTAGATTTTTCTCAGAAAAGCACCTAAGTATGAATTCCATTTCTATCACTGATTATAAGTAGTTTCTTTGGAAAGTTATGGACATTATCTACATACATAAATCCATTTCTTCTACTGTAAAATGGAGTTGTCAAGACCTGTGGGGATGCAGAGGGTTTTGAGAACATGGCGTTAATGTGTGAGCCAGAGTGAGGTGTGAAAGAAAATTCTGCCAGGGGCCAACTGGGTATAAAAGTCCATAGTTGCTCTACTTTCTCTGGTATTGTTCTGCCTCTTTGATACCACTAGTTTCAGCAGCTTCCTTTATCAGCCACACCCTGATTGTTGTTCCTCACTCATCAGGGTGACTGTACTTGGTGTTGATCTGGCAATGTGATTCGTCTTTTACATTCCTTACTTGACTTCCTGTTTGCTGACTCAGTTGCTTCCTAGATCTTGACCTTTGAATTCTTGACTGCAGGCTGATAGCCTGACTTCAGCTCTGATAAAGTCTTCCTAACAAGCTCAGGATCAAGAACTGGAGGCCTGCCCCTGGGGGAGGCTAGTGTCCTCTAAATCTCCTTTTGTAAAACAAAATGTTGCTAAGAACACTATCAAGTACCAGTAATGTTCTAGACTTTGTGATAGAAATTTTATATACATTATCTCTACTCTTACGTGATATCTCTAACCTAATGAAGCAATATAGTGCGATGGTAAGAGTACAAAATCTGGAGCTTGGATCTCTGGATTTGAATTCTGGTCATACTTAATCACTATATGACATTGGATAAGTTACATAAACTCTGCTTCAGTTTTTTTTTTTAATCTATAAATTGAGGATAATAGTGCCCTCTCTGTAGAGTTTTTGCAATGATTAAATGATTTTAAACAAGAAATGTGCTAATGATAGTTCCTGGCACATAGAAAGGCTGAATAAATGTTAGCTATTATTATTACTATTTTGGTCAATGTTCTTTGGAAGTATAAATGCATTAAAATATCGTTTTTTATTTGGTAAAATTACTTTGTTTAGATTTGTTTTCAATGTTGTAAACATTGTGTAAGGTGCCAGATGGGCACAGGATTTATCAAGGGGATCACTTCATAGACTGTGTAGATGGACTAAATAACTGGAATGCATTATACAACTGAAGCTGAAGTAGAATAATATTGTAGTCAACTGTAAGTAAATATATATGTAGACACAGGAGGTGGAGTATAACATAAGGAAGATAGTCAATGGTATTGTAACCGTTATATAAGATGTCAGAGGGGTAGTAGCCTGAGAGGTCATCACTTTGTGAGGGGTGTAAATGTCTATTATGTGGCTTTGTGCACCTGAAACTAATAAAATAAAAAAAGAAAAGAACTAAGGGGAAAAAAATTCAACTACTTATTTAATTAAAGAAATTGTGGATTCTATTTTCTTTTGAATAGGTATGTACAATGATTTGTTTTCCTTTACAATGAAAAAAGAAGTCATGAAAATATCCAAATGCTGTTGCTATTCTTTTTACTTCCCATAGACTTCTGCAGCCAAACAAGACTAGTTTTGGTTGTAGTGGAAAAAAAAAAACAACACTGGAAAATAAGAGTACAAACCAAAATCAGCTGGCATTACCTAAACCTACAGCAAATTTGATCCTCTGGGTAGACACAATTAGGCAAAACTCAGGATCCAGTTTAATGGTATCAAGTATCTTGCTTCTGCTCTATTGACATTTCTACTCCTAAAGCATTAGGATTCAATCTTAACTAAACATCACCTAAAGTGAGGAGTTATAAAATTCTACAGAAATGATTCATTTAACAAGTGTTTATTGAACACTGTCCTGGATACTGTCCAGCTCTGGGGATTCAACCACGAGAAAGACAGGCAAGGTTGATCTCTTCTTGTTGCTTATATTCTATAGGGGGAAATGGTACAATGAGCATAAGAGACGGTGATGTGATGGCGAGTGATGGGGTGGGTGGTTGGGCACTCCTTTCAACAGGGTGGTTGAGGAGATGATAAAAAGGAACCAGCCATGTGAAAACTTGGGAGCAGAGAGCATATCACATTTAAGCAGATGCCCTGAAGTGGAAATGAGCATGGTCTATTGGAAGAAACGAAAGACATCAGTGTGGCTACAGGGACATGAGAGGTAGGCCATAGTAAAACTTTAGATTTTTAGTGAAATAGAAAATCACTGGAGGATTTTTCAGCAGAGGAGTTATATCCAATTTTTAGTTTTTACCAAGTTTACTTAGCTGTGAGGAGAATGGACGATAGTTGGGCAAGTATGTACCCAAGAGGACTGTGGTCCTGGCAGAGGTGCTGGGGGCTGGGCCTCGGATTGTCATAAGGGAGATGTGAAAAGTAGTAGTTCAGGATATATGTTGGACATAGGGCTTGGCAATGGACTAGAATTTGGGAAGTGGGAAAAAGACCCAATAATGATTCCTAAAATTTGGCTTCCCTATCTGATGGCGCCATTTTAGATGGTGGAGGGTTAAGGAGAAACAACTTTGGGAGTAAAATCAGATGCTTTCTTTTGATCCAGTTATTTTTGGAATGCTATGGACCAAACATATCAGTGACTAAACATGATACTATTGCTGAATCCATCTGCTGATTTTGGGGGGGATATAAAGAGATTTTTAAAGTCAAATTGTCATGTTGTTACGAGTTATTTGTCTAAAGACTATATCTTCTTTTATTTTTTTTATTTTTTTTAATTAATTTATTTATTTATTAGTTTCAGGTGTACAAAACAAAGTAATACTTAGACGTTCATCATTTATATCCCTCATACTGTGAACCCCCCTCCCCCCATCCACTATCCCTCCGACCTCACACTGAACCATCACATTATATATATAAAATTATAGTTGGCATTCATTAATGTTTAGCTTCTGGTGTACAATGCCATGATCAGGTATCCACAGTATCCCTGAGGTGGTCTCCCAAATAGGACGCATGTCCATCGGATACCCAACAAAATCTTTACAACATTATAGAATACCTTCCCCAAATTAATTTTCAAAAAAAACCCTGAGGCCATCTTGTGGTTACCAGCTGCTTCCAAATCCCTTCACCTTTCCCCTTATCCCCAACCCCCTCCCACACACCCATCTAACCACTCTCGGTTTTTTCTCTGCGTCCCCAAAACTGTCTCTGATTAGTTCATTCACATAGTCTTTTCTTTAGATTCCATATATAAGTGAGATCATATGGTACTTGTCTTTCTCTTTCTGACTTATTTCACTTAACATAATGTTCTCTAGATCCATCCATGTTGCTGCAAATGATAAGATTTCTTTCTTCTTTATGGCTGCGTAATACTCCATTGTATAAATGTACCACAGCTTCTTAATCCAGTCATCTACCGATGGGCATTTCGGTTGTTTCCATATCTTGGCTATTGTGTAAAGTGCTGCAATAAACATAGGAGTGCATACAGATTTTTGAATTGGAGTTTTGGATTTCTCCGGGTAGATGCCTAGGAGTGGAATTACTGGATCATAGGGTAGTTCCATTTTCAGATTCCTGAGATACCTCCATACTGTTTTCCATAGTGGCTGCACTAATCTGCAGTCCCCCCAACAGTGCACTAGCGTTCCCTTTTCTCCACATCCGCTCCAGCATTTGTTGTTTGTTGATTTATTGATAATAGCCATTTTGACTGGAGTGAGGTGGTATCTCATTGTGGTTTTTATTTGCATTTCTCTGATGGTTAGTGAGGTTGAGCATTTCTTCATATGTCTTCTTGCCTTCTGTATGTCCTTTTTAGAGAAATGTCTCCCCAAGTCCTCTGCCCATTTTTTAATTGGGTTGTTTGTTTTTTTGGAGTTGAGTTAAGTTTTTTATAGATTTGTGATATTAATCCCTTATCAGATATATCATTGGCAAATATCTTTTCCCATACAGTAGGATCCCTTTTTGTTTTATTGATGGTTTCCTTTGCTGTGAAAAAACTTTTTAGTTTGATGTAATCCCACATGTTTATTTTTTCTCTTACTTCGCTCGCGCGAGGGGAAGACTATATCTTCTTTTAGAAGTATAGTCATTGATCCTTTCAGTGTTTTCCCTGCCTGCTTCCACATGCCTATTGTTCTTCAAGACTTTTATTGTTGTAAAATTTTAACAAATTTAATCTTGAATATTTTTCTCTTGTTTTGAGTTGATGTAGATTTCTCATGATTAGATGGCAAATGGCTACTAACAGTGTTAGGATGCAGTTCCTAATAGACAGGTAAAAATTTGATAGTAGTTCTATCTTCAGTATAGTCTTTATGGTGAATATTATCACTGGACCCTTTTGAGTAATAAGCTAGGAAGATATGGAGCCCAACTCATACGTTACATGTGTCAATGAACTAACCTTGCAGTCATCACTTCATCTATCGTTTAGCTGCCTTTGATTTATTACATAAGTTTTATAAATATACACTCAAATGCTTTATTATTTTGCATTAACTTGAGATACTAACAACTGCTTTTGGTATATTAAAACATAGGGAAACAATGAGCTCGTATCATTTAGAACATAACGAAATACTAGACTTCCCTTATTCTCATATTTAGTTAAGCATTAAATTACAAGCTTAATTTACTTATTTAAAAAAAATTCCCATCTAAGTAGACTGCAGTGCATGCAATGATATGTGCTGTTTATATAAATAGCATGGAGGTTAATTCATACCATTTCATGGCAATGGTTTATGTATTGTAATCATGAGTCAATACACAGTGCTCTCTAAATTTAAAACAATGTAAATTAGCCAAGCCAATTTAATTCTTGCCAAGAAAGAGTATTCCTTAAAGCCATGTTTTTAGTTTATTAGGTTAAATGCAACTATATTCTGTAACTAATAAGTGAGAGGATTTATTGAATTTTGAAACCCACTGATTATAAGTTATGTTTTTAAAGTTATTTAAACAAGTTAAATATGTTTATAATAATTTCATTTCCTATGTGACATCTAACTAATGAGAAAGAAATAAGGCTAGGAGAGAAGCAGAGTGGGTTTAATCTTTTTTTGGCCAAAGCCAAGTTTAAATCCTGTCCAAATGCCACTTCTCAATCACAGTTTTAAAGGATTAAGCATGATTATAGTGGTATTTCTTTACTTCTCTGATACACAAGTTCGTGTGAAAGCTATCTTGAAATGTGCCATGGAGTTTCACCCTTGAGGTGAGAAAGTAGCCTGCTGAGTGAGTATTTCAAGGAAGAAGATATATTTGCTTAATATAAATTGGGTAGTACGTACAGCTAATGTGTTCAACCCTCTTTATGCTAAATTCATATGAATATTCTGGACTATAAGAAGATAATTTATATTAGTGTTTTCCCTTTTGGATTATATTTTGCAGATTTGAATAGTTTTTTCTGTGCTCAAGAATTTTCACTTAATAAGTTTGGTTTTCTGCTTATTTCATTTAGGAGAGATGTCTAGTTTAGTTACGATGATTTTAAAACTGACCTAACCAAGCATATGATATGCAGTAATTTCTTTCTTTACATTTTGTTAAAATGTGGGCTCTTGAGTTGGAAAATTCCTGGTTTAGGCTTTATCTTCTCTGTTTGGTTCAGAGTACAATCTAATTTAAATATGTTTTCTCTACTATCATCTTTCCCCATTCTTTTTCTTGGACATGTTTTGTGAAGAGACTCACGTCTTTCCAAGGACAATTCTAGATTTATTTATTTCTAAGCTCTCTGCATCATGGATGATCATAATTATGGATATGATAATCCAATATGGATAATCATAATTATGGTTATCCATAATTGCTGATGAAACTATCTGACTTGATTATTTCCCAATGTACACTTCTATTTATATAATAGATACATATTTTAAGTTTGGATTCTGAGAATACGGGCTCTGTATTCTAAGCTTGCTTTCCCCATCTCAGTGTGAACAGGGAAGAGCCTGGGCCAGTTTATTCTGTGCTTTGTGCCTCACTTCCTCACCTGTTAAGAGGTCTCCTGATGCCTCACATTGCTGTCTTGAAAGGGAAAGCTTCCCCTGCCCTCATGTAAACAAGCCATTGATGTCCTCTCTGGGCAGAATGCACCATGGTTCCAGACTATTGTCGGTATTGGTGACTGCGCTGCAGCTGCATTTGAAGAAGAGAGTGTTACTGGAAGTGCTGAGTCAGCCAGCCTCGTCTGCTGTTTAAAGGAGACTTTGGAGAAACTAGCTGCTGGGAAGCTGTTTCTTTAAGAATTTTTTGAGCCCTGTGCTGGTGATAAACCTGTCACCTGATAACTACTAAGTAGTAACTGTACAGTTTCAAGATAATGCCATAGCAAAAAGGCGGTTGTTATATGCCACCAAATGAAATGCATTTGACTTGGCGTTTTAGATATGAGGTTCATTAGGAAATGTACTTTAGGTGCTAAAGGGTATTCCGCAACAGCTAAACTGTTCCTACCAGAAAAGATTCTTGTCCTTGCATGGGGAATAGTTAGAGTCATGAATAAACCGATCTGCCAGATTCCCTTGAATTTGTTATATAGCCGTTGATTAAACGTTCACTATATGCTATGAACTGTGCTGTGTGTAGGAGATATAGCGATAAATAAATCACAGCCTCCATCTGCAAGGGTTTTCACACAAGAAGGGAAAAATACGGAAGCAAATGCGTACAATAGAAATGAGCAGGTATTGGGTTGGAAGTCTGCCTGGGAAGTGAGAGTATAATGAAGAGGGCTCAGTCTGTTTATTTGGAGCAAAAGGGAAACAGAAAAGAATTTTTTGGGGGGAGGGTGTCAGATTTGAACTGAGCCTTGACAAATGCCTAGTGTGGGTGCACAGAGGGAGAGCATTTGGTAAGGGCTGCATCATGGCCAGTAGCTTGGTAAGGCCTAGAGTCATTTTAAGAAGAATTTGGTGGGCTGTAAAGCTGGAGACAAACACAGGAGCAAGAGCATAGAGGAGCATAGAGGACATGGTAAACCATGACAAACATTTGTATTTGTCTAGTTGGTGGTAGATTTTAAGCAAGGGGTTCTCACTATCATATTTGCCTTTTTTTCTGTAAGAGTGAGAACTCTGACAGGAACATGAAGGATGGATTAGAAGGGAGCCAACTTGACACTCAGGAAATTAGTTAAGAGACCAATGCACCACGCCAGGACAGAGGCCCTGAGAGCTGGTACTTAAACAGTTACAGAGTGTGGGGAGGAGGGTAAAAGATGTCATGGAATAGAATGGATAGGTCTTGTCTTGGTGACCAAATGATTGCGGTGGGGAGAGGGTCTGAAAGTCCTAGATTTCTTGTCTAGGCAGTTGGGTAGGTAATGGGGCCATTTACTAAGATGATACAGTGCGAAAGCTTAGCTATGTTAAAACTATTGGATAAACTCATATCAAGGGTATTAATGAATTCAATATAAGATTAACAGTGATTTTTTTTTCTTTACTAATACCTAATTACTTGATAATTCAAGGCCTCGCAGCATTCTCTGACCCTTCTCCTCTGTCAAGATGTGCAGGTAGTTGTAAATGGGTGTGTTTATCTTGAATTTTCTGGTGGGTTTCTTCAGGTTTTCACATATGAATATGTATGCTACAGCACAAATATTAGTTCTGAAAATACTGCTGTCTGCATTCATTGTGATTTTCTAGCAACTTCAGGCAACTGTCAAAGCCACAGTGAAGTATACAATTATGTATATGAGCCACAGTGCCATTTAAAAAATAAAGTCTCAGGTTTTATAAATAAGTATAACTGAATTACAGTAATTTTTAATGTATTATATATGTTTATATGTGTATGTGTCTCTTTAAGCTTTAAAAAACACAAGAAAGGATGTGACTTGTCCCCTAGGATCCCAACAATAGAGAGCAACAGTAATTAAGCAAAAAATAAATAAATCGACATGGATGCGTTGGAGCTAATATAAATCCTACGCAATCGGCATAAAAGAATTTGCTATTTTCAAAACAGAACTAAATCTCTTTTCCATTATAGATTTAAGTAACATGATAAATAGTGGTAAATTGAACTTTATTATGTATTCATGAAATGCAGTTTAATACAATTGTTATTTCTGGCATTTGTGGCTTAAAGATATTCCCTTATGGATAGATGTTATTTTTAATGTGCAAATTCAGAAATAATGACCTCCAGTTCCACTGGTGAATTAGGGCTGGTATGTACACATGGACAATAAGGGTAAAATAGTCTCTGAATTCCTGGCTTTATGAAAATTTCTAGTGCTAGCTCTGATTCTTTAAAAACTGACATTAAATAAATTATTTTAAGATTACAACTATATTGCCAGTGGGGAAAAAAGTAATAAAGTAAATATTTTCCAAAGATTTTTTAAAAGAATGGTATTTGACAAGGACATACCTGAAAAGGGGAAACTCACTTACCAAGAACAGGTTATTGAAAAATCTCTACATGATTAAAAAAAGACAAAAAACACAGAGATTAAAAATTCACATGAAATGATGTCTTACTGGCAAGTCCAGAATTTAAAATTGGAAACCCAAAAGGAATGGATAAGCAGATAAACAACATGCCCCAAATAATTTCTATGTCTTTCAGAGACTCAGTAGGAAGCTGTTCTCTAAGAGAAAGAAACACTCGTTATTTGCCATAACTTTTATTTAGCTTAATTCTTTTCAGCAATGGGAAGTTTGTTGGATAGATCAACCAATAGGAAGAACAGTGTAAACAAAAAGACAGAACTTCAGGGGAACCTCAATTCAGACCTAATGGTGTGTATGGTGTGAATTCCCAACTTTTCTTTGTCAGACCAAGAGTGACTTCTCTCTTCAGCTTAGTTCGGATGACTATTTAATCTAGCTCTTTTTAAAAACTTTGTCAGGGCAGTGTTGGATGACTGAGTTTGACTTTCATCTGATTATTTATTGCAATTTATATAGATAAGGTCAGGCATATGTATGGACTGAAATCTGCAGCAGTTCTTCAGCAGAGGGTAGCCTGAGGTTGGAAGAATGGAGATGATTTGGGTTAGCCCCTGCGACAAATGTTTGTGGAATGTGAGGCCTATTTTGGACACTGGGACTTTCCTTTTTCAGCATAGCTGTGGTCATCTCAGGAGGCAGTCAGATGTCTGAATGCAATGCTTAAGTCTTGTTCTATTTTGAAGGAAGGATCACAATGGAGGTTTCTTTAGGTCTGGGTTCTATGCAGGTTAAGTGACCGCTGAGATGGTCCATCTGAAGGGAAGGCTGATAGAGAGAAGGGAAACGTCAGTGATTAGAATCATCTCAATGCCACCATTCTCAAAATTATCCTTCGAAGGAATGACCCCAGACTATTATCAGGGTGCTGTTTCTTTCATGAAGGGATAATTCAGCACAGGTCCTCAGGTCCATATCTACAGTTTGGACATCTCAGAACTCTGGAAAGTGGAAGTTATTTCCATAATTTATTTGTTGGTAAAACCTGACCCCATCTGAACTTATTTGATAGAACAAGCTGACCTGAAGTTATGTAGGCTATGTGTAGCCTTTATCTTGTTTGGTGTAAATATTCATGCATTTTGATTACTGAGTACTGCCTCAGACTCTACTGAGGGTCTAATATAATATATGATGTGTGTACTTTATTAATTTCCTAAAACTTGAAAAATTCTGAATTCTGAAAACCATCTGTACCTAAGGGTTTTAAATAAGGGACGGGACTGTAGCGCTGTTACCACAAATGAGTCTTAATTGTCCTTTTTCTGCATGCAAATATCTACTAATAATGTCCTTAAGGATAATTTGTTTGGGGAAGTTAAATAGTCTTTCTAAAATTTGATTTAAACTATTAATTTTCTTAGCAAAATCACATATTGCACATCGGCAAATTTAGCTCTGTTGTGGTAAAATTATCACAAGTTATAAATTAGTTGCATCTGAATTAATGAGGTTTTATTATAAACACAAAGCAGCATTACTTCGAATGCCTGATTTTCATTAGTACAAAAAAGACCAAATAAAGCTGTAGGAAATAAGAAAAAAAAAAAAAGAATTTCCTATGCTGTATACCCTGGAAGCATTCGAAACGTTGCTGGGCTTCTTTATTTGTAAGGAGCCGGAAGGATGTTTATAGTGCCTCCCCCTAGTTGAGTTGGATTAAGGCTGCCACAAAATCCTTTTAGTTCCAGTGGCCTGTGTATTATTCCTGGACACACATTTTCTTATTTTTAAGCTACTGAGGCTGTGTTTTCTCAGCAAAACAAAGAGGAGACAGATGATTTTTTTTTGTTTAAATGAGAGGGCAGGTGGAATGCCTGGGGTACAAAGGACATTTGGCAAAGTGAACAGGTGAGGCTCAAGCAGGTAGACGGGAGAACTGCAGGGCTAAAGGAGAAGTGGGGTGGAAGGGGCAGCAGGAGGATGGGGTTTGTGCTGGGGGTCCTGGGTCCTGGATGGGGCTGTACATGTAGGCAGCAGGGCCGAGGGCTTACGCCGGGATGCGAGCATTGAAACCCATTGGCGCCTTTACAATCAGTTACTCTTCTTTCTGTTTGTTTGCAAAGAGGAACTGTGTGTTTTGTTCCTACCAAGTAGAAGGAGGTTTCCTGTCTTTTAACTGCAAATCCCATAAAAATACTACATAATAATCCTTTTATTAGACAAAAATGGTTTTTATCTGAAGCCCATAGGGTTACTTCCAGAGCTGTGGCTCTTTTAAAGTCTTGGCCAGCTCACCTTTCTCTTCTTTCTTGTTGTTCTGGACTGTTTCTTTCTGGTTTCTCTTTCAAGGGGGTGTTGTCACTGCTCTTCTCCAAAGCACACACTCAGCAGTCAGGGGTTGCAGACTCCTCGCAGGAAAGATGTGAGGAAGGTGTTGATGTAAGGAGATTGGCTGTTTATATCACATCCACTGGAGCAGGGGCCCCAATAACAATGACCTCCCAAACACTGAGGAGCCCCAAAGGATGGCAGGAGACCAGCTCACCCATGGAGACGCTGTTAGAGCTGGAATAACTTCTGTGACAGAACTGTCTTCAGATCTGGGGAAAATGTGCAGGCCTGGCATGACAGCAGTCACGGGGTGTCGGTGTTTCGCCAGGTAGTTGTTCTCAAGCTAATGGAAATGTGCCGGCCTCAATTCCACAGCCCTGATTGATAATGATGGAGTCTTTACAAGGTTTCATCCTACGAAGGATAAGAAGCCTCTGCCAACAAAGAGGCTGTATCCCAGGTCACATTCCATGGTTAGAATCTTCATTATATGAGATGGAAAGAATATAGTCAGGGGAACACATTCCAGGATCTCAGAGGGAGGTTATGACATGAAAACTCATTACACTGTAATTAAAATAATAGCAAATTCTCCAGAAAATGTGAAGTATTCATTGGATGATATTAAAGAGAGAGCAAGGATTGGGTTTAAAGCAAGAAGGAGTTGGGAGTGTTTGGCCTGGACCCAGGCAACCTTCAATTTACTTCCCACACTGCTCTTGGTTATCGTTTGGAATAAAATCAAACAGGCTGACTTTATTATGTCTTATTTACAAAAATCAGTGAATTCCCTGTGGCCTCCAGGATAAAGTCCTGGCATCCAAGGCTCTTTCTACGCTGATTCTAATCCAATCTCTGCATGATATCCTGTCACTTCCTCCCTGCCCATCGCTGAGTGTATTTGTACAGGAACTTACCACAGTGATAGGTCGCCAGACCCTTCCCTGTCTTGGATATGACTTTTGTTTCTTACTCCCACTTTCTCATCTTGGCAGGTTCCACCTCATCCTTCAAGGCTTTGGTTCAAATGCTACATACTACCTTCTCTGTGGAGTCTTTTCATTCATTCATTCATTCATTCATTCATTCAATTGATAGTAGCGTGTTTCCCCGAAAACAAGACCTAGACGGACAATCAGCTGTCATGTGTCTTTTGGAGAAAAAAATAATATAAGACTGGGTAATTAATATAATATATTATAGTGAAATAAGACCCGGTCTTATATTAATTTTTGCTCCAAAAGACGCATGACAGCTGATGGTCCGTCTAGGTCTTATTTTCGGGGAAACACGGTAATTAAGCAGTGTTAGGTACTGTGCTGGGACCCTGGGTGAAGGGTAACGATGACCAAGATGGTGCAGTTTCTGTCTCTCTGGAGCATCAGTCTTATTAGGTATCTTGCCAATAGGTGAAGGAGTCCTGGAAGAAATTACTTTCAAGATGAGAGCTGAAGGCTTAGGAGGCCCTTGCCAAGTAAAGGTTTGGCGGCATGCACCAAGCAAAGCAGTATTATAACCAACTGTTGATTGCCTGCTGTGATCCAGATATTCCTCTGTCATGTTGTATTGTAATGATCTATTTGCTGATCCTAGTTCTTTTCCCAGTTTATGAGCTCCTTAACAGTAAGACTCATGGCTTAGCTTCTTCTGTGCCCCGAGTCTAATTCAGTGCCTTGCATGGAAGACTGTGGCTCACTGGATTAGTAGGAACTGGAAGAGTGCAGCAGGAATTCAGATTACTGCTGTCATATCTTGACACCAGCCAGGTCACAGTATTAGCAACTTCCCATGTATTAAATGCAATCCCATTTATTTATTTATTTATTTATTTATTTATTTATTTATTTATAATAAATCCTATTTATTGCTATGTTCCATCAGCTAGTACTTTTTAAAGTAGTCATTATTTGGAGATGGAGGACGTACTTCTCGCATCCTTGTAACTTCATCCTATCACCTGACACTCAGTAACACCCTTGATAATCATTGCAGGTCCTCAGGGGTTTTTAGTCCATTGGTGGGCCACCAGGAAGTCCTGCATCAGGTGGTGTTAGATGAATGGCAATCACTGGCCGGATCAGAAAGGGAGCTATGAGACTTCCCATGCTACCAGCTAGGGATGCCTGAAAATGCTGTGGGTACATTGAATGAACAGGAAAAGGGAGAGGACCAGCAGAACAACAGGTGCCCAGCTGGCCTGCCATAGCATTGGAGAGTCCTGAGTAGACGGTGCCAGCAAAACATAGGCTGCATGCTCTGTATGGTCTATGAGGAAAGAGTCTTTATCTGGGGTGGACAGTGGGTATTGGTTAGGTGGGTGGATCAATGTGTGAAGGTTCATGCTACTCCATGTGCAAGTAAGCTAACCAGACACTTTATGAGGTTCCCTTGGGGACTGGGCTTTTCTTCTGGGCTCCAGGAAAGACAGCCCCTTTGAAACTTTGCAGAGAAGATGGTGGAAACATCATCTTATTCCTGGGGTCCTTCTTACCATTCAACACAGGAGTTGAACACCGCTTCCCCAAGGGACAATCTCTTTTCATTCATATTGGCTAAGTCATTCTAGTTGTTCCTAATTCACACCTATGCAGGAATGGAAAAAAACCTTTTGTTCTTTAGGTACAAATGTTGGTTCACAGGTAAAGGCAACACTTCACAACTCCTAAGCCTGTGTGCCCCCATAACCAACTTTCAATTCCCTTGGGTATAGTGATACCACAGGCAAGTCAGACTTGGGATTTTTGAAATCCAGTTGAAGCTAAGCAGAGTACCAAAGAACAAAATTTACCAGGACAGCAATCTTAATACACAAACTGAGAGGAATTCTGTAATTGACTGAAGCCATGGAATCCTTGAAAAGCAAAGAAGAAGGTGAGTTTCTGTTTTGGCATAGATGCGAAGGGTCACTTCCAACCTAAAGATACTTGTGTGGCTCTCAAACTTGAAAATCATTCACAGTTTCTCTAAAGAGTTCAGATTAGGTGACATATTGTCTTCTAAAGTTTTTGTGAGATAATGCTTGATAATTTGCTGTTGTTTCTACTAGGAAACCGGGACTTGAATTATTTTCTGACTAAAGTCTTAATGGGTATCCTAATAAAAAAATTAATGTTTTTCCACTTGCTGGTTGAAGGATTCAGTAGCTGAGGGCTACAGAGATGTGGAAAGTCTGATTTATATTTAGGTGGGGTAAGAGAATATGTGATAAATTTTCTCATGTTTAATTGTACAGAATGAATAAATAAATGAAGGAATGTAAACAGGTCCCAGCTTCAGTGGGTTCCCTCCTCCAGGGATGTAAATTTGCAGTTTGAATGTAAAGGGGGAGAATTTTGTCACTGGAGAAAAACACATTTCAGGGATCTCAGAGTCCTGACATGTCAATGACAACGGACCTTTTTGTTTTTCCTCAAAGGGTTAAGATAGAAGATGTGTTTGTGTGTGTTTGCTTCTCTTGAGTGTTTTACAACACAAGTCTTAGACCCCTGGAAACTTCAGGCACACCTGCGAGTTTATCAATTCAATAGAATGGAGAACACTTTTTGGCCAGCCTGAAAGGTTTTTTACTATTTATTTGTAAGGGGAAAAAAACTAATTTAATAGTGTTTTTGTGGTAGAAAAATTTGAATTGAATGAAGAGTCAAAGCAATGCTAGCCTGGAAAGTGTTTAGTGGCCCTGAATAGCTTCTAGCATCTTGATTCCATGACTCATCGATACGCATGGATGAGCTGTCCAAGCCACCATGGGAAGCTTTAGGGAATTACCTGCTCCATAATGCAGATTCGGTTGCTAAAAAGACCCCAAGCACACGTAACTCAGTGGTTTCTTTTAATATTTTATTTCCTTCAGAAATAATAATGCCTCCTATACAACTTCCATTGAGAAAACACAGATTGCTTGGGATTCAACCCTCTATACATGGGTAAGCTCCTTTTCTTCTCTTGGCCTTCGTGTGCTCACATTTGATACCCTGCCATCTTATTTGGAAAGTAGAGACTCTTCATATCTCACCCCCCTCAGTAAGTACTGTTCCCTCTGGCCTCCCTGAACTGTCTTACCCCTTCCTTCTCCATTCCTTCCTCATGCCCTTAGTTCTGAAGATACCATTTTGGGGGTGTCCTCTTAGGATAAACTTGATTAAATTTGATGGAAAAGATCATATCAGTACAATATGCTATTTCATATAGTTTTTTCATCATTTCTTGGAGCAGCTTCTAGGTTTAGGCTGCTGCGTCTTCTTCAGGCTTGTACATTATGGATGAGGTACAGCTGTGACCAATAAAGATCTTTCTTTCCGAGTGAAAACAGGTCCCCTCAGCATGGCCCAAAGGCCACGGTGAAACTGAGGAGGGGCTTATACCTTCTGGCACATCTTTCTGATGGGCCTTCAAAAATGTGCCCCTTATGTTTGGTTCTTGCTTTACCTTTTCTATTCTGTGAGCTTCTAAATCGACAGCCCTCCAAACTTTAATACGGACACATTTAAAAGCAACATGGAAAAATACAAAACAATATTAATCTTTATGCCTGCAAATGAATAGCCAGGAAGCACTGAGATGCCCATCTAGCAGCAGAATTTATTCTGAGTTCTAAATTTTTAAAGTCATTGCATAATGCTCTCAGGGTAGCTGCATGGCTTGATTTCTGGGGACTATTTACACTGTGAGCAATGAAAATAGAGCCCTCTGGAGTTGTGCCGTGCAGCTGGTCTTAAATCCTGTATGATTTGAGCTGATTATAGCTTGGATCATTTGAGAGAGAAAATTAAGGGAAAATATGTTATTTACTCAATAGATATTTAGAATTCCTGCTGTGAAGTAAGGCCATTCCTGATATCAGGACCTTTCAGGATAAGAAAGGGGTGAAACATAAGTGTGTATGGAAGCTCATGCTTAGCGTAGTATGAAAGAATAAATGAAGTACTTGGGAGCTAAGGGTAAGAAGCTATTGCTTTTCGCAAGAGAGGCATACAAATGTCATGGAGAAGGTAGCTTTTGAGCTGAGCCTTGGCAGGTGATAGGGTTTCTGCAAGTAGTACAGGGGGTCGGGTGGGAGAAAGGCAGGAACTAAAGCATAGTAAGTAGGTGGGGAAATGCAAAGTATTTTGGATTGAGTGGCTTGATTTGTTTGAGGTGAAGCTTCCCATGGAAAAGTGCCCTATAGTTAGTTGGGGGATCTAACTTCGTTGGCACCACATTTGACCTCACCTTCACAGCATTTAGCTCCAGAGTTACACTTTCTTTCTGATCATCAGGAATAAGAGAAAGAAGTCTGGATGATTGTCCCTGACACTTCATTTCAGAATAAAGGGCTGCAATCATTCAAGGAGTTGTCTGAGAAGTGATAGATTTTCCATTCCTATTTGAATAGCACTAGTATCTCATTTCTGGATATAAAATGATCCTGCATATACAACAATCTTCTTTGCCATATTCCCATCCTAGCAGAAAAAATACACCCACACCCTATCATCCATCTAGAAAGATCCACATGGTCAGTATTCTCCCAGTGCGGGGCTATTGCCTATCTGATTGCCACTCCACTTGAGATAGCCCAGAAATGTCTTTTGCTCTCAGTAAGCAAAGACCTGATCAATTTAATCTGGCCAACATCAACCTGAAAAACATATGCTGCTTTATAGGAAAAACACATGTGTATGAAACCGCCTGATCCCTCACCTTCTTCATCATTCGTAGCTCTCTTGCTGTAGGTGAGGTAGAGATTTTGCATGCCTCAGAAGTGGGCTGAATATGTTATTCTACCCAGGGAAATTACTGCTCATCCAGAAAAAGGGCCTATTTATACTGAATGGGGGAAAGGCAAACACTGAGGCCATTTATTTGTGAAACTGTGAGCCTCTTGGGCAGAATTAACTTGAAGATTTAAAATTCTGTGTGGATTGCCTGTTCAAGTTTTAAACTTGCACAATCAGTTTCTACGTTGGTCTCTTATTGCTGATACATACATAGGTTTGATTTTTGTTTTAATGTTCTGCATCAACATGCCACAGACATACCCAGTGTTCCCAAGCAGAGTATGGGGTGCATTAAATTGTTATCACATTGTATTAGTCAGCTTGGGCTGCTATAACAAAAATATCATAGACTGGTGGCTTAAACAAGAGAAATTTATTTCTCACAGTTCTGGAGGTCAGTAAGTTCAAGATCAATGTGCCAGCTGACTGGGCTCCTTGTGAGAGCTTTCTTCCTGGCTTGTAGACAGCTGATTTCTTGCTGTGTCCTCCTGGGGCCATCCTTCTGTGCATGCATGTGGGGTGAGAGAGAGAAACAAATTCCTTCCTTTTCTTATAAGGGCACTAATCCCACCACAAAGACCCCCAACCTCATGACCCAATCTAACCCTAATTACCTCCCAAAGGCCCCTATCTCTAAATAACATTATGTTGGGGGCTGGGGCTTCAACATGTGACTTTTGAGTGGGAGACCCAAACATTGAGTCCATAACACATGCCATAGAGGCAGTGGCCTCCTAACAGACATTGTGAAAAATGAAGCCAGGAACAAGTCTTCCAAGACTTGGTTCATTCTGTCATCATATAGATGGGAACTAGTGTGTCATCAATTAAAAAACTGAGGAAAACATGTGAGAACAAGATATCACAATGGTGATGCTTGCTCAAAATTATACCAACAATAAAAATCATAAAGCTAATACCATGTACTGAGCACAGGTAGCACCAAATACTGTGCTAAGGTCTTTCATATATATCATTTTAATCCTTACAAGAAGATGTGAGGGTATTTTTTATGTCTTCCATCTTACAGAAGAAGACACTGAGGTTCTGAGAGGTTAAGAAACTTGTCCAAGATCACCTATCTAGGAAGATATGTTTGACATTAAATCTCATGTTGTTTTTTTTTTCTCACTATATGACTTCACCTAAGAGAAAAAATAATATCCTCTCTGATTTACTTGTGAAATTTAATTGGTAAACTTAAAAACAAATTTTTTGAATATTGGATGAAAAATGGATAGTGTTAGGTTAATTAAAAACATCTAGAATTCCCTTTTCATAATAAAGGAAGTAAAAGATGGGGGGGGCTGTGGAAATGGAGTATTGGAAGCGGAAGTTGGAAATATTTGCTAGAGCATGCAGACTACAGTAGCTGCAGTGTGATCCAGCAGAAGAAAGGGAGCACTAAAACAGGACTGCCCCATACATTTGGGCTGCTGGTGACTGCCAGTGCTGAGGGATGCCATTTAACGCTGTCTTTTCTGTACCATCTACAAAAATGGTACACTCTGGAGTTGTGCAGTCCAACCTGTGGGGACATGGAGAGCAGTCCTGGCAGAGTCCTGAATTCTAGCTGAGTCTTGGCCACTATGGCAAAACGAATCTGGATAACTCATTTCCCTTCCAGTTTTGGTGGCTCCATTATAACTGTGAATGTTGGCTTTTAAAATTCTATGTTTTTAAACTTCTACTTGAGAATCATTTTGGGGGGAACCTGGGAAAAGAACATGGTTAAGTATTGTCTTTTGGGGGTTTTAGCATAATAAATAGGAGGCTAGCTATTGGTTTTGAATCCATTTTTTAATTGCTTTATAAACGTAAAATGATTTTTATGTCCTGTTACTCATATCTTTTAAAACATTTATAATCACCAAATAATATTTTTTATGTTTAGTTGTTAGTATTTGATTGTTGTTTCAAATGGATAATAGAGCTAAATTGATTTCCTATGTTATGTAGGGAGAGGTTTTCCTTGACTTGCGTTAGCGGTAATGGGGAAGTAGGAGGTGCGTATCTTAGTCTTTATTGCTGTACTTGCAAACACACATTTCTTTTTTTACATTTTATTTATTTTGACATTCAATATTATTTTATATTAATTTCAGGTGTACAGAATAGTGGTTAGACATTTATATAATTTAAGAAGTGATTCCCCTGACTAGTCTAATACCCACCTGGCCCTATACATAGTTATTACTATATTATTGACTATATTCCTTATGCTTGACTTTGCATCCCCATTACTATTTGTAACAACTAATTTGTACTTCTTAATTCCTTCCCCTTTTTAACTCACCCCCACTGCCCTCCCATCTGGCAACCATCAAAATGTTCTCTGTGAGTGTGTTTCTGTTTTGTTTCTTTATTTTGTTCTTTAGATTCCACATGTAAGCGAAATCATACGTCATCTGCCTTTCTCTGTCTGATGTACTCCACTCAGCACAGTACCCTCCAGGTCCGTCCATTCTCCCACAGATGGCAAAAATCCCCTCCCATCCATGTCCGAGCAGTACTCCACTATATATAATTAAGTTCCTGAACTTGTTGCAACAATGTGGCTAACCTTTTTTGATATCAGAGGGATTATTCATTATGAATTTATACCAACTGCACAAACAGTTAACCAAGTTTACTATTTGGAAGTGCTGAAAGGCTGCATGAAAAAGTTAAACGACCTGTACTTTTCGCCAACAATTCATGGCTCTTGCATCGCGACAATGCACCAGCTCACAGGGTACTGTCTGTGAGGGAGTTTTTAGCCGGTAAACAAATCACTGTATTGGAACACCCTCCCTACTCACCTGATCTGGCCCCCAATGACTTCTTTCTTTACCTGAAGATAAAGGAAATATTGAAAGGAAGACAGTTTGATGACATTCAGGACATCAAGGGGAATACAATGACAGCTCCGATGGCCATTCCAGAAAAAGAGTTCCAAAATTGCTTTGAAGAGTGGACTAGGTGCTGGCATCGGTGTATAGCCTCCCAAAGGGAGGACTTCACAGGTGACCATAGTGATATTCAGCAGTGAGGTATGTAGCACTTTTTCTAGGATGAGTTTATGAACTTAATTGTGAGACCTTCATATTCTGATTCAATTGGCATCTTCAGGCAAAAAAGAAAAACCAGAAGTTGATGATGTAACTAAACAAAAGTGAAGAACACAATGCCACAGCTCACTGAGGGCACAATCTGAATTGAAGAAGAAACATCTAAGGAGGCTTTCTTCCATTTCCTGACCTTTCCATATTGGGAGCAACACGGACATCTAATCTTCTCACATTTTAAGGAGGTCTATTCAATTTATCTCCATGAAAGTAAGTTGCAATCGAGGTCAGAGAACGTTGAAAACCTAACGTTGCTAAAATGACTGGTAAACACTCAGTACCCTTTGAAAAAGTTGAAAAATGCATTTTCAGGAGACTCTTGACAAAGGAAGCATCCAGTGGTAGATTTTGTTTTTCCAAGATAAGCACAGGTAAAGGTCAGCAGTCATTAGTGATTTGGAGCTGCTGTTAGTAGTTGGTTATTCCACATGACGGTGAGACAATACTTAAAATGACTAGTTTCAGTCTTTATCACTGTCTTCAAAGTAGCTGCAAAATAATATTTTTCTTGAGTAATTGTAATTCAGCAGTAATTGGATCCCCAACAAGTAAAGGGAGTGATACTCAAACACGTAGAAATTCCACTGTTGTTGTCACTAGCAGTTGAAGACACATACTGATCTGTCCCATCATGTGTGCCAACATTACCCACTTGAAAAGAACCAATTTCTCAGTCAATAATTTTGTACCTCAGGGATAACTCAGAAATAATAACTATCTTAGGAATATCTTTATCAAAGCCAAGGAAAACAAAAGGGTATGTTGGGAGAATAATGCAAACATATTAAAAAATGAAAAGTAGATAGCAAATGTGATTGTAGGAACTGCAGCCTGTTACAAAGCTGTGACAGGAGCGGCAGCTGCATCACAATATGAAGCAAGGTGTTCTTTACCTGACCTATATTGATCACTAAGTTTAAATTGTGATATGTGCTGGGAAGAAACTACATCAGGATGACAGTGAGTAGGGTCTAACTCTAGATTGGGTAATCAGGGAAGCCACCTCTGAGATGGTGGCATTTGTACTGAGACTTGAATGATCAGAAGGAGCCAGTCACAGAGCATTTCAGCAAGAGGAAGCAGCAGACACAAAGCCCCAGACAGGAATGAGCTCAGCAAACTTGAGTAACAGAAAGAACGTGGGGGTGTTGGAACTTGATGGACAAGAGGGAGAGGGAGAGGATATGAAATCAGAGAAGTTGGCTGGGGCAAGATCCTGAAGGCCCTTCGGGTGTGGTCACAAGCTTAGATTAAGAGAGTCTAATCAGAAGAGCTGAGTGTGATGAGTTTTAATCAAAGATTAGGACTGTGATTTCCCTGAACAGAATCACATGGTTTAGAACATTTATTCAAGAAGCATTTATTGAGTGTCTGTTCTATGCATAGAGCAATGCTGCATGCTAGGAGCAGATGAGTTACAGAAAAAAATGTTAGACACTCTTCCCTCCTTTTAGAAGCTCACAATTTGGTGAGAATATGACTCACAAATGAAAGAATTGATATTGTACTTATGTAGCAAATCAAAACAGGAAACATGATATGATTCAAAGGGAAGGAGCCCTGGGTTAAAAATTAGAAGACTTGATTGGATCTACTTCTTAAAGTCTTGGTTTTATCTTCCAAAACAAGAAGAATAATAATGCCTGTCCTGCCTATCTCTTCAGGGTATTGTAGTAGATCAAAAGAGATAACGTTTGCAAAAAATGCTTTGGGAAGACATTTTCAAAACCATCAAGTGTTGTATAAATGTGATGACGGTGGTAGTATAGTTAGATAGGCTTGGATAAAGGACCAGATTGTGAAGAGTCTTAAATCTAGATTAAGAATTGACTTTATTTTGAGGGTAAAAGAGAGCTCATTAGAGGTTTTAGAAAAGGGGAAAGCCATGATGAATAGTAGTTTCATTCATGAATACATGGAAAACTGAGTAGGGAGGAAGGAGAAGAGGAAAAGCTTATTCTCAAGGTTTTAAATTCCAATTCCTAAGAGAAAGATGGTTCTATTGTTGGAAATTCTGAAGTCGTGAGGGGGCCACTGTTCAGGGGTAAATAATGAGCCAGGGTCTGAACATACTGAAAACCAGGAGATGGAGTGCTCTTTGTGTGGGGCTGTGCTGCAGGAAGGTAAGGATCCTGGGCAGGAGGCTCAGCTCTGACTCTCATCACATAAGGCCGATAATTGAACTATGAAGAAGGGTCTGTTACAGAGTAGAAGTCAGTAGAGAAAGCACTGAGGAACGTGGACTGAACATCCGTTATAACCAGAATCAAAACAGAAAAGTAGACAGAATGGCAGGTGAGGAAACAGGATGGGAGAAGCACAGATATTCTGCCTGCTTGTCCTTCCTTGTGAAGCTTGACCTTCTGACCTCGCTTGAACTCGCTTGACCTCGCTTGAACTGCTGGACCCAGCTCACATTCTCCAGGACATTTTCTTTGGTTTGATTTGTTGAGCGAAAGGATCCTAGCCATGTGTATCTGATACCCAGTATATCTTCTAGTAACGTGCCTCCCTGTTTGTAACTACTGGATTCTTTTCTGCCTTTTGCTATTGGATTATAAATTTCTTAAATGCAGGGATGATACTAACTCCAGTGCCTAGCACAGACTTGGGCCCATCAGTAAATGCTTGACAAATGATAGCATCCGGAACTGAGAAAGAAGGTGTCTTTGAGAAGGAGGATGGTAAAGAGGAGTAATAAACAGTGTGTTGTAAAATATTAGCATTGATGGGAACATTTGATTCAAGATTAGGGGTTGTTAGAGATTTTCAAGAGGCAGAATCAGTAGAATAGGATGGGAGGGGCTTGACAGAGATCTGCACAGGGTGGGAGGGATTGGAGAAGGAAATGGGTAGTGATCAAATAAAGGTGGACCAGTCATTTGCACCTGAAATTTGGTGAACAAATAAAGGAGATATGGAAATGAGGAGACGCAGAGGCTTTGCCCAGTTTTTCATTTTAGTTTTTGAGCTGAGGAAAACCAGGAATCATGGATAAATCCCCCTAAACCATAGTTAGCTATTATGCCTACATAATGCCAGACATTCAGACATTTTTGACATTGTGCTGTCCACTTCTACCTGGAAAATTCCCCTCAGGCACAAATTAGAAGTGAATGTGGTGGCACCATATTCCATCATGCGCTATGACTAAACACCTTGCCAATAGTCAAAGGGTTATTTTAACCTAGAAGGCAATGGCAAGTTTTAATTTATTATTTATGAACCTTTACAGCTGTATTTCCATGAGAATGAATTGCTGGTTCATTTATCAGGTGTGAAAGAGGGGATGTTAACAGGTAGGTTTGAGAACTTCGGAGAAGGGACAACCCACTTAAATCATTGTTGGTGAAGGTGTGGAGAGGTTCCTGACAGGACCATGAGGTAAGGTGGAGGGAATGCCAAAAGATGACTGATGTCCCTCCTTTGGGTCAGAAAGTATAAATGTCTCCCACAGAGATTTTTGAGGTTGACAGCATTTGTAGCTCCAAAATTTTATTGGCATGTATGTTAAAATAGCCATCTAATTCATTCCAATTAAAATATGCCATTGCCTCAGGTATACTCGTGCTTGGATTTTCAGACTGATGAACTCCTGCCCACCTTTCAGGAGCTAGCTGGAAAGCACCTCCTTTCCCTAACTCTCCCAGTAGAGTCAGTGGCTTCCTTCTCTGTATTTCTTCAGCACTTGGTGCTGTGTGTAGTCTGTGGTGTCATAATCTATTTTTGACAGAATGTCTTTTCTGCTAAACTGAGCTCTTCTAGGGCAGGGGACATGTTTTAACACTTTCTGTATTTTTGGCGTCCAGATCAAACCAGCCAGAGTAGGCTCTCAATAATAGTCTTGTGAATGAATGAATGAAATGGCAGGGAACCGGCCTTATACAAACTTGGATTATTATTGAACATATAGTTGGTTGATCAATTTTGTTTTTAAGATGACCTGTGTTGCAAAACAAGAGGTGACTGTGGGGTGAGGATTAAATGAGAGGAGATAAAGAACCCAAGCAATGATGCTGCTGAGTAGTTTCAGGAGAAGGAACAACAAAATTCAGTAACTTTGGTGCCTTCTTGGCACACCATCTAAGAGTCTAAAAACACTGGCCATTCCCCTCAGCCTCCTTCACTCCACTGCCTCACCAGCCTCCTGGTGTTTCCTTCTGCCTTTTTGTCAGCCAATATTTGTTTTATATATTTAGATGGTCATATGTTGGATGCATAGATATTTACTCGGGCTATGTGGTCTTGTTGGATTGATCCCTTTATTATTATGCAGTGTCCTCCTTTGTCTTCGTTTTAAAGTCTCTTTTGTCTTATATAAATATTGCTAACCCAGATTTTTTCTTGTTCCCATTTGTGTGAAATATCTTTTTCCATCTTTTTAGTTTCAGTCGGTGTGTATCTTTTGATCTGAGGTGGGTCTCTTGCAGATAGCATCTGCATGGGTCTTGTTTCCTTATCCATTCAGCTACCGTATGTCTTTTGGTTTCAATATTTAATCCATTTACATTTAAAGTAATTATTGGTGGGTATATAGTTATTGATATTTTATTATTCATATTTTGTATCTTAATTTATTTGGTTTTCTCCTTTGATCTGCTTAAAGAAGTTCCTTACACATTTCTAATAATACTGATTTGGTGGTAATGAATTCTTTTAGCTTTTTCTTGTCTGGGATGCTCTTTATCTCCCTTCTGGCCTGTAAAGTTTCTGTTGAGAAATCAGCTGGTAGTCTTATGGGAGCTCCCTTGTAAGTAACTAGTTTCCTTTCTCTTTGCTGCTTTTAGGATTCTCTCTTTGTCTTTTACCTTTGCCATTTTAATTAACGTATGTCTTGATGTGGTCCTATTTGGGTTCAGCTTATTTGGGACTCTCTGTACTGTCTGGGCTTGTATGTCTATTTCTTTCACCAGGTTAGGGAAGTTTTTAGTCATTATTTCTTCAAATAAATTCTCAATCCCTTGCTTCTACTCTTCTCCTTCTGATATTCCTTTGATGCAAATGTTGTTATACTTGATGTTGTCCCACAGGTCCATTAAACTATTATTTTTTTTTTCTTTTTGTTGTTCCAATTGGGTAATTTCTGTTACCTTGTCTTCTAAATCATTGATTCAATCTTCTGCTTTATCTAATCTACTGTTGATGCCTTCTAGTGTACATGTATTCTTCATTTCAGTTATTATATTCAGTTAATATATTATATATATTATATATATATATAACATATAATATATAATATATATTATATTATATTACTTCTGACTGGTTCATTTTTTATGTTTTCTATGTAGTTCTTTATGCTTACTATCTCTTTGTTGACATTCTCATTAAGTTCCTTGAGCATTCTTACAACCAGTATTTTTAACTCGGTCTCTTGTAGATTGGTTGCCTCCATGTCATTTAGTTCTATTTCTGGAGGTTCCTCTTGTTCTTTTATTTGGGACATGTTTCTTTCTCTCCTCTTTCTGGCTGCCTCTCTGTGTTTGCTTCTATGTAACTGATAGATCTCCTATGTCTCTCAGTCTTTGCTGGGGAGCCTTATGTAGTATGTGTCCTGTGTGGTCCAATGGTGCAGTCTCCATGATCTTCTATGCGTGTTTTCCAGGAGTGTCCTTGAGTGTGTTGTGTGTGTTCTCCTGTTGTATTTGAGCCTTGATTGCTTTTGGTGCATCAGTGGATGAGATTGCCTCCCAGGCTGACTGACTGTGAGGCTTGGCTATCCTCGTAGTGTTTGAGCTGCTGTGTTGGGGGTGATCCTTTAGAAGGAGATTCACCCCCATAAGCTGTTGTGCATGTTGAGACCACCCTGGGGGAGTGCCGCTTGTGGGGTTAACCAGGTTAAGCTCTGGTGTGGTCTGAAGCTGGCCTCTGGATGTGTTGTTTCTGGTGTCTCTTCGGAGGGGCTCCTATGCAAGCCAATTTCAGCCTTGCCTGTGACCAGCCCATGATGACCTCGTAGGAGCCACAAAGCAATATGTAGTTGGCTGCTGCCTGTGCTAGATCTGAAAGCATGTGCTATGACCTTGCTGTGAACTGAGGCCAGCTGCCACCAGTATTGGGCCTGGGGCAGCTTAGCAAAAGGCCCAGGGCCTCCTAGGCCTATTGCCACCTGCTGGCTACCCATAAGGCTCAGCCATTGAAAGAGCCTCCTTAGGTATGTGGGCCGAGCTGGTTGACCTGGTGTAGAGGATGCCTTCAACGATGCAGCACTAGCTGGGCAGAGTTAGGTTCCTGAGAGTTACCACACGTGGCCAGTGGTTTTTACAAAGTTAATGCAGATTCAGTTCTTGTACCAGTGCCTGGCCTGTGACCACTTCACAAAATGCCATGAGAACACCGTACCAGCCACTGCTCATCTCGGGCTCGCAGATGACTGAGAACTGCCCAGGAGAGGTAGCAGCACAAGTTGTGGCTCAATGCCCACCATCAAAAGTTCTTTGGGTAGCTGAGGGCCGTCCACTGCTATAAAAGGCTTCTGTGGCTTGGGGGATAGGGGGGCAGCCACTCAGCCGAGAGTGCCTTTGGCAATGCAGCTCTAGGTTGGTGGGAAGGGATTTCAGGGAGCTATGCGGTGTGGGCAGTGGTTTTCACAAAGTCAATGCAGTTTTGGTTCTTACACTAGTACTGGGCCCATTACCAGTTCGCAAAATGCCCTGAGAGCACACAGCCAACCACCGCTTGCCTTAGGCCGTCAGGTCCCTGACAGCCACCCAAGAGAGGCTGTGGCACAGGTTGTGGCTCACTGCCCAGCACCAAAAGTTCTCTGGGCTGCCATGGGCTGTCTGCTGTTGTAAAAGGTTTCTGCAGCTTGTGAGGTAGGACGGCCACTCAGTAGTTGAGAGGGCCCCAGGTGATGCAGTACTCGCTATGTGTGGTGGGGACCAAGGATATCTGCAAGGTTGGGCACATGCATGGATTTTTCCAGACCAATGCAGTCACAGATTTGGCCCTTTGGGGGAGGTGCAACATAGAAAAGATGATGCCCTCCTGTAGGCTACATGTGAGGCAGGGTCCACACTAAGATAATGGCTGCTGTCCCTCCATCCCTTTCTCTGAAGCCACACAACTCAGTCTTTCTCCATATGTCTCTGGCACCTCTCAAGTTGCTGCCCCTCCACTGGAGACCAGGTGAGTATTTGCAAGTGAGTGGATCTGTGTTTGGGCCCTTTAAGAGGGCATCTGGGTTTCCAACACTTTCCAACTCACCAGGACAGAGTCCTCCTGATTTTCACTGCCAGATGTTGTGGGAACTCCTCTTCCCAGCATAGGACCCCTGGGCTGGGGAGCCCAGTGTGGAGCTGGGACCCCTCCCTCTTCTGGGCAACTTCTGCCACCAAGATATCCCTCCCAATGTTCAATCATTATCTGTGGGTTTGGAGTCAGCCCATTCCATGTCTCTGCACCTACCAGTCTCAATGTAGCCTCTTCTTTATATCCTTAGTTATAGGAGTTCTATTCAGCTAGTCTTCAGATAATTCTTGAAGTTGATTGTTCTATAATTTATTTGTAATTTTGGTGTGATCCTGGGATACAAGAGGCATAGCGTTTACCTCATTGGCCATCTTGGACCTTTTCAATTTCTGTCTCTTTTAAAATCTGTCTCAATTTTGTTGTCTTCAACATGAAGCAGCTGATACTTGCCCTACTCACTTCACAAGTATAAAGTCATAAAAGTTATAGAATGTTACAACTGAAGGTAAACATATCCATCAAACATAAACTCTTCACTTGCTGGGTCAGAAGTGACTTTGGATCAAAGAAAGCAAAATGAGACCTCTCAGCACTGATACTGATTGAATGTGTATGGCCTCTTGTCAAGGAGGGATCGAGGTGCAGTATTTCCCAGACTGAGTCTCTTTCTTCATGGGGCATCTTTGGGTCTACTGTTCCAGGGAATATACTTTGGGGAAACGTTGATGTAATGGGATCATGGACAAAGTACACTGGGATCGTAGGGGACTCCTAAAAATAATGGAGGACACATTGAAAAAGACTAATTTCTGAAAAGCTGGCTAATGATTAATTCAGTCATGACTTTTTTTATAATCACAAACTGATAGGGACTGGGTTTTCTGGATTATAACATGAGTATTTTCAGTATTTGAAAAGGAGCCATTTAGCCATATCTGATGACAACTATCTCCTATGTATTTTGTGAAAACACAATGGAAAGTATCAGACAATTCTACTGTACCATTTAGACTTTTAAACTATAAAGTTTCAAAAAAAATGCCATTTTTATGGCTTGCATGCCACCATCATGGCTACTCTTTCTTTTTCTATAATGATGTCTCCTACTACAGAGGGCACCGCTTCTCCTTGAACAGTTCTTCCACCTGTGGATAGTGGTAAGGGTGATCTTGTCTATGGACACCAGATGGAATCCCCACTCAACACTCACCGCTGCAAAGGAATGGAAGACTAATTCAGTCCCTGATATAAAAAAAAATCCCTGTAAAATAAGGTTGTTGGCAGTTTGTGTCCTCATATCTGAGAAATATGGAAACTAGGACTCCAGAGAAATTTTGAATTTGAAAAATTAACTTTATCTTTCATTACTTTAGTTAGACGTCTGGGTGGTGATGGTTAAAGAACGTACCTTTGGAATAGGAAAAGGACTCTTTATTTTATTCTCTAGAGCACTATTTCTTAACCTTTATTTATTTATTTATTTTTGGTATGCATTCCTTTAGAATTCTGTTGAAAGCTATGCACCGTTTCCATAGAAAAATGCATAACTTTAGGAGAATCTGGTGACTCATTACTCTGTTTAAAGTTGGAACTCTTTGTATTTAGAAATACTCTGTGTATTTCAAAACTTACCTGACTTGTATTTTCCCAAAGGGAACTTCAGAGTTTTGCATTTAGAAAATAGGTTGTGGGAATACTGGGGTCCCTCCTTCAAAATTATTTCTGTTATCTGTATATTGGGATTGACTATTTTGTATTTTTCTGGTTTGGACTGGATGCTTGCTGTTGGGTAAGGTAACTTTGTTCCTTCTTATGGGAAAAGAAAGGTTTCCATTGAAACAACTTTGAGAAAACTTTGGTTGAAGAGTCACTTGATTTTGTATTTGTCATAATAACCTAATATATTCCAAAAGAAAAAAATATGGATTCACACATCAGAACAAGGCTACACTGTTTAACAGTGACTATGTAGGTTTGAAATCATGCCGTTCAGTTATGCCTGAAAATGTATGTATTAACCATTGCTTTCAAAGTGTCTGCCAACAAATGGCAAAGGGAGCTATAATTTACAAGACCAGGAAATGTTTCCGAAATAATCAAAGCATCAGAGGCAGGGAGAAGAAATTTAGAGAAGCCTTTGAGCCACCACAAACTTTTCTTTCCTGGGCAAGATGGGACCTCAGGGCCATAGAAATATGGTAAAACTTCAGAGTTCCTGGCATATACCTGGTAAGTGGATCTCTAAAAATAAGATCTACTTATGATATGAAATGAAAATTTAGGATGTGCAGAGTACTATAAGGGGCATGGTTGTTTTATATTCCACGTGTAATTATGGACACATACATATTTTGCAATATGTAATATCTACCCAAACTGGGCCGATTTTAGTTATAGGAACATACCATAGCACAATGTGGGGTAGCAGCAGAACTCAGCCTGCCAGGCATGAACTGAGCAGCGTTGCTTTAGTACTTATGTGTGTGTCAGTACTTAATGTGCTTTAGTACTTTAGTACTGTCAGTACTTTAGTACTTAATGTGTATCGGAGAGACTGATGAACCCAGGGCACATGAAAATGAACTTGGGAACTTGAAGTTACATCTAGTCTCAGACACAGTAAACCATAGACACAAGTGAAATGCCGACCAAATAATTTCCTATAGCTTTGCTTACTTCCAGGAAAATTGAAATTTTCATGTAGAGGCCATTTATAATTCTTTTTGGACTTCTCTCTCAGTGAACGAACTCCCTTTCTGTTTGAAGAATTCAAATTTTTCACAAGACTCGCCTTAGGAGTCTTAGTGGGAAATGTTCCACCGTGGGGGTAGAAAATGCCAGATGAGGCTCTGCCAGCCTCTGAGAGCCAGGGATGGGCGTGTGACCTAGCTTCCCTGATTTATATTCAGTAGGTAGGGACTGCTAGGGCTCCCTTTGGGTGTGTGTGGGGGGGTGTGGAGGTGGGAAGTGGGCCTAGCTGCAGGATCCTGCAGCCTGCATTGGGGATGGAAGCAGCACAAGTGGCTGGTACATAGCTAGGTTCTGGTGCATGGGCCGAACCCCGATTGCAGTGGATTCTCCCAGGACAGAGCTGAAGTATGGTTTGGGGCACAGTTCCTACTTTGTAGCCTCAAGTCTTGTTATTGGCTTAGAGAATAGGCTTTTAAGAGTTCCTTCTCTGCCTAAATTATAGTTGTTTCTGTGTTATTAAGAACACTGACAAATACAAATCTTATTTGATTATGTTGTATTTTAAGTTCCCTGCTGAGAAGCCACCAAGCCAGGCTTTTTCAACGCTCAGTATTTAGCATGAGTGTCCATCATGCAAAGAAGCCATTAAAAAACATTGCAAACTTGATCATGGTGCTTAAGATAACATATCTCTGATTTACAATTTTGACTTTGTCTCTTACTCATGTTGTGTGCCAACATCATATTTCGACTTTGAAGACTATTAGGCAAGAACAAAAAGTTGCATTCACTTCCTAGGACAAGACTTATACCTACCAATCAGCAAAAGCCAGACCTAATTAAAGGCAAGAAAAACATGCCCCAAGTTCTTTCCAAACTAAGGTCCTTACAGCTGGATGCCCGTTAGAACTTCTTGGGGCAGCTTGAAAAATCCTCATGCCCAGGCTCCACCCCAGATCAATTAAATTTGGAATCACTGGTGTGGGGGCCTAGGCATCAGTATGTTAAAGTTCCCCAGATGATCACAATGTACAGCCAGCATTGTGATCCACTCTAAACAGAACGCTTTCCGTTGCTCTGAGCTCTGGGTGTGGTTTCAATATCATGTGTCCAGTGAGGGACTATCGACTTCTCTGTAACATATAGTCCCTGAAATAGCACTGACCTTTTTGACTTCCATATCATATTGCCCTGATATCAGGTTCAGTGAAATTGGGCACTATCTTTGACGTGTCTCCTTTTACCTTTACTGCTTTCTAGGTTTCTCTGGCCTGTTGAATGGCTCGCTGTGGATGCTTATCTGCATATACACACAATTTAATTCATTTTTCAAATTATATTCCATGGGCTTATTTTCCATATACATTTGTCTGCCCTTGCATTTCAAATTTTTGTCTCTAAGCAATTTAGATAATTACATTTTATACGTGTTTTTCTTTTTTAAAGCACCAGAGAATATATTACTGTGTTTAAATTTAGACATCAATTCATTCGGTATGCTAATAGAGTATTCTTTAAAATGTGTCAGTCTACCTTTTACAATGATTGGCTTTAGTTGGTTTTCCACTTCAGAGTTTGGGTTTGGATTAAAAATTAAATATGCTTTAACTCTTCTCATTATACCATTTTGCATACATCCAATTAAATTTTACTAATTAGCTTTCTACCATCATTAATGTTTAAATGTTGTGTGTTCAGGCAAAGTCACTGATAACTTCCAACTAGTCACATTGCCAATTATCTTATAATCAGGTTTTATTTCATTATGGATATATATATGTGTGTGTGTGTGTGTATATATATATACTGGATTGTACTGTAACTGTAACTGGAGTGTAGCTTGAAGTTCAAGATATGTTTATAAGATTTAACATTCAATTAGAAATGTTAGAGGAATAAAAATAACGTATCTTAATCCTTAAGTGATGAACATTGGAAAATGGAAATTTGTTCATGTCTACCATTTCACAAAAATCAGAATTTCTGACTCATTTCCCCTATATCCACATACAATGCTGTATTTTCAAGGGAAATTTTATTCTTCACTTGTTTCACAAAATCCATGTAAAATTTATCTTATTCTAGTTTTGAAACACCCAAGGAGCCAAATTCTCTCTCCAACATGGAATACTGCTACAGGAGATGGCTTTTCCAACTTTCTGCTTAAATATTTTACTAAAGCAACAAAGTTGAAACATGGTAGGGACTCTTCAACAATAATTGAGATGCCAGAAATGAAAATAGCTTATATGCAGGAAAAAAAGGAATGTTAGAGTTGGCATTTGTGCATATTTTTTTCACAGAAAAAGCAAAGCTTTATAAGTTTAAGTGCAGTTTTAGTCTCAATATACCCATTTGTGATAAATATACCCCATTCTTTGAGTAACTGATGGGCAGTCAATGCACGTTAATTGTCGTGTGATCACTGAAGTTGCAATGAGAAGATAAGCTTCTTGAGAATTCAGACTATGTCTTCTCCTCTGCATTTTTTTTTCATCTATAAAACAAGAGGGTAGGACAAGATGATGGCTGTTGTCTTGTGCATCGCCACAACTCAGGATCTTGGCCTTGCCCTCTAAAGCCTAGCATAAAATTGAACTGTCAATACTTATACCAATGAGAATGATGTTACTGTATTTCACTGATTCAAAAATGGACTTTTCGTTTCACATTTATTATCTCTGAAACAGGGCACATCTTATAATCAATAATGTGTCAGAGTTCAATTGGCAGTGGGTTCCTTGTTGGTTTTTTGCCCCCTCTCTTAGTAGCATATACACTCATGGCACATCTTACAATAAAGGGGGGCATAGATTCAATGAAATAGGGTATTTATTCCCACTTCTTTCCAAAAAGAATATGAAACAGTTTATCAAAGTACATAAGATACAGTAAAATAAATAGATATAATATGAAAAATAAAGCCAAGGTAAGGTAAATAAAACAAAACAAACATATTATAAGGTCTTGTCAATTTGCAGCTGTGGGCTTTAAATTTGGTTCTGTATCTGAGGCAAAATGGGAAATAAGAATGAAACTTTCTTCCCAGAAAAAGTGGAGGTCTGTGGAAATTCTTTACTATGCAATAAGCATGTTCTACACAACCCAGTTTTCGTATACCAAGATTTTCTAGGATCTCTGGAACTTCCTTTCCCTCTTTCCCATGACCTGGCAAAAATTTTTTTTCTCCCTTTATAAATTTCTTATCCAGACTGCTCTGTGTTTCATTTGTCACTTCCTATTAATTTCAATTTACCAGAAAAAACCACTATTTAGTGTGTTTCAGTAATGAACCAGTAATTGGAATTGCATGTGCTACAAGAGCAAACACATCTCTGTCTTTATGGTTTTTTCTCAACCTCAAATTGATAAGATTAGGATGATGCTATTTTAGACCTAGGACTCAAACAAATGGCTAATGTTTAGAAATACCTTGACATGTTGCATTTGTTGTAGAGATTATCACAGCAGTGAGTCTATTTAGAATTTGTGGTTATTTCATTTTTTTCCCCTACCGTCACAGAGTGTACTGATATATGTGCCTAGATTCTGGTGTTTATCATCACCTTGACACTGTCTATTAACAAGCTGTTGAGAAAAATGTCCATCTGGATAAAAGTGACAGTATCACAGGCTGGATTGTATGGCTCAATTTTGTGATGGAGCAACTGGGCTGATGTAGAGTTGCCTCAGTGAAGCAATCCTTCTTTGTTTTGTTAAAAAAAGTTTCAGTTTTCCATGTTAAGTCTCAGAATTATGGATTAATTTCATTATTTTGCTCACAGGACTTGTATTGAGATATATTTTAAAAACAACATTAGGTAACTTCAAATATTTATATACAACTTATAGCAGCACCTTTGTTCAACTTGTTGATTAGATGTTTCTTGATTATAATTACATCAGAGTAAACATTTTACATATTGAGATGCACTCCACATTTTTTGTAATTATGCTAGTTATAGATCACGTATAAGTTAAGATTTCTTGTGAAGTTTTAGGGGAATGCATGGGAAGTTGGTGATGTCAAGTGATATTTAATAAAACCCAATACAACATTATTAAAACATTTAAAAATCATTTACTCCTATTTTCACAGGGCTTGTTGTGTAGCCAGGATGCAATCAAAATATGGGAACCTATTTAATTCATCTTGGTAATAAAGAAATTGAAGATGTTTCCCAATAGAACAATTAGTTCTTGAAACAGAAGCATGTGTCAGTTGAAGTACATCTGTGACACAACCTCTGCTTCTGCTGAACATAAGGTTATCTCTGAGTTGTTTTAGCTGTACATGAAATGGGATGTCCATGGCAATTCAAGGCCAGCAGTCCGTGTGATTCTATAATTACTTTTGCCACTTTGCTTTTATGGAGTCATTCATTATAAGGCTGGTCTTATCTTGTCATACCTCCGTGTCATTAACAATGTTTTAGTGTACTAGTGACCAAATGCAGGTTTAACCGTTGGTGCTTAGAGTGGGCCAGCTGCCAGCCATGTGAGTGGAATTTGAAACTCTGTAATTGTTTAGTGAATTTCTGTTACATTATAACAATAATATTGGAATCACGAGAAATAGACTTTTCTCTAATGCATAAGATACATGACAACGAAGGTGTCCACACACAAAAACAAAGCCAATAGGGCAGTTAACAAATTATAAATCATTGATATTTTCCAAGTTAAAATAAATTGACAATTTAACATTACCCTGACTTCTCATTGTAAAAGTTACAAATTTGAACAGTCTCAGCTTTCAAAGGGGGACAGAAAGAAAAAAGAGCCTGAATCAAAACTCAATGCTAACATGTGATGATTTGATGTGAAATATCCTCCATTCTGAGCTCAACAACTGCTCTTTTGGACCAGTGTTTCATTTGTATGAATTTAGTGAATGTCCCTTAGCTCTCTCTCCTCCTACCTCCCCTCCACGCCCACTTCCTTCCTCTCCAATGAGCATTTATTTCTCAGTTGGTCTAACTTTCCCTGGTGAAGGTCAAAGTGAAAATGATATACTGGCGATACAGTAGAATTTAAGAGATGTTGTTTTCTGTTACAAAAATAGGGGGAGGTTAATTTCCTTTTAAAACACAATTTGTCTTTTTCTGGATAACAATTACATTTTCGATCACATACAAATGATATCGTTTATTTGGTAAGGGTTTTTTAAAAAAAACATTTAAATTTAAGATGCCTCCTCAATGAATTTAAACATCTTTAGCTTCATTTGTTCTTAATGCTTTAAGTTGTTTCTGCTTTGTGGGTTGGACTGTAAAATATATAATTAGGTAATTTCATATTAGCACATTTCCAAACCCTTAAAGGATTTATGAAAATGTGGAGCTTTTTGGTTTCAAAATAAATTATAAGAGAAATAATAAAAAATTTAATCATAGGTCAAGAAAATAAACTTAAGCATTCCATAGCAACCTTAATAAGATGCCTAAATTGCATGAGTGTAAAATTTGGAGTGTTAGACATGGAAATGTGAACTTTACCAACCGGCTTAAACAAGATGAACAAGTAGCCATTGCAATGAAAACCAGTTCTTTGGTATTTTAGGCTTTTTGTCTACATTGGCATCTATGAAATCAAATGTTTTCAGGTCACTAGTAAAAAATGGAAGCATTAAATCGGGGGGAAAGAATTGAATTAGTTCAAATTGAGTCTTGATTAACTTGAAAAGCTATGTTAACCTTTTTAACCCATCCCCAACTGAGTACTGCATGTCTGACAACATGACTGGGGCTTTGGAAAGCATTTGAAATTGATGAAGGCATTCTATTCCATTTAGGAGTACATATCTGACCACATAAAGTTGGTCTAGAATTAGATTTTATAAATCTATCTTTTTTTGATAGGAGAAATAAAACACTTAAATCTTACATAAAAGAGGTAGAATCAAATAAGAAACAGTATCTAAACCTTTTGGCTAGAAATGATAGTTAGATTTTGTCTTTCTTTGTCATGTCTCACAAATAACCATGAGGTTCACATAAGAATTTTGACCCTAATATAATCTAAAAGGGAAAAGAATTGATTCAAAGTAGTCTCCTGCTGAAAGCAAGTTGCCGTAGATAAAGGCCAAAATCTTGGGGATTTTTATGCATGTAAAATCTCTTAACATGAAATCATGTGTTGCATTAAATTAAATGTATGTTATTTTGATCATTTTTTACAATGGTGAATTTACTGAAAGGTTTATCATTAAGTATAATAAATTCAATAAATGTTACATCATTTTTCATAGAAGACATTTCAGAGGAAGTTGAGTCCAAATAGTGTAATAATAAATCAAAATGAACAAAAATCACCAAATAAATCATATATATGTATATATATATACACATATATATTATATATATACATATATACATATATCTACATATGTATATATATAAAACATCTAGATCCAGACTGATGGATCTATATGCACAAGAGAAAATTGTAGACAGTGTAGTTGGATCATGTAAATCATTTTTAAAGAATCAAGTTCACAGCTGGCTGTCTGGACTTGGGCCATGCGTTATTATCTGAGAATGTTCTTTTCTTCTTTCATCAAATTTTGCAAATGTATTACAACATTTCTTCTGTCAGTCCTAACACTGAAAGGCCATCTAAGTCTTGAAATTACCCACATTCTATCTTATAACTAATATCATGTGAGTGGGCAAAAATCTTTGCCAGCGGGCCCTAATACATGTATAAATGAAAGAGCAGCTCATTAATAAATAGTACTTGATTCAAAAGGAGGGTCATGTGTATCAAGGAAAATATGTTCAAATAGGAGATTTAGTTCTGTGTGTTTTTGGATTTTGGTGGGATCTCTTAATGGATACACTTGAGTTTAAACAGGAAATAAAACCTTATCTAGAATTACTTAGCTGGAAGTTTATTTTTATTACTGAAAAATTCACAGGTCTTCCTTTCCAAATTAGGGAACAATTATGATTTTTGTCAGCTTTCACTATTTTTTCAAATGGCTTTTTTAAGATCAGAATTTGTCTATGGAGCTGTAGACATTGTTATAGATTGGACAGAATGCAAAAAAAAGGCAAATGAACAACTACCTGGCCTAACTAAATTAGCCAACTTAAAAATAAAAAAACAGAAGCAGTGACATGCAGTGAGTTAAAATGACTGAAAAAGGCAAAAAAGTTAGGGTAAACTGTTTTTTAGCTAATAGATAGTATCGAATGCAATACTGAGAAAATTAAGTAGAGAAGGTTTTGTTTTCTTATTCAAAAAACATTTATGAGACAGTTAATATGCATTCCCAAGAAAATGGAACCGTGAACGAATATTGAACCTGATTTATTTATTGTACCAAATTGTATTGGAAATTAGAACCCATGGATAAAATTTTGTTTAAAAATGTTTCATGAACAGCAGCATTCTTGAATTTATAGCAATCCTGACTTATAGCCAAATGTTTGTATTTAACTTTGAGCAATTTTTTCGCACCAAATCAAATTGAACAAATATGATTACTCCTAGCATTGTTCTAACATTGTGATGTCCTCAAGGGAAGAGAGCTTACTTCGTTACCGGGAAATTATACAGATGGAGGTAATGCACTTCTGAGTTGAGACAGTAAATCTTACTTACCCCTTTGTTTTAGAAGATAGGTGCAATCTATACTAGCAGTTCTCACATTTTAGCATGTGTCAGAAACACCTGGTGGTCTCGTCAGTACATAAGACCCATGTTTGGAGTTTCTGATTTAGAAAGTCTAGGGTTGGGCTGAGAATTTGCCATTTTTAACAACCTCCCTGCTGATGCTGATGCGGTTGTTCTGGGGACCAGGGATTTAGTCTAATCCCACCCCCCTCAGAAGTGTGTTTTTTGTTTATTGTTTATTTTTTAAAGTATCAAATCATTATTGCTTGAATCTGTTTCTTCTGAACCCATATCAAGGGTTGGGACTCAGATTTAGGACTTCAATTGGCATAACACATTGATGTAATCTTTCATAGAAGACATTTAGCAGAAGATATTTAGAAGACATTTTCCTGTGAAAAGAGCTACTCAGAATACGAATAACTACATGGTAATTGTATGTCACTTTCCTTATTTGTGGGAAGGTTATTTTCTATGGGAGACTGCCCACTAAAATATTTTTTAGCATTAAATATTTTGTACTAATTCAGTTGATATTTGTTGTGCTCACTCTACACCTCCTTAGCTAGATATTTTATTAGTGTTGCTCTACGAACCCTCACAATAGTAGATAAAGTTAAGTATGGTGCCTCATAAGAGTGAAGTAACTTGTGGTGAGTAAATGGCAGGTTGGGGCTTCTAACCATTTGCTAGTATCGTTTCTATCTCCGGATTCTGTCTTGAGAATTTAGGCAGATGTGTCTTGGGAATTAGTTAAAATCAATCAAGAAGACCTTGAGTTGAAGGCAATGTTTATGCAGCTATGCATGTGCTGACTTCTAACTCTCTTTGCTAGGGCGGTATTACTCAAATGAAGGGCCAGCACTGGACGAGACAGATAGATAAAGCATTGTCATGTAGAAAGGATGTACAGTATTAACATTTATTTTAAACATGAAATCAAACCACTTAATTAGCTACGATACAAATTGGCCCTGTTCTCACTGGGGCCCCGCATAGTGGATGATCACGTGACGCCCAGGGACTGACAGGAAGAGGGCGTTGCAATGCGGAGTGGGTGGGCACAAGGGCGTTTCGGGGACCGGACTCCCACATTGGTCTTTAGATGTACTGCTTTTCATGTCAAGTGTATTTATGAATGTTACTTTGTTTAAAAAAGCAAACAAACAAAAACAAAAAAACCCTCAGGAAATATAGGTAGCTTAACAGGATCCCTGTAAAGGAGTTGGTTTTAATCTAGTACCAGCAATGCAGAATGAGTAACTAACTCACCAGGAAACAGCAGAGCTGATACTTTTCTTCCTGCCAGATGGGCTCTTCTTCAGCCACTTCACACAGTCAAATCAATGTTGAGCTAATCATACTCTAATAAGAAGTTCAGCCAAAAACATTTAAAATTATTAGGAAGGCTATTTGTCATATGAATTTACATTTAGTATTTTAAAACCATGAACCTTGCCCTAAACTGGTATTGTGTCTTGAGATTTAGCTACTGACAGCAGGATATACTATGCATTTTATAATTCATAATAAATAAAAACGTATGTATCATGGGTGCATGCTCAGAGATTTTTTCGTTCATTTGTTTTTTTCCTGAGAGCAGTATGCAATTTGAAAAAGCTTGAGACCATTTATTGCAAAAGTGAAATTTTGCAGCTAGTGAGGAAAGATTTTCAGATGTCTGATGTTTCTGGATTTCTATTGATCTTGCTGTCTGATAGATAAGTATACAGCTTTTTGGCCTGACTGAAGTGACTCTGAGGTTGGTTCTCTATGTGTAAGTCTCCTGTGAAATGGAAATACTTGTATGCATAGGGCTGTTGTGAAGATTGAACACATTAATGCTTGAAACCTGCTTAACACAATGCCAGCCACATGGGAAATGTGCAATAAATTTTAGCTCCCCTATCCCGTCTGTCATATCACTAGAAGAAGAACAAATTGCATTATTTGAGCAGGAACTGGTAGAAAGGTGAGAGGTTTCCATGCTCCAATATTATTGGGAATCCCTGACAGGCTCTGGGAACAAGCCCTTAAATGACGGAGAAAGCTCCGAGTTATCTTGACTTTGTTTCCACTCTCTAATTTTTTCGTTTTTACATCTAAAAGAAACTCCCAAGATGCTCAACATAGTCTAACATAGTGTACAAGAGAAAACTAGAATATAGAGCACTTACTTAAAGTTAAACTATACTTTAAAAGAAATTGTTTCTAGGGGCTTAGAAAGATCTGAAGCGTGATGATTAATTTTCAGAATGGCTAGTACATTTCTATTGTGGAAAGGCCTTTTGACACAAGTCTAATAGCTATCCTTTCAATCAATTTTACATTCACATGATCTGAAAAAGATCAAGTTCTTGCAAAGTAGAAGAGTTCAATACATTGCTATCATGTTTGCAACAAACTGGTGTACGTCTTTGCAGATACCGGCAAGGCTTAGCTCCACTTGCTGACTTCCTCCCCCCAACCCCCGCCAGCTCTATTGAGGGCTAATTGCCATATAACATTATGGAAGCTTAAGGTGTACAATGTGATGATTTGACACATGTATATTTGTGAACTGTTTACCACAATAAGGTTAGTTAAAACATCCTTTATCTCTCATAATTACCTTTTTGGTTATTGTTGTTATGGTGAGAACATTTAAGATTGCAACTTTCACGTACACAGTATAGTATTGTTCATTGTAGTCACCATACTGTATATTAGAGCCTCAGAATGTACTCATCTTACAGCTGAAAGTTTGTACACTTTGACGGACGTCTGCCCATTTTCCCTAACCCCCAGCTCCTGGTAACCATCAATCTACTCTTTGTTTCTATGACTTTGACATTTTTAGATTCCACATATACGTGAGATCATACAGTATTTGTCTTTCTCTGTTTGACTTATTTCACTTAGTATAAGGCTCTCTTGTTGTGACAAATGGGATTTTCTTCTTTTTTATGGCTGAATAATATTCCAGTGCGTGCGTGCATGTACATTTTTTTTCAGTGGCTACAGGTTATTTCCATGTCTTGATGACTGTGCATAATGCTGCAAGGAGCATAGGAGTGCAGACATTTCTTCAAGTGGTGATTTTATTTCCTTTGGATATATACCCAGAAGTGGAATTGCTGGATAATATAGTAGTTCTATTTTTAATTTTTTTGAGTAACCTCTGCACTGTTTTCCATAGTGACTGTACCAAGTGCTGACTTCCTTGAGTGGTTTTGACACCTCTGTCAACACTGTGCCATATTTCGTCATAGTTTTTGGAATTTTTATGTTCCAAAACTTGATTGCTTTTATTTCTCACTTGAACTGACTTCTTTTTTTAAAAACCAGGAAAACTGTACTTTAGTTACTGTTTAATTTAATACATGCATTATTTTGTCTCTTTTTTATTTGCCCCCAAATGGCCCTACAAATTTACAAACATGAGAACTGTTGAGCAAATAACTTTGGCACATGTCACTATTGGCCTTAAATGAGCCTTCTCTTTCTGTGATGGATCAAATGCAGGCAATTGTTAACATTTAACGTTGGATTGCACTTCAGTGAGTTTACATCTGAACAGCATAAACCATCTTGTGTTCCAGTTAATATGTAGTGCTGCTTTCTAACAGTTTCTCAAATAGCCATGTTTTCTTCCATAGCCATGCATAATACTTCAAGGCTGGATTGATTTTTTGTTTGTTTGTTTGTTTTTAGTTTGTTGTAAATAGTAAGATAAACAACCTGTGGACTAAATTCCATGTAAGTGTGCCTACTTTATATAGGGTTAAAGAACTCCTAATGTTGATATTTCTCTAGCTTGGCAGTAAAACAAAATCAATGCTAATTTAATAGGAGCTCACAAACCAAGTTTTGCTTTCATTGCCCTTTTAAAAAGAGTAAAGGGCTGTAGTTATAAACAGAATTAGTAATTGCTTGGTTGATGTGCCTGTTGAATAGCAGATGATTTTTATTCAATCTATTCCTTTTAAAATCCATTACCTTAATTTTAGATGTATTAGTTGATAACAAGACTGTTGATCAAAATAGTTGCATTAAACCCGTTTATAATTTTGCAAAGTGATTTTTAATTCCCCCTAAACACCCTTGTTCCTGGCAGAGGAAAAATATTGCTCGTAGGCTGTTCAAAATTGGCTCTGTGTTTCTTAGATGATCTTTAATTACACTTTAAAGCAGAATTTCTTTATGGGGAATTGAAATTCTGCTTGTTAGGAAATTACAGAGGGTATTTGGGGATCTGCTATTAGCTGCAGGAACAAATAGAGAGATTAGTAAGACAAATGATCAGTGGCCTAAAAAAATTACCTACGGGAGACAATTATTAGCCTAGGGAGGATCTGATTGGGGTCCGGAAGGCTGCCTGTATTACAAGCTTATCAAACCTGTTGTAGAAGCTGCCGAGGAGAGAATGGAAGGTTTGTATCAGACACTAGGAATCAGTGGAGGAGTCATCTTGGAGGTTCATAAATATACTGTGGCTTGTTTCCATGCCTCAGCCTGTACCGATATTGCTCTAGGATGGAGTTAGAGGTGAGGGAAGCAGAGGCAGAGACCCAGAAGCCCAGGACCATTGAGAAATCACACACTGATGGAACCAGGGGAAAAGTTTTATGGTGATGTTTTGCAGCAAGAAGGCCAGGCAGAAGGTACACAGAAGAGGGCAAGATTAATAGAAATAGAAAATTTTAGGAGTCTAAAGATGATCTGAATTTGAGGTAACCATCAGGTCACTAATAATCTTTCTGAGAGTCTCCCATGTCATGGTGGCCCAAAGCTGAGAGGATGAGAGAAACCAGGGCTGATATGCCAAACATGTTGGGCAGCAAATTTATTGGAACAAGATGAACATTTCATGAACTGATTCTCTAGCTTTCTTTACAGATGTAGACATTTCCAACGTGAACTGTAATAACCTCAGGGCATACATGTATCATGAGCTAGGGAAAAAGGAACTGAGTATGAGTTAGGGGATGAGGCCACTAAGGAAAGGGCAAGAAGGTCTAGAGTAATTAAGAACAGAGCCCTGTCTTATACCTGACATTCGCTCAAGTGCAGAAAGCCCAAAGTTCAACCAGAGACAGGTTTTGTGTCAGACAACCTACCCATGTTTCTGTATGACCATTTAAAAATTTTATACCTTAGTAAAAAATCAGTACAGAGTAGGTGTTCAATAAAAATGTTGCCTCAATGAATGAATAACTGTTAACAGATGGATTTTGTTAGACAAAGATTAGTTTTATTTATAAATGGATTGATTTTAAGAAATTATGTTCACTTTTTTATCCACAGGCTTCTTTTTGTTTGTTTGTTTTGTTTTTTCCCTTAAACTCAAAATGGGTAGGCCTCTCATTACACCAGAGCTTTCTTGCTAAGATTTACAATTTATTTTTAGTCATTGTTTAGGTATTTTGGGAAACTCTGGATATATCCAAGTAAATTTAACTACTTGTTAAACTACTTATACTGCTTATACTGTACGGTATAAACTACTTATACTGTAAGACACCTTCTGAGGTGTGGGAAGATATAGAGAAAATAAAACATTACTGAGCCCTCAAACAACGTTTTAAAAAATGCACTGTTAATAGTTGTATTCCAGTTTTAAAATGTAATTGTAGAAAACGATCAAACATAAGGCTGTGCGTGAGTGTGGTGAAAGAGACAGACATTGTACCAGCAATCGGCAGGCTGAATGAATCAATAGTCTTGATCAAAATAATGGCCGATGATGCTGTTTATAGCTCTTTCTTGAGTTCACTGCTGTCCTGATTGTTGCCTAAGCAGATTTGTCTCTCTGACTGAGGTCATAGCCACATATGTCATGGAAGGCTTGTTTTCCTTGGGCCAAACAGTTCTCTGCCAAAAGTTTACTGGGAATACATGATAGCATTATGAACAAAGTGGAGCAGGCAATTCATTGGGCTTCTTTGTTGTGTATTGATGTTTGCCTTGTAGACTGGCATTATACTCCGTATGTCTTTGTTTCAGTCTTGTTTCGTGCACAGAATCATGGTAAATTAATATTTAATGAATAAACATATGAAGGACTGTAGACAGCTTTTTCTACTCATTTATAAGTTTATCACAAGAACATTTGTAAGGGCAAGAAAGCTTTTTGTGGCTGACCCCTGTCTATGCCCTGAAAATGCTGCAGGGGACGAAGGGGCAACACTGAGGCCATTTTTTTTTTTTAATTAAAGTTTATTGGGATGACAATTGTTAGTAAAGTTACATAGATTTCAGGTGTACAATTCTGTATTACGTCATCTATAAATCCCACTGTGTGTTCACCACCCAGAGTCAGTTCTCCTTCCATCACCATTTCTTAATGGTTGCCCATCAGTGTTCACATTCTTCAGATCAGAGGTTATCCTGGGGCAGAGTACCCGTTTGCTTCAAAGGTAAAATAATTGTGCCTTTCTGAATTTTGAATAAAATGCAGGACCTGAATGAGGAGCTTATGGCCTCTTGGTTAAGTGTCAATACCTACTTTTTTGGTTGTTGTTAACAAAGAACTGGCCCACTGGCGTTCATCATATCTGTTTTCTTTTTTCATCCCCTGATGGGAAAACTTAGAGACACTCAGCTCTCTCATCACACCCACACACAATCACACCAATACACTGAGACGAGCAGAACAAGGAATTGGGGTGTGGGTGGGGAGCTGTGAAAGTTTTTGACAGTCTTCTCATGTCTGAAAAATTACAGTGTCCATGTTTGACCAAGTCCTTAATAGTGTCCCAGTCCCTCATCATGAGCTTCATCATGTCAGTTCTGAATGATTTAACTTTTGAAAGACTTAGGAATTGGTTAACTGGTTAAGCAGTTCCTAAAAGGGAACAGTCTTAGAAAAATTACGAAGGGCAACTTGAGTCTCAGGAACTTCAGTCTGAATTACTATGGGATGTTTTCTTTTATGTCACTGCACAGGAGAACAACACAATTTTAGTTTAAGCTGTAGCTAGAATTGTTCTTTAAAAATCTGACAGCTAGGCACCTACAAATACCTTAAACCATCTTGAGATTCAGTTCTATTATTGTTCACTTATTCTGTGCTATAAGAAATTGGACAAATCTAATGGGAGCAATATATTGAGCCGACAGTGGGCCTCAGACATGGAATTTCTGGCACTATGTGGTTATTTTATGATACCCACAAACTTCAGTTGAAGCTTCACAGTTGCACAATATTCTATTCAAAGTAACCCAGAAATATTTTCTTAGTTTGGTAACTCAGTAACCCTCTAACATACCATCTTCAGATTGACCACTGGTATCTCTAAAGTTTGGTGGAGGTTAGAACTTTGGTGGGTCATCTCAAAATATTGAATCTGTCTCCCTGTGAGACTACTATGCATTTAGTGTTTCCTTTCTTTTTTTAAACACCCCAAGAGAAATATACCATCTCCAAGAGGCTGTAAGAGTCTTCCTTGCTTAAATGGTAGTGGCAGAAAGCAAAACAAGATACCATGTTTACAATTGGTGATTTCCAAATTGTTGTGTCTTCCAGATGGCTTAGAGGGGTTAAATTACTAGAGTGAATACCATTTTGAAAATGTTTCTTTTGGTATCCAAAGGCATCAAATTAAAATCTTAGTTTTGTGGAATTTTAACATAACCCACATTTTGGTAATGGGGTGGGGAAACATCACAAAGGGTTTTCACGTATTGTTATCTTGAAACTCTGCAATGTTAACTGACCACCAGCGTTGTTTTCTTGGGGGAGATAATGTTTTCCAGCTGTTTTGTTCCTACCTCTTCCTTGTTGCTCTTATTTGGGATACCACTTGCTTTTCAATGTAACCAAATAGTTAAATCGGTGTTGACTATATCACTGGGTAAGAAAGAATAGACTAAGTTCATATTAGGGAGACTCTCTATCAATTAGAAATCAACTCTGAGCTTCAGGATGATTGTCATTGAGGCCTAGGGGAAGATACTAGCCACTAAGCAATCTGCAGAGAGATAAAAGTCTTTTCCTGTAATGTAAAAGCGCTCATGTTATTTTTAACCCAGCTAAGTTAATTATTTATTATTAATGTGGATATGGAATTATAGCAAATGCAGATAAGTACCTACAGTCCAATATTGGCCTGCTTTACTCAATGTAGAGTCAGGAAAAGGGACAATTGCCCATCCAATCCCCATACTATAATAGAGCTTTCAATGTGCAGCCATGAGGGCAGCCCTCCCAATACTCCATATGTCTTCTTAAGGCTCTCACAGATTTAATAAAACCTCCATCAAATTTTGGTGTTGCTGTAGCCCCAAACAATCAAATTTTAAGGACTTGTGAGGCCTCACCTGGATTTGCACAGCCCCAGAACCAGACGGAGTTTTTATTAAACCTGATCCCACACGGTTGGAGATGTCTGTGGAGTCAAGTGAATGAGCAACTGGAGTCATTCCGCATTGGGGCAGATCCAATCGGCAACCCTCCTTGCAGGCATCCCGTCAGCATTGCTTTCCTGTTGTATGTTGCAGTGTTTACCTAGAGTTTTCACAGAAGGATTCATTTAGGATTAACCTAATTAAATAAACACAAAATTGCATAATATGTGGACCCAAATAGTTTTTCCTGGTTGGGTTGCTGACTAGCATTTCCTGTCTCCCTAATGGAGCATTGCAAAGGCCCATATTGTTATAATCAGAATTTCATCTTTGAGTCAATCCAGTTCATTTGCATGATATGATTTTATTATAATCCAGATGTATAAATACTTGCTCATGAAGACAGCCTTTTCCTCAAGCAAATAATGGAGACTACACACACACACACACACATATATATATATTTTATTTTTATTTATTTTCTCTAATGGAAATAGCTAAGTCAGTAGCAGAACCTATCATTTGGGGGAATTATACTAAATTCTTGCTACTGTTTCCAAAAAAAAGAAAAAAAGATAATTTAGAAAAATAATAAATATTCTGGCTTAGATTTTGCTAATGGTACAGGACAAATAAAAGAGCACATGCTGGGAAGACATAGTAATTTGTTCAAAATCCTAGAAAATTAGCCCTTGTGGTGTTTTCCCATTTAAAAATCCACAACGGGTCCCTGCTGCCTGTTGCATCAAGTTTGGGCTCATTTACTTGTGTTTGAAGAGCTTGCGTAATCTGGCTCTATCCTAACTGCCCAACCTGACTGACCCTGCTCATTACTACGTGCTCTCCACCAGGGATTGTTGAGTAGTGATAATCACTGCCCATGGGCCCCACGTATGTGCTCGTGCCTCATTTGCTGAAAACCCATGATGGCCTTTGTACCTGTGGGTCCCTCCACATCGAATGTCCACCTCTTGTGTCTTTCAGTTTGAATTTTAGCCATCTTCATAGATGCTGCTCAAGACCCATCATTTCAGGGATAAGAAGCAAACTCGAACTACTCCTTTCTAGGGTGAACTTTTGCTTCTATCGTCGGCTGAAAAATGCCCCTCCAAAGATAGGTCTGTGTTCTAATTTCCAGAACCTCTGAATGTAAGCTTACTTAGGAAAAGGTCTTTGCAGATGCAATTCAGTTAACGATCGTGAGACAAGTATATTATCCTGGGTTATCTGAATGGGACCAAGGCCATTACCAGTGTCCTTATAAGAGAAAGGGAGAGGGAGATTTGAGACACACAGAAGAGAAGGATGCAGTATGACCATGGAGGGAGGCAGAGATTGGAGTGAGGTGGCCACAAACCAAGAAATGCAGACAGCCACCAGATTCTGGAAGAGGCGGAGAATAAATTTACCCTGGAGCTCCGTAGGGAGTACTGTCTGCTGACACCTTGACTTTGACTTTGGACTATTGGTCTCCAGAACTGTGAAAGAATAAATCTCTGTTGTTTTCATCCATCAAGTGTATGGTAATTTGTCATAGTAGCCACAGGAAACTAATGCACTTTCTCTGGGAAGTACTGTGCATTTACTCTTGTACACGGGAGTGCCAGAAGCTTCCCTAACACTTCTTGTGTGGCTGCTCTCTTCCCAAGTCGATTATAAATTCCTGGTAGGCTCTCAGAGGTAACTGGCACAGATTTGGTCATAGAATACCACTGACTTCTTTTGGAATAATTTATTTGTTACTTTTGTGTACTAGGAGAGACAAAATGCTGGTTGTTATCTCAGTGATCTATTGGCGATTGATGTTCTTGCTTCAGGTAAATAGTTCACCTCTAGAATGAGATTGCAGATTTAATAAACTGTTTTCTCTTAAGCTGGCTGTTGCAACAGTGTGATAAATGTAGGTCTTTGATATGCCTTTGCTATCTAGTTCAGTCTCCTCCTCATCTGCAAATCCTCTCTAAGGTGATTTTCTGGTTTCAGGGTTGCTGACCCGTGTGCAGTCCATTCTCTTCTGTATCAAAATGTCAGCATTATGGCTTACTCCTGCTCAAATTTCTCTTTTCCCACAGGACAGGGACCAAAAGGCTTATGAAGTTGGCAACGGTGTATCTCGTCTTGACATACTGGGTTTATGAAACTCAAGTAGGATTAGCAAAATTAGCGGGTACAGGAAACATGCAATGCCAGACGTCAGGAGGGCAATACATGCCATTTCCCCCTGATGTCCAAGGCTCTGTGGAGCAGTGCCCACAGTGATTTGACATTCTTTCATGGAACATGGAGGGATGGGAATGATGCCCAACTCCCTACGCTGAGAGCCTTCTGATAATCCTTCAACATGATTCATTTATAAGAAAGCTGAATTTTCAAGATTCATTCCTTCAAGTTCAAGGTTTTGGGCCCCATTTTTGTTTGGCCACTCACTTTAACTTTTTTTTCCATCACAAATGTAACTCTAATGATCGAAAGGTTCTATCCTTTAGAACTTTAGAACTTCCCCTGAGCTGCATAAATATTTAAGAATCTGAATTGCAGATGAAAAGTTCATCTAAAGATTCATCTCTGGGAGATCTGAACTAGAAAGTTTGGTTCACCACAATATGAATCTCTTGAGGCAAAGATGAAAACATTTGATCAAATTAATCTACAACTGCAATTGAAGGGTATTCAATAGTAACCCGTGGGGTTAGTCTCAGAAGAATTTCAATGATGTTTCAAACAAGGGGCTATTGATATCAAAATAACGAGTGGCTTCCCATCTATCTGTAGCAGGACAATTAAGATACTTTAAAAAATAATCACATCCCCTTACTCCACTCTTTATACTGTCCCCAAGTGATAACCCTAGGTGTAGTTTCTGGGGTGTTCCTAGCATGGCTTCTGTGAAATGAATCATGTAAGCAAAAATCCCCTAGAGAATGAGGTAAATAGTTTCCTGGTTTACTGATACCACAAATTTACATATTTAGAACTAGGTAGCCCTTCTCAGTGTAGCACTTGTGTTAATTTCCCTCAGTTGAAGAAAAAGCCCTTTGTAGGGAGAGTTCTTTAGCTGTAAAACTATTTTAATCCTTTTCTGAGTCATGGCCCAACTGGTTTAATTCTTCAGATGTAGTTAAGGTAGAATGGACACAAAGAAGAGTCAACCTAACTTATAAAGAGTGATAATTTATGACAACCAAGGTCAGCCAACTGGCTTCTGAGTATCTCTTCAAATCTATAAATTAGAACTCTTCTCCGCAAACTATAGGCCTGAGTCTCTCAATCTGTTATTCTGTAAGAGGAGCAGGTAGGCCATAATCTTAATAAATTTTCCCACTAATCAGATCCATATTCAATATAGCTAGATTGAAAAAATTTTCAGAATAATTGTAGACGTTTTGTAGCATTTATTGGTTTATCAATGGCCTTTGATTCACATACAAAAACTATCAATTAGGCATACCATCTGATCTTGATCTAGCCTTTTAAAGTTTCTTTATAGCATTTGTCAACATACCACATCAAGAATCACAGGGGGCAAAACAAATTCCATTTTTAAGTAGCATGAGAAAAGGCTCCCTCTGTTATAGGATTTTCTGTGCTTCTAAGATGAATTGGATGCCCACTACTAAATGCAATACATACTTTACATTCTGCTGATTCCAGAATGTTACCTAGACTTAATATAGCCTTAGGATTCAGGGAGGACTTCATAGAGAAAGTAATACTTGAGGAGTGGCTTTGCCAGGCAGATAAGGGGTCAGAGAGCACTCTGGCAGAAGAAACAGCATATTTATATGTAGGTGGGAGAGAGCCCAGCCCCTTAGGTCACTGTGAGTGGTGTCTTATGGCTAGAGCCCATTGTAGTTCCAAGCCGTAGTCCCAAACTCAGCCTTTGGAGATCTCAGCCTGCACCTTTAGCTCACTAAATAAGTGTGGCAGTCCTTGGCTTTTTAGTTCAGAGAATTGCTTTGGTCTCTGCTGTTCACTTTATGTCATAAATTTGCCTTTATTTCTGTGTGGTTTTCCGGAATTTTGTTCCTTTGCTTTCAGTCAAGCTCCTTCCTCCTGCCCAACAGCTAGCATGGGGGGGAGAAGGGGTCAGCCAGGATTTTGATTGCAGCTTTCCTCAAAGCAATCTCTGCTTTCGCTGAGTTCCCTTTGGGGGCAGTCTGCAGGTAAGTGACATCAGCCTCTGATTATCCTAAGCTCTGGCCCAGACCTAATCCTTTATATGACTAGGATGGGGATCTGGTACTCAGGAGTGATAGGAAAGGGCCAGATTACTAAGAACCTTGCTTGTTAGTTAGGTTACAATATTTGGAGTCTATCCATAGTGGTGGTGAGCAACTGGATGAATTCACACAGTGTGGTGAGAAGATCAATATCCATTTTAGAAAGATGACCTTGGTGGTTTGGTAGAAAGTGGACAACATAGGGAGAACAGTTAGAAAGCTGCAGTAATACTCAAGCTTGTGTCAATGCTCAGGTGAAAACTAAGGAACAAAGCAGTAGAGAAGGGAAAAAAAGGTAAAGAGATTTTAAAAAATAATGTAGATGACCATTGTGGACTTGGAGGTTAAAGGTGAGGGAATAGGAAAGAGAAAGAGGCTAAGGGAACTTGGAGAGTGACTGCTCCATATTTCCTGTAACTGGGAAACGAGGAGGATGGTCAGGTTTAAGGGTAGTAAATGGGGCGATAAAGGATTTAGTCATATACTTCTGTAGTTGGAGACTCCTATGAGGAATCCAGTGCTCAGAAGGCAGCTGAGAGTATGAGGAGAGAAGGCTGAAGGTATAGGTCTGTAAGTTGTCATTGGCACCCATATGTTGGGGTGGAATATTATTCAGCCCTTAAATTGTAATTATTAAGACTAAGGAGCAGCATGGAAAGATAAGAAGATTAGGGTACGAAATCGTATCTATTTTGTGATTTCGATGATGTAAAATTATAGTTGCAAATGGATAAAAGCGAGAAGGGGAAATAGAAAAATTAAACATAAATTTGTTAAGATAGTGATTTCTTTTTAAATTTAATTATTCAGATCTTGCCTCTATTCCAAAGAAGGTGTGATCACACAGGACTTTGTTAATTTTATTGAAAAATTACTTCTATTGTTATTTGCATAATTCATTAAAAAATAATCTGAAATGTCACATAAGAAAGAACTTTGTAAACATCCACGTGAATGATTATTATAATATGAATACTATTCTTTTTGGACTATGTTTAAAGGAGTAATATTTTCATAATCAGCTTCTAGCGTTTTCTTCTAAATATTTGTATTAGTATATAGATTGTCTACATCCTTTTGAAGATCAGTGAGCCAAGGAATTTCCTGAAAACTCAGAATATGACTAAAGCACAGTTTTAAAAAAAGTGTTGGATTAAATTTTCTTGGGTTAAAATAACTATTTATTGAATAATCTCTGTATACCAGGCGCTATGCTGACGATACATAAAAAGAATAAAACATAGTCCCTATCTTCAGGGATCTTAGAGTTTGGTGCAGGAGATGACAAGTAAATAGGCAATTATTCTACAGAATGATGGGTAAGATCATGAGAACTTAACATAACTCTAAGGGAACATATCATTCGGGCACTTGGCAGCTTCCCAGAAGAGATGATCTCCAAATTGAGTCTTGAACTATACATAGAGAAGTTGAGTAAAGTTGCAGAGAGAAATATTTTCCAAGAAGGAGAAAACATCAAGCGCAGACACTCAAGATATAAAAGTGTGACAAGTTTGGTGAATTTGCAGGAGCACAGTCTGGCTTTTCAAAGACCTAGTGGAGAGGCGAAGTGAGGCTGAAGGCAGAGCAAGTCCTGAATGGTCTTGTTTGCCATACTCAGGATTTTGGACTTGGCCTGGTAAGAAGTGAGGAATCATTGGAAGTCTTTCTCAAAGGGCATAACATGATTAGAAAGATGATTCTGGATGCAGTATGGATTGGAAAGATTGGGAGGGGAGGCCAAGAGATCTATAGCTGTTGCTATGATGCAGAAAGAGAAATCAGAGCCTGAATTAGGTAAGCAGGACAGGAGAGAAGGGGATGGAGATGAGAGATGTCCATGCAGAGAAATCAGCCATACTTGGTGCCTGAGTGTAGGTGAGGGAAAGAGAACAGTCAAGGGTAACCCCTGGGTTTCTGGCTTGGGGAATGGGGGTGGTTCTTCTCCCCAAGGTGGGAAAAACAGGCAGAGGAGCAGGCATGGGTGGGAAGATGGTAGATTCAGTTTCAGTGCATTGAGTTGGAGTAGTCTGTGGACTAGCTGTGCAAGGTAGCTGTCTCATGGGTGCTGATATATACTTGGATGAGAGAACTTGGACGGAAGATCTGGGCGAAGAGTAGTCAGAGGAGGAGATAAAATCAAAGCTGATGGTTGGAGGGCAAGTCTGCTGCTCTGTGTCTGGCACATGTAAGAAGCAGATGTAAGTTTTAATGTATCAATGAGTGAATTAAGAAATGGAGTTGGATTCTTTGGAATCAAAGAACTTCAGGGACCATCTAGTCTATAAGATTACTAATGAGTATTGAGGGTACTGAAGTTAGAGAAAGGAGATTTACCCAGTGATGCAAGTTGGATTCAGAAGCCTGGGCTTTATGATTTTATGTCCAGTTCTCTTTCTGCACTATATTGCTGTGGGGTGGAGGTAGAAAAGAGAACTGAATAAGGAAAATCATGAAGAGGGAACTGACTTAGCTAGAGCAAGCAGGAGTTCTCCACCAAGTAGCAGTAAATGAAGGCACCACCCCTATCCTCACACCCTTGCCGTCCTAAAAGTCAGTCATCCAAATTTTCATGGATTGGCCACCATCTTGGAGTCCAGAGTTCTCCCCCTTTCCTTAGGTTAGGGGTCATTTTTGTCTTTATGTGAAAGTTATGAAGGACTGCTTTGTTCAGGGAGAAATTTTGTCACCTGTACAAGTCAAAAGCCATGACTTCCATTGCTCTGTGACCCAGGAAAAACTATGCATTTTCAAAACGAAAGATGTGATTTGTGTAATAGCCTTTTCACTGCTGTGATGTTGCAGGGCAACCTAACTGTAATGTCATTTCCATGCTTCTAAATTGTTTTTATCGTAGATGAAATGAAATGAAGCTGTTAATGACAGGCCGAATGGGAAATGCATCTGGCAGCTCTGTGAGGTATGCATGGGCTGCCCTCTACGCTGTGAAAGTGACACCTTGCTTTTATTTTGCCCAGCTCTTCAAAGTGAACTGGTAAATAGCATTAGCAGATCAGGTTGGGAGGACTTAAGTCGGCTTTGTAGTGAAACTTGCTGTTTCTTTGCTGTTGGACACATTTGTGTTAAGTGCCCCAGTCTGTTCACATATCAGATGAGGAATTGGGGGATTTGTATAGTCCTGGCTCTCCCAGGGCGATGGGCGGTTTGCAGAGTAGGATGTGTTAAAAGAAAAACAGCCATTTCTTAAAGTTTGCCTCACTGAGCCTTGGGTAAAAGGTTAGGAAGACAGATCTCATTAGGCGGGAAGGTGTTTTTTATTATTAAACCAAGAGTTTCCCAAGGCAGTTTGTCCTTTTGCCTGGGGGAAGATGCGTTTTCTAAATGACTTAACTAACTTCTTTTTTGGCATACTTTTGCAATTGGTTCATTTCCAGGTACCAGAAAGAATGTAAATATGGAATGAATCAACTTTTTCCACATTTTTCTCTAGCAGTTCTTTTATGAAGAACAGATTTTCCATAGAGGAAATTAAAAAATACATAAAACTGAGAAACTGTGGTGTTGTTGAGAACGGCCTCATTTTCCATGTCACTTTGTAACTGGCAACGCACCCTGTATTCCAATGGCATTAATAGAAAGTATGGAGTTTGTTTCAATTAGCTTCATTTTTCCTTGAGATGAGAAATTATCATAAATCCCTGAAATAACAGTTGACTCACAAAGATGCTTGTGTCATTGCATTGGGAATTTTTTACGGCTTATTTTCCTTAACTACATCTAGTTAGAGAAATGATTAAACTCTGATTTAATGCATTTGATATGGGCCTTTTGCCTAAATTAGGAGTGGGGAGAGAAGGGCAATGGTATAACTCATTTCCCAAAGACAGACAAATTATTCTTTTGCAGTAAATTTGAGTAGAATGATTTTTCCATTTTAGAGCAGTTTTCTACATGAAACACAAGAATTTTCATTAGCATTTGGTTCAGATTTTTTTCTTGGATGCTATTCTTTTGAATGATTTGAAAATATTCTTCTGGTGCATCTGTAAACATCTGAAAATTAGATATTTGGTAAAAGACAATTGATATGGACAGCTCAAAAAGCCAGAACTTTATGCAAAGCGGTATCTGGATTGCCATCTAAATGAAAACCGCATGTCAAACAGATGCCATAAATATGAATTCAGACAAATGGCCATTGATAGTTTTTCTGTGGTGCACCTTAGATGCTTCAGCGACTTACAGATCTTGTGAAGTGCAGCCTGCTTGGTATGCTGAAGGCAAGTTAAAGTTCCTTTCCTTTCTATTGTGACACTACACATCTAACCTTTATTGTCAGGGTCTCAGCTGAATTTTCTAACAGCAGATGAGTGGGAATTCATGGAAATAGCATGTGTTTCACCAGTTTCCTTTATTTCTCCCTCAGGACAAGCAGCTGTCAGGTCAGCCCCTCACTGCAGAGCTTGAAGCCATCAAGAGCGGGGATATATTTGCCTTGTTCTGAGGGCAGGCTTTCTGCCAACTCGGGAGATCACATAAATACCTTCAGGCCAGCATATCTGAGTCATCAGTGAGTGACCTCCCTGACAGGCTGAAACCACAAAATGCAACTTATAGAGCCGTCGAAACAGGCTGCCCAGCTCTGGGTTCAGCCGAAGCAATAAACAGGAAGGGATGAATTCATTCGTGTTCACACGCCCATTTTTCTACATGGTAGGAAACTAATTCCAGAGAGTAATAGTAGCATAAAAATGCAGCCACATAACTTTTATAACCCCTTTTGCTCAAGTGGTTTACAATGAAATCCAGAGTCTTTGATAGAACTTGTTCCATATCATAAGTTCTTAATGATTACAGCTAGACATCGTTTTGGAGAGGAAACCTGACTTTTGAAAATATGAATGTAATGTCTTTTCATTAGCAGACCTCACTGGTGTGAGGCAAGGAAGGCCCATTTTGTCATTAACCTACCTCACTTCTCTAAGTCCAAGAACATAAGCTTCCCGGGATGAGGAGGGAGGGAAATGTTGTTCCCTGTTTTCAGGTATATGGCATTCTTGTGTGGAGACTGAAAACTTATTTACTTCGTGTCATTCAAGAGCATTGGTCCTCTGTGTTTCTTCTCAATAATAATATATAACATCTACTTATTGCTACATCATTCACCTACATCACTGCATTTACTTCTGGAAACAACGTCATGAGGTTGGTAGTAATATTATTGGCTTCATGGTGAAACCAAGCTGATGGAGGTAAAGTAGAAGTCATGCTAATAAAGGGTAAATGACCAATTTGAATCCTGGCCATCTGACCACAGAGACTATGCTTCTGCTCATTCATTTATCAAGGCATGGCAAATGTGTGAACTAGAAGAGGGAGGTACCAATTTTGCCTTCATAGCACAGGGCTGTTGAACACCTGTGTCTGATAAGCATATTTATTTAGTATGTATCACTTAAGTGTTTGGTGTTTGATTCATTTATCCAATACATACTCATTTATGTCTATTTTTTAAAGATTTTTATTAAAATATAGCTAACATACAATGTTAGGTTACTTTCAGGTGTACACAATAGTTATTCAATATTTATATACCTAAAGAAGTGATCGCCATAAGTCCAGCAACCGTCTGACACCGTACTATGCTATCACAATATTATGACTATATCCCCCATGCTGTACATTACACCCCATGACTTATTTGTTTTATACCCGGAAATTTGGGCCTCTTATTCCCCTTCACCTTTTCCCCACGTTTTAACATTTTTCAATTACAGTTGACAATACATAGTTATTCAAAGTCTCCTGTGTGTCAGACATTCTATAATGTGTTAGGAATATAGTTGTGAACAAAACAAGTACAGCCCCTACCTTTGGGGAGCTCACAGGACCATGGGAGACAGTTGACACCTACACTGCAGAGCAGGAGTCCCGAGGGGGGACCCCTAACCTCCTAACCTGGCCTGGGGAGTCAGAGCAAGGGCCACGAGGAGGTAGTGTTTGAGTTGGACCTTTCAGGATGTTCAGGGTGTCTGTCATGTGTTCAGGGTGAGAAAGAGCATTTTAAATAAGAGACGACCCATTTGGAAGCTAAAGAGTTGGGTAGGGATGAAGTGTGAGGGGTTCCAACAACCACCTACCTATGTTCCCCAGTTTGGAATCTCCCTGTCCATCTTCTCAAAACAAACACACCTCGTCCCCCTCTTACCTGGTAGATAGTTTCATAGCCTTCATGTCTTGGTTTAGATGTTACTTCATCTGAGAAGACATCGCTAACTCTCAGATATTCCCCGCTAGCATTTCATGCTTCCCACTACCCTAACATGGATGACATTTATTTTATTTGCCTCTTAACCTGTCTGTCTGATGCTTTAGACTATAAGCTTTTTGGAGCCATGGACTATGCCTTAAAAACTAGCACATAGAATGTACTAAAAAAAAATAGTAGTTGAATTAATGAGTATAGGAGGGAGATGAGACTGAGAGAAAAACAGGAACAGACCACAAAAGGCGTATCAGGTGCTCTTCCTGTGTACACCCCAGGGTAACCCAACAGGTATTCTCAACACCCTCCCCCCTTTTTTTTGCTACCTCCACTTAGGAGCTGCAAAAGTAAAATAAAAAAAAAGTTGAAGGGAAGGAGCCAGATTTAAGCACATTTTAAAAATTTAGGATAGATTATTTTAGCCTCCTTTAGAAAGAGGTACTACTTGACACAGCTCTGGTCAATGAGTCCTAAGCAGAGAGCTGCTGGGAGGGCTCTGGGAAGTGTTTGCCTTCCTGATATAAGGGGAGAATTACATTTAGCATGGTCCTTCACTTCTGTGAGTGAGAAAGTGAGGGCTGGGAAGGTGTAGCTGCTAGTTTGTAGCCATGGAGGAAAGGCCAAGAGAATCACAGAAACTTTGGTCTTGGTGTCACTGAGATGCTGAACCAGTGCCGGAAACCACCTACTTTTGGACTTCTCTTTATGTGAGAAAAATAATCCTGTGATTCAGTTGTCTGTTACTTGCAGCAAAATGCATTCCTAATTATAATACCAAGAAATAATAATAATAATAATAATAATAATAATGATAGCTATGTTTATTGAACACTTAGTATAATCAGTTTCAAATGATTTACCTGTGCTTTTCCCAACGAATCCTCAGAACAACTTTATGTGGAGGGTGCTATTATTTTTATTATTACCATTTTACAAATGAGAGATAGATATTAATTCATTCATTCAAAGTTCACACAGCCAACAAGAGTCAGAGACAACATTTGAACCCAAGAAATCCCACCTTAGAGTTTGTGCTCTGGACCATTGTATATAATACCAGGTCAAGGAGCTTGAACTTCATTCTGAGGTTGGTGAGGTGGTCTGGTAGTCAGAATACCACCCCAAAATGTCCATGTCTTAATTCCCATACATGGCACAGGGGGATTAATGCTTCAGATGAAATTAAGATTACTAATCAGCTGACCTTAGGATGGTGAAATTATCCTTGATCACCCCAATAGGACTCATGGAACCATAAGTGTCCTTAAAAGTGGAAGGGGAGTAGCCGAGGAGGTCAGAGTGAGGCAGAGAATCAACATGCTGTTGCAGAAGATAAAGGAAAGGGCTACGGGCCAAGGAATGCAGATGGATTCTAGAAGGTGGAAAAGGCAACAAAATGGATTCTTTCCTAGAGCCTCCATAATGGATCACAACTTTGCTGACGCCTTGATTTTAGCCCAGTGAGACCCTTGTCACACTTCTAACCTACAGAACTGTAAGATATGAAATTTGTATTGTTTTATGCCAGTAAATTTGTGGTCATTTGTTAAAGCAGCAGTCAGACACTCATATAGGGGACATTGATGAATTTTCCTCAGAGTTTGGGCATAATCGGATTTGCTGTCTTCATGAGGTCCCTCTGTTGGTCATGTAGAGACTGGAGTTTGAGGGGTAAGGCTGAAGGCAGAAAGATGAATTAGAAGGTATTGCAAAGGCAAAAGCAACAGAGGGTCAGGGTTCCACCCTAAGGCAGTGGATGTGGTTTTGTTTGCTTGTTTTTCAAAGCATTTTTTGAAATAAATGTGAAGCTGAAGAGGAGACAAAGATGAGAACATTTAAAAGTTTAGGATAAAGAGTAGATACTTGTTGGAACTGGGTGTCAGAGCAAGTAGAAGGAGGGATGGGTGTTGGCCTGTGGAATGGGAAGGGTATGTTGGTAGGGAGAGTATCACACTCTTTCTGGTGATATTTGGGAGTAAAATGGTAGTTGTGGTGGTGATGGTGGAGATGATGACAATGGTGGCGATGGTGGTATTTGGGCACAAGTAGAAGCATGCATCCTGGTTTGGTGGCTTCTCTTTTTCTGTGTGCAGAAGGAGGGGAGTTCATCTACTAAAAGTGAGTGAGTAGAGTGAGGGCTCAAAATAGCCCCTGTGCAGAATGGGGTGGTGGTGGGGGAGCAGTCCAGGTGAGTTAAAAACCTTACCCTTATGGCACAACGTTTTAAGGTTGAGTCATATATATCTTCCTCCCACCAAATGTTCAGCAGTCCAGGAGTCGGAAAAGAGATGGGCATTTCAAGGAATGGGGATTTGGAAGAGAGAAGAACTGACACTTTTTACTCCCCTTCTTAGTAGTAGAGTGATTTTTATGTGGAACAGAAGAAAAGACCATTTTGTCTGTGGCTGACTTCATGCATTTCCAACAAGCACATCCATTCTATAATTTTCTACAAAACCTTCCCCATTCAGTTCAAAAATACTTCCTTCCAATATCACAAGATCTTTCCTTTAAATCGGCGTCGTTGCCTTCTCTTAATATATCTCAGGAAGGGTGACACATCAAGTCATGTCAGCCTTTGCATGAATGGTCAGCTCCTTTCTTAGGGAAAAGGTAACTGGGGAAGGAATAAGGGGAAGGACCACAGTGCGTTAGGTGGGAGGAAGGTTTCTCTAGGGGGATGGAAGAGTGAGTTGCTGGGGCTCTGAAGATGAATGGTTTCTCAGCCACCTATGCCCACCTTCCGAGTTCCCAAATGGAGTGCCTGGGCCTGGGTGGGTATAGGGGCTGGTAAGACTTTTTCCCCACCGAGCACCTGAATATTCTGTGCCCTGTCAAGTTTTGCTCATCTTTGAAGTGTGTCTGCATGCAGTCCTCTTGGAGGCAAAGGGAAGAAAGCACAGGAGGCACAGGGACGGCACCCCTTCCTCTAGCCTGGAAAGAGACGTTCATGGCATCTTCTGGCACCAGAGAGAAAGGAGGAGCAGAACTAGTGCCATCTTATGTAAGGCAAGGTCGGTGAGATAGAAGACATAGCGTTCGATTCAGAAAGTTCCTCGAGGGCTGGTAAACCTCTTTGGGAGGGATATCCTAAAAAGAATGCACAGCTTGCTAGGTTTAGAGTTCTGTTTAATATCAAAGGAAACCTTTCTCATCTTTAAAAAAATTTTAAAAAGAGAGCCTGTAATCCCCAGTGCCTCAGATTTATGTTTTCCAAATGTGGACCTCTATTTCTCCATGTGCTCGATATCTTTTTAATGGGCTACAAATATTTGAAATGTGTAAACACCATGGGAGGATGAGTATTTTAAGTGTATGGGGATGTGGCTGGATTAGGAGAAGTAGGATGTCATTATGGAAGGGGGAAGCACGAGATGAGATGTCCCAGCAGTCTAAATTAGGGCAGGCGAAGTGGAAACATTCTTGCATTTGAACTTTCAAAGCAGTCAGCTGGACTAAAGCAGGCAGCATCTTTCTTATTGGAGGCATACTGTCTTTGGACTTTATCCTTTATCTGGGGAAAGAGGGGATTGTGTTGCCCTTCCTTCCGTACTGACCTACCTTCCAGGGGAAGTGGGGTCAAGTGTGTCTTGGAAACACTCCCCTGGTGATTCTGATAGACTCTTCTCTGCTTCCACCCCATTCCTTCTCCGATGAGAATGAACAGGTTCAAAGCCAAATACTGACATGATCAGAAAAAATTGCTCAGTCTAAATAGAGTGACGTGTTTCCAGTCAAAATAATCTCTGGAGTCTTCTGTGTGGTTTTCTTTAATGGACTCCCTTGACTCACCTCTACTGGAGACCTTCCATTTCCCCAAGTGCAGAATGAGATGACGATGTCCCGTGTGATATTTTGGTGAAGATTAAATGAGGTATTAATGTAGGTGAATCACTTGCACATGGAGAGTCTTCAATAAATGTCAGTTCCCTTCCTCATAATAGCATCAGTTAATAATGGATTATATCCTATTTTTCCTAATGCTAATTTATGTTGTCATTCATTTATGTATATATTAGAGAATTTAGACTAGAGTGGAAGCCTGTGGGTCTCCTCTGTGGGTGTTTTGTTTGCTTATTTTTCCCCCGTGGTAAGTGTCAGGATGGTATAGTGGTGAAAACATAGCCTCGGGAACCAGATTCGAGACTGGATTCGAAACCAGGCTCCACCCTTTTTAACTGCATCATCTTGGGCAAGTCTCTTAACTTCACCGTGCCTCAGTTTTCTTATTACAAAGTACGGGGAGGTGATAATCATAGTACCTGCTGCATAGAGTTTTTCTGAGGATGAAATGGATTTGTATATGTAAAGCATGCAGAGCAGGGCCTGGCACAAAGCCTGTAAAAGTGATTGCTGTTACTGGTTTCTGGTCAATGCATATAAGGCATTTATAATTGCGTTCAACACATGTTAGCTATTGTTTTCATTAATATTTGATCTATAAAACATGGTCAAAGATCGCTGATCCATAACCTACATTACAGCTTCTTGAAAATAATTTCGGACTCAGAATGATTTGTAGGCCCAGAATTGGGAAATAGTAGCTGTGGTTAAAGTGGCAGTAAAAACCTGTGGAAGGTGGTGGCTCACCTGGCTCGGACTTTAAGGTTTTATCTAAGACTCTCATGAGTAGCAGAGGACTGTTTCTTAAACACCATAAATGACACTTCACACTGACGATCAATGGGCCCAACTGTGCCCAGAGACACAAACAGAATAAATTGGTTGTCAATATTTAAAATTTGGGCTATTTCACATAAAACTCTGGACTTCCTGACTCTCAAACAATTGGAGGATCTACAACTCTGGGCTTGTTCTCCCACATGGCAACATCTTCTTAAACTGTGTAGAACTGCCCGTTTTAGATTATGCATTCACTTATCATTTTTTTTCCACAGACCCCACCACTCCATAAGGTATTACACCTGCCCCACTTCCCTCATCAGTCTTATTGCCTGATCTTGGTAGGCCTCTGAATTTGCAACTCCTACTGTAAACTGATGTAAGAGAAGTATTACTGAGATGCAGGTCAGGTGGCACATTCCATCATATTGGAAAAAGATACATATTTCAACCATAATGGGGAAAGAGATATAGTTCACCCAGTCTTGATTTATGACATGTTTACTCAGCCTACCAATGAATCACTTCATATGTTATCATCTCTAAGTAGTATCAATTCCTACCCCTCAGGTGTGCCACACTGACGTCCATCACTCGTAGTTACTACCAGAAAATGTTCACCATAGATGGAAACCGTCCAGAACTGATCCCAAAGACAGCAGTCTAAATTAGTGTGGTTTTTACAGAGTCACACAAAATATGTCTGAATACAGATATTCTTTTTGACATTGCATTATGGCATTGTCATGTAATTCTTCTGGAAATAATAATTTTCTTGAATACCATGGGTGGGGGGAACAGTATTTAGAATCCAACTGTGGGGACATCTTTAAGAGTCGGACATTTGAAAACTTGGGTACCAAGTTTCCATTTCTGGAGTTAGAAGCAGCAAGGCTGAAGAAGTGACATGGCTGACCTTTAGTATATCCAGGAAGGTGGGGAATATATTTTAAATCTTATGTGTAGTTGTATTTACTCCCACCAAACTATCCCTGTGGTCCTGGCCCTCCTTTGGAAGAAAACCAAGGAATAAAAGTGTATGTTCAACTTACAGTTGTTCTGAAGGAAATGTCCTGTAAGTGCGACTAATCAGAGACCCAGAGAGATGTGTCAAGTGTACCTAGGTGAACTATGTATTTTTCAAAAGTAGATGATGCTCAATCAGTGTCAGAATGAAAATGTTTCTTCTTCACTTGCCAACATGGGAGAAGATTCAAGAACTCCATGTTTCCTCGAGGCTTTCTGGACTCAGGAGAAGGCCGTCATTGTCAGAATGTACAGCTCAGTGTTGCATCATGCAATGCAAATTGCAAGACATGCTTCTTTATCAGCAGAGCTGTATGTTAATGTAACTGTCACATTAAATATTTGCTGCTGTGACTCAGTGAATGACTGTCATAAAAGTGTGGCAGTATCTGGCATTTTAAGTGTTTGTGGTACCTAATGTACATCTTGCTATTGTAAATAGGCCACACATTTAGAACTAATTGCATGCAAGCTATGATAGCGGGTTTATTTTTTTACAACTATCTGAGCTGTGATCAGTACTTGTAATCACAAAGCAAAGAAAAAATAGACAGTGACAGCAACACCTTCACGCTGAAAGCAAATTCTTGTTTTGAAGTGTTATGAAGTATGAAACATTTTTCAATAATAAGGGAATATGATTAGTCAGAAGCAGATGTAATTATGAAATAGCCTGAATTTAGCTTATATACTGTGTTTGTATACACATACACATTTTTTCTTTAAAGGTTTATCCAGTCCACTAAACGTCCCAAACTGTGTCATTTCTTTGAAGCAGTACATATATTTTTTTATTTCTTCTGAGCATCCAGAAAAGGAAAGTGGCTGTCTTTTTGTGTCTCAGTGATGTATTGTTTTTGTTTGTGATTTTTGGTTGGAGCAGACTTACAAATTGGTTAAAACATAAAAAAAAGGCTGATTATCTTTGGTCCTTCTTATCTCAGCAATGCCCCTTATTCGTGCTGTATGTAATTTTGAGCATTTTCCAAAGCCATCTTCCATGTCTGAAATAAGAAATCAGAGATTTCTGCAAAGTGTTATAGGCCAGGGATTCTTGATCTGGAGTCACTGATTTCCTAGAGTCCATGGATGGGGGTGGGAATGAGAGGAAAGCACAGACCCCCAAAAAAGGCATGCAAAATTTTACAGGTTTGTGTTTTTTTCCTGGGGAGATTTCGCAGAGCTTTCTTCAGAGCCTGAGAAGGAATATTAAGTATTACAAATTTACAGCTTGCTTAGACCACAGGAAGTAATGAAGACGTGGTTCTCAAGGGACCGCCTGGTGTCTGCAGTCTTGAGACAAAGGGGCTTACGACAGTAAAATAGAACTCTGAGGGAATTGTTGCTAATTTTTAGAAAGCCCCAGCAAAACATGACTGCTAGGGTCCTTTTGAGAGCTTTGGAATGGGCTCCATTCCCTCTTCTCATGCTTGAATCCTGCCAGATATGAGTGAGAGGAGATAGAGATGATGGGGGCAGGGGTGGCAATGCCCGCAGCAGCCCATACAGCAGCGGCTCACCACCCTTTTTCTGTCCAGCATCTAGCCTGGGAGACCAGAGCTTTCCTGGTTCTGTGGAAAATCTCTTTCGCATCCAATGGAGGTTGTACAGCTGACTGGCTGGGCCACTTCTAGGGCACAGGCAGATGGAAGCTGAAGGAAAAGGAGTCAGGCTGGGGGCTTTGAGACAGGCTGCTGTCTGTCTGACCAAGGATGGTGACAAAGACAGGCAACCTGCAGAGGACTGAGCAGAGGCTCTGAATCTCCTGTGTCCTAGGATCCACATTCCTTTCTTGTCACATATCTTCTCCTTTACCCTTGCTGCCGCCAGTGGAGACCGCAGAGCTAAATGCAAATTCTTAATACCTCTAAATTCCCTACTCTCCCTTCTCTGTTCTCTTTTTCCTGATTCTTTCAATACCCATTCCCACTGTCTGTCTGTTCTTTCCCTCCATTTTCTATTTTTGTCTCTCTTATTAATATCGGGAGCTTGGCTTCTCTTTATCTTTGAGTTCTCCTTATCTTTTTGTCACCATGCAGTTCTTCTTTTTTTTTTTTTTTCTGTTACATTCTCTCTCTCTGTTCCTCCTTCTCCCCAGCTCTCTCTCCTTCCTTTTCTCTTTTTATGCTTTTCATTCTTGAGAGGGAGCAGGTGGAATGGGTGAGTTGGGGGTCTTTGTTATTTAACAATGATCTGAGAATTCTGAGCACAAAGCATCCTTATTTAATTTAGCATTATGTCTAAAGTATTTCTTGGGTGAGGAGGAGGGAATGGTTTTCTGTCTATGGAAACCCCACCTGGGATAGAGCAGACACTCCCCCTGGGAAACAGAATCCAGCCTCTGCCTCAGCCCAGCTCCAACCAGAACTCTGGCTCAGGGTGATTCTGGATGGCACACTGATTCTCTGGAACCATCACTGGGAACCCAGTGCTGGACTTCCTTGGTTGACTGCCTTGAGACAAGTCAAAGGGTAACATTCTTTTTGAGCTTGAACTCTCCCCCCTGCATTTTTACTGAAAAATAGTTGTATCTTTAAAAGACTTATGGTAGTTGTAGCTTTGAGCTTAGTCTAGTACCTAAATAGATTTTTGGCTAAATTCAAGCCCATCTCCCCATCTAACTACCTCTATCTTAGCCTTTATACCTCAAAGGGGTCTCACAATTTCTTTGTGTGTGTGTCTGTGTGTGTGTGTGTGTGTACCTTTGCTTCTGGTCTTCTCTTCTGTCCCACTTTATTGAAAGCCCCCACTCTGCACTGCCACTTCCTTCGAAGCCTTCCTCAGGAACCATCCTCAGCCAGGGTGAATGTCTCCCTTAGGTGCTATACTTTTATAGAACCCTACCTGTGTTTCTGATATGTATTTATCACAGTTCACCTTGCATTATAGCCAGGTATGTACCAGCCATGTAAGACAGAAATATGATGGCAGGGACAACATCTTTTTTATCTTCATCGTGCCTAGAACCATACCTTAGTAAGTGGTCACTGAATGACCTGCAGAGTGGTCAGTGAGGACATTTATCAATAATCCTCTGCTTATTTTTCATGTCTAATAAAGAGTTCTTTTGGATAAGTTTAATCATGTTCACAATACTCTCTAGTAGATCCATTTTACATTATGGATTTTGATCCTCCCATTAACCCTGTGAGGAGGTGTATTATCTCTACCTCACAGAGGAGGCTGAATTCTCGGCATGGAACCAGAACTGTAACCCTGTTCACTGGTCTCCAAAGTCCCTGCCCTTTCCACTTTATTCTGAGATTTCTCACAGGAAGGGAAGTCTGGGAGGCATATTTTGATGGTCTCCACTTTCCTGCAACCACCTTGCTCTCCATGATGCTCAGCCATGCTGCCTTCCCCCAGCGAGTTACCATAGATGGGTTGGGATGTCGTGCTTGATTCCTTTTCTAGGGGAGCAGAATCCTCCAGTCCCTTTGTGCCAGGCTCCAGGGCTGGGGTCTAGGGCTCTCTCTGGCTGAGACAGCATCATGACCATCTACTTGGAAAGATCACAGTCCTTGTTTGCATACAGCTCCTACTCTCAGCCTGCTTGGGGGCAGAAGCCTGCTTTGATCTGTGTGCAGGCCTGGGAGGTTATGGCCCTAATTAATTCATGCATAACAATCTGAATTTCCTTTTCATTTGGAGTAAAGCATAATCATTTCAAACTTTCACAATGCTGGCATTCTTAAAACTCCAATTGAATCTTATTTTCATAAGACTGGTCAGGGTGATCTATGGATAGCACTGAAACAAAAGGATAATGAAAAAAATGTTGCTTTTAAATTACCGAAAACGATTTCTGTTAGGAAAGGAGTTCTTGTCATTAGATTTTAGAAAGGAAAAAAAAAAAATCAAGATTTTAGGGGAAATAAAAACCTTATAATAAGCAGTGGAGTGCCAACCAACTCTTCATCAGACTCCGGTTTTTGTTACGTGAATGTACCCGTTTATTAATCCATCTCATTCTAGGGAAATGTCATAAAAATTGAAGAAAAATAAATAGTGCAAGGGAGACCATGGATATGAAAGCACTTTCCAAACAGCAATGTGCTTTATAAATGTGACATATTATTATAGCTTGACTTCTGCAGTTCCCTTCCCCATGGTTAGAAAATATTCCAGGTCCCTTGACTCCTGTCAGACTCCTTTTTAATGATCTTTAAGCCTTATTCCTAAAGGCAGGACAGTGATACTGGCAGGAAAAGTGCTTAATAATTTGTTTATGGTCAAATGCTCGCCTAATTAGTAGATCTCATTAATTTCAATAAGGCATCACTCCAGCTCTGTCTCTCCGCACCGACAGTCAATCAGCTGGCAAGTTTTCTTGCCTTTGCTGACAAGATCCATCCCTCATCTAGTCGTTTTGTCCCACTGTCACGACGCGAGTTTGGGACGTCTCATGACACACCAGGGCAGCAGCAACTCACACCCTTCCACAATCCACCTTCCATGGAGCCAAAGGGATCTTTTAGAAACAAATCATGTTAGGCCACCTTCTGGTGGCTTCCCCATCGCCTCAAGGCCCAGCCTTATTTGCACTCAACTACTTCTTGTACCATCTCCATCTCCACACTGGCCTTATTTTTAATCCTTCGAATACTCAAAGCTTCTTTCTGCCTCAGGCTTGTCCTCTGCTGTTCCTTCTGCCTGGTATGCTATTCTCCCAGATCTCCGTGGGGGCTGGCGGCTCATCTGTCAGGTGGCAGCTCAAATCCTTCTTCCTCAAGGAGGCCTCCACCACCAAATCAAAGTGTTAGCTCCAACTTTCTGACATTATCTTATGTAATTATTTATTTATTATTCACCTCATCCTACTCAAAGATATGTTTCATGTGGGCAAAGACTATCTCTATATTGTTCTCTGCTATTTCTTCAGAGCCTAGTCCAGGGCCTGGCACAGAAAGGATTCTCATTTATTTGCTGGATAAATGGGTGCTAACAAAAACTAAGAGAAAGTATTAACTGAGAAAGAAAAAAAAAAGAAGGAATGTTCCAACATGGTGATTTGGTTTATGTTGACAGTATGCTAAAACAACTAGTAAAATTCAATTCAATGGAGAAAAATAGTCAAATGACATTTTCACTCATGGTGAATTCCGTTACAGAGGCAGTAACTCATCGTTGATAAAGTAACTCCAGGTGCTATAGAATTCTATAGCTTTCCATATCTTTCGGTTAAATTAGCCATCACTTCTTCTGATGTTTATGATACTTGGAACACTTCTTGCGCGAATTTTACAAAAGAAAACAATAAAAAACCAGAATACAGATCCCCTATTTTTTCCAGAAAATAATTGTTTCTGGGGAAATTTCTTAATGCCCAGTCTGAAAGGTTTGAGATTATAATTTTTTTCTCTTCATATGCCTTATTTATTCTAGTGTATATCATCGCATGGTAGAGTGTGTTCATGCTACAAATATTTTTTATGCACCTCCTGTGTGCTAGGCCCTGATTTGACACTGGAGAACCCATGGGACCCAGATAATGTCCCTGCTCCAGGGGATGATTGGCTAACAATTTCCCCACCTTAGGGATTTAGGATGAACACATGTGCCATGCACTGCCAGTGCCGCCACCTCCATGATGTTTCAGGGGAGCTAGAAAGTGATGGCAGCTTTCAAGAAAAGCCCCATGTATTGATGAAGACCCGTAGAGAGTATCTGTGAGAAAGAAAGGCAAATGAGACCGAAGGTTCTTAAAATGAACTTCATGATTGGACCATGATTTAACAGTCGTGCTCCCAGTAATAGCCTGCCAAGTAAGATGAAGTTTGAGCAAATTCAGAGTCTTTTCATACTTGCCGAGCTCCATGGCTAAGACCAGATTTGGGCCTTATCGCTGTTGGGGTCTAATCACTGCGAAAGCAATGCCTCACTGAATGACAAATGAGCTCATAGAGTCAATCAGATGGCAAATAACTGGAACTAAATTGTATTTTGTCACATTTCAAAATGGCTCAGAAAAAATTGGACCAAATTTTACTCAAAATTAACATCAGTAGAAAAGATTAATAAAAATAAGACCGTCCTGGGCAAAAAAATTGTACACCGCGATTTGCTCAAACCAAAATTTCTTCCAGTTCTTCCATCCTTAGCTGACAAAGACATAAACTTGGGAGAGCTGGCAGGTTTTCCAGCCTTTAAGATTATTCCGAAATCCGAGTTCCAAGTTTTAAAAATGTTTAAAGAAAAGGCTTTTTTTTCTTAACATTTCTAATTTCTGCTAAGTATTGAACTATACCACCGATATAATAATTATAGGTCATAGAATTTCAGAGCTGGAAGGAACCCCGGAGACAATTTAGTCCAGTCTATGCATTTCTACAGAGGTGAAAACCAAGACTCAGGGAGGAAAATGGCCTCGCCTAAGGTTACGCAGGAGCCTGTGATGGAGCTGGGCCCCAGTTTCTCTCATTTTGTGGAAATGCCTGATATTGGATAGGTCCAGCTTCACTTTCTTATTTATGAGGCTCTATAAAGTCCCTGGAATTTTGGTCTGCTGAAAATATGAGATTTTGATGGTCAGACAACTTAAGAGTTAATCTTAGGATCACAATCTTGCTTTTTCCTCTGAGATGAGGCAGTTCAGAGTTAATGGGCACTGAGGATGCTTGTTAAAAATGGAGTGTAAAGAAGATTTAAGGGGCTGGAACCAGGCAGAATCAGTACGTGGCATGAACATCTTGTGGTTGGGGACCCATTTCTTCACTCGAATGTTTCTTCACATAGCAGATGCCAACTCTATTCATTGTTGATTTTTGAAGCCCACTCTTCCCCCGTTGCCTCGTGGGAGGCAGTTCACAGCCCAAAGGAGGGGTGGCCGAATGAGTGAATTAACTTTGTGAACTTCTACTTTCGTGAGGAGGCTGTGTTCTTTTCGAATCCCGTAGTTTCAAACTTCCTTGCTTGTTCCTGACAACTAGGAGGTAATGTTACATTAAACCACGAGAAGGGAAAGCAGAGAAAGGAGTGCTTTTGGTTGCCACAAGGCTGCCCCAAGACTCTGTGATGGGGTGGGGTATTAGTCATCAGCTTTCTTTGAATGCCAAAGTCAAGCCACACGAATACAAAGAAGGACCCTGCAAGCCTTTCATGCAAATTGACTCTTTCTTTTTCGTCTTTTTTTAAATATAGGAAGGTGCCCCACCCCCTTATATGGCAACCATGTCCAGACAGGGAGGGGTATGGATATAAATGAGAATTTAAAAGGTACTAAGTGAGGAGGAATTTTGGCAGGGGAGAATGGGAAGTGTTGTTTGAGTGGTGATGGTCTGACTCAGCCTTTTGAAAATACTTAGGAGTTACCTAGTTGCAACGAAAATTTTGTGTTGTTTTTGAAAACTGTTTTAACTGAGGTAAATGGTCATCTTTACTCACCCACCCTCAGCACACACACACACCTTACACACACCCATCCTGAACACACACATACCCCTTACGGTGATATTTCCTGAGGCCGTGAATGCCTCAGTTTTTACAGGCTAGGAAGAAATTGAGCTAGTTGGTAGTTGGAAGACAGATATGCAGGGAGTAAGTAGCATTAGTAATCAGTAGGCCATATCCCCTTGCAGGATGTTCCCAGCTACTTTTGGACCTAGGCCTGGGGAAAAAAATATTTGAATTTCCCTTGGAGACACTGTGAAATTGTATTTTATTAGTGTCCACTTCAATTTGAGTCAACACCCAAGGAAATTGGTTTTGCTCTTAAATCACACCAATACATGATGATAACAAAACAATACTTTAATATGTATGTTTACTGTCAAAAAGTACTTACATTTATTGGCTTATATAAATGCCTTATATAGACCTTCCAGAATACTTCATTAGTCAATTTTCTTGATGACTACATGGAGATTTACCATTTTCATAGTTTTGTGATGATGATGAAAACATTCATATTCAGAGTACTTGTTAAGTACTATTTACCGATAATACCAACGATATTGAAGCTCATTTGACTTAAGTGAAGAACCACAAAAGAAGTTTCTATTTTCGGTGAAGTTCATGTCTGATATTTTCCACTCTGTGTTCAAAAGAGAGTGTGCAAAGCCGCTTGGGTGTCAGAGTTTAGCAAGATGATACATCTTTCACTTGTGGAATTGGTCGGGATCAGAGAATTTCTTCCTTTCCTGTGGCTTAGAAACTAAGCTGTTGATACAGTTATTCTCTCTGGCATTTAGATCATGAATTTTGCACAGACCCACATCAAGAAGAAAAGAGGCCCTTTCTATGTTAGATTTGCAGAATGACTTCAGATGTTTTGACTGGATAGCTGCAGAAAAGAATGAAAACAGTACAAGTCATGATCTCTTTTGCTGCTTTCCAGAATCCACTGAGCTCTGTTATTGTGAGTTATCTACGGTATGTTGTGGTCCTTATCCAATGTAGTTCGGTTTTCTTATTCCTCTTAAGATCTTGTTGATGTTTCATTGACTTGTTTTTATATTTCAGGAGCTGTCTCCCAGCAGTATGTTCTATCTAAAGGAGAAAGAAAAAGTTGGTCTGATGGATCTTTTTTATTTAATGGGAATTGTTTCATGGAAACATTCTACATAGGAATACATGTACATAACCACATGCAAAGTGTTTTGAGTTGGTTTCTTGCAAGCCCATCCTCACTGTCTGTGGAGTGCATCAGAATTGTCTTAGGACACATGCTCTATGGTACCTACACGTTCTTTTGACAAGGAATGCCATAGTTTCTGAAAGTTGAGCTCTTGGCAGTTCTCTCCACTCAGGTACAGCGGACAGAGTTGGATTGTTTGGAGAAGGTTATAGGGTGAGATAGAGGATGACTTTGCTTCTCACTGATATGAGGGATTATCTCTTCTTGACTGCACAGAAGTCCTATCCCTGAGGAAGCCAATGCATCCAGGGCGGCACTTACCTCTAATTTTTCCAGGGAGTCTCTTCGCTGGGATTAATTTTAGTTGTGTCCAGAGATATATTTGAAAGTCAATATTTCTCAAATTTTTCAGACTGGGTGATGATGGTTGGGGAGCCAACATCACTGACTTGGAGAGCAACAAAGAAACATTGCCCAGTTTTCTATTTTTATCTGAAATAAAGAATCTGCTTACCCAGGGGAGTAGATTTAGGGGGAAATACCCAAGATGAAAGGCAGGGGAGGGGATGAATCTAAGTGGGGCCATGACACGCTGTCTCCTCCTGGAGGGAACTCTCTCCTCAGAGCCCACGGGAGAGGATCTGAGCAGCGTTTTCTTAAGGAAAGAGGTAGCTTCCTAATAACTCTTTGGTACTTTGTTTCTAGAGTGTTTTTGCTGCTGCCGTTGTTGATGATTATCTGGCTGGTTTATTTTTTTCCCCAAAAAATAAGTTAAGTAACAATTGTCTCAACTAACAGAATGGCCAGGGGCACTCTCTTTGAAGCAAATATTCTGTGTTCAGTCTCTAGAGAGAAAGTAAACCCTTGGCTCTATATGATCATTGTAAGCAGGGATTTTTCTTTTTTTCTTAAAGTCAAAATTAAGGAAACAGGTATAACATTGCTTGGAGACTGAGAAGTTCATAGGTATTTGTCAAATGTCAGCTGAAATGATGAGGTTGCAGGTCAAATGAATAGTTTACCGAGCTTTTTCACAGCATCTATAAATATGACTTCAATCATAAGACCACCCCCTCCCTACCTCTGTATGTGGAAAGTTACCAATGACGACTAATGTTTAGACCGACTGAAACGATTTGCTAACAAGCTTCTCTGTGGTTTCAACTGAATCCACCACTTAAGTCAACCTAAAATAACCCAGCGGCACAGCGCCACCTGTAGGAAAACTCTGTGTTCCAGGACTCCAGGACACTGGGAGGTTGGTTTCCTTCTTAGAAACCTGACCATTGATTTTCCTTAACTTCTGAAGTGAATGGCTATTACATGTTCTAAACTGTTCTTTTTGTTTTCTTTTTTTTGAGAAGTTAATGATAAAAATGCTTTCTAGGCATAGCACCATGTCTCATAGTTTTGGAGCTGAATATGTCCCAAGTATTCTTAAATGATAACAAAAACAAAACAAAATAAAAACATTATTAACACAGGTATTTACATGCAGTGGCTTCTTTCTCTTTTTAAATTAATTTTTTTTTGTACAGTCATTTTCCTACGGCTTCCATGAGGCATTATATTTTACATTTTCACTGGATTAGAGACTCTAAGGAGATAGGACCATTTTTGCCTTGTTCACTGATGTAGTCCTTGTACCTTGCCCAGTGCTTTGCATGTAGTAGGGCCTCAGCAGGTGTTTGTGGAATGAATGAGTGAATACACATAGTCTATTCATCTGACCCTCTTTTAGGGTATGACTATAATGGTTTCAGTTCAGATGCCTTTTCACTGTAGAGACTTCCCCTGGACCCATAATATAGAACAACTAAGTACTGGTTTTTCTCTTTCTTAGACATCACACTTCCTACATTACGTCTTCTATTGATTTATTTGTATTGTATCTGTCTAATCTGTGTCTCATTTATTTGACAGAAAGCTCTATGAGGATGAATCCCAGGCTGTTTGGTTCCATAGCACAGTGCCTGGTGCTTGCTATTTGTGGTGCTTAACAAATAGTAGATGATAGGATGGATGAGCCACTGTCGCATACACACATGTACATCTGCAATGACAGTAACAGGCTGGCCCTCTTTTACCCTTGAGCGATAAAGAACGATTAAGAATACTACAGGGAATGGCCATAAGCACCTCTTATCTTAGCAAATTGTGAGAGGTTGAGTGGCTGAAAAGGGTAGGTTTTGTTATATAGTCAGGTTATGCTCCAGGGCTATCAGATTTTGGATAGAGAAGTTTTCTATTTCAGTATGTCATAATATGGCCTGAGGTAGGTTCTACCTGCAGTTCCGGCTCTAATAAAAAACTGTGTGATCTTGGGCAAATTACACAACCTTTCTGAAACTCTTTTCCTAATATGTAAGTTTAAGACACAAATAGGCCTTACAGCACAAGCTTATTTGAAGAGTAAACAAGATAATGTATGTACAGTACATGGTTTAGTGCTTGGCACAGAATAAGGAGTATGTACTCAATAAAAGTTACTATTAAATTAATAATAACATTTGAAGTCCATCAGTGAGTTAGCAGTGTCCCAGGACTCAATTAAGTTGTAATTAAATATATTAAACAATGTCGTATGCTCAACTTCAGTGAAAGGAATTATTGCTTTGCTTTTAATGGCCATAACATTCTACTTAGCTAAATAATGGAATCAGATGAATTCCCTACAGTAAAAGCTGGATTTAGTAAGATCTGGAAAGTTATGGCACAAGGCATACTATCACTGCAGATTAAAACATCTCTGCACTTCAAATATTACAGTTATTTAATAGTATGTTGGATGATCTAAAATTTCTTTGGTAAATAGAAAAATCAACCACATAAAAGAAGTTTTAAAAAAATCTATATCCATAACTTAACCAAAGTATGATATAAGCAATATCCCGTGGCAAAAACAATTATATATCCTTTTTTAATCTTTTCACAAAAGTATATTACAAATGTATTAGACTTTTTCCTTATTAGAAAATAAATATAATCTTTGAATATAAATGCTTAAAAATGTTTAGTCTTATTGACATGACACAATTATATACATAACAATTATGTATATGTATATATATATATATATATATATATATATATATATATATATATATATTTTACAATTTAGATAATTTGCAGTGACAGGTAAGACCTAAATTACAGGAACCAGAAACCTAATTATTTCAAATTGAATAATCTTGCTAACCAGAGTCACTTATTTCAAGAGAACAAAGTCAATGGCTTTTTAAAATTTCTTACTTATATTAATAGTTCTGTTATCATTTCCTGTTAAATTGTATCAGAGTTCTTCTATGTCACAAAGACTGTAAAAGTTAGACATTTATTTCTTTATCCAATGCATATACTCTTTCTAATCCCTGACTATGTGTTTATGTAGGGATCTGCAGAGACTCTTATTCCACAACACTCAGCCTACAATTTTCTCATCACTCTTCAATTTGGACCAAAAAAAAAAAAATACTGTTCACAAAAAAATTCTCACATTTCAGACCTTATGGTAGTTGTGGGTGGTATATTGTAGAATAGTTTTTCTCCATGCTACACATGCCCTTGAGTTTTTGACAGGATAAAGACTTTAGCAAGCCACTAATCTCTTGTGTTTGTCATGTCTTTCTTATTTAAAGGGTTGGCAGGGTGTGTGTTTAAGAGGAGAGGGTTTGGGGGCTGGAATTCTAGCTCACAGCTTCTAAGTCATGTTCTTCCTCCTTACCATGCTCTTCCTTAATATCTCTGGAACATCAAATAAGAAGGCCCTCTTCAGGGACGGCAGAAGGTGGTGATACCAACAGTTGCCTTCATTTTTACCATATTTGCTGCTACTCACACCCTATCTTTTTGAAAAGGGCTGTCAACCTAAGACATGGGCAAGAACGGCAGTGAAGTATTGCATTTTTAGATTGGAAATACCTCCTTAATTGAACTAGTGTTTTCATTCAACTTGAGGTACATAATATCAAGCAAATATTACCCTCAATGCTTAGTGGGCTTTGTAAAGCACTTTAATATTGGGTAAGTTTGTATTTGCACATCTATCTTGCATCATCAACCTCTCTCTCTCTCTCTCTCTCTCTCTCTCTCTCTCTCTCTCTCTCTCTCTCTCACACACACACACACACACACACACACACACACACACACTATTTCCCATTGGCACATCCATTTGATAAACAAAACAAAGCAAAAGAAAACAAAAAAGAACAACATAATGCTCTTCAGACACTTCTCCATTTCTCCTCTCCTCATCTCAACCAAACTCATGGAAAAAGTTGTCTCCACTTCCTCATCACTCTTTTTCTACCCAATGTGCTTCATCCTGGCTTTGATCCGTTAAATTGACCCTTATTAAAGTCACCAATAACCTGTATGTGGCCAAAGCTATTGGCTAGTTTCCCATTCTCATAGTATTCTCTCTGACAGTAGCAGTTGACCTTGCTGAACACACTCTTCTTTTTAAACACACCCTCCTTGAAACAGTCTTCTGTGCCATCATTTTCCTGGTTTTCCCTACCTCAGGAAAAGCCCTGTCTCATCTCCCTTTCTGGTAGCTCCTTTTCTACCAGACATGTAGGAGGGCCCAGGGCTCCAAACACAGCAATCTCTTCTAGCCACATCTCTTCCAGTTTCATGATGTTAATACCTCCATACACTGACGCATCTTTAGTCCAGCTCTAGACTACTTGTTCAACTGCCTATTCAACATCTCCACCCAGATATCTAAGACGTACAAAGAGGGAAGAGACATAAGGACCAAGTGAGATTCCCTTCTCTATACATAAGAGAGAGATAAATTAACTTCTTTCTCGAAATCATGGGGGAAGTAAATTCTTGAGATGCAACCATTGTAGTATGTTCTCAAATTTGGGACAAATATCAGGGCCAAGAACACTTTAAATAGTTGTAAACATAGACTTATACTGAAACACCACTCAGCTACTTGATAATCTCACATGCCCCTGACACCTTGGAGAGCCTTGTCCTAAACCGACAACTTACTCCTGGAACTCACAGTCTTCCCCCCCCCCCCCCCCCCGTTACCTCTGCCTCACCTCCAGCTCCAGCTGGTAAATCTTCACGTACTTCTCAGACTAATACTTAATGGTCCTACTCTTCAAACTCTAGGTACCTAAAGTAACTATTAACTCCACTCTTCCAATGGTCTCAGCTTCAAAACTATTCAACATGATTTCTCTTCATTCTTATTTATGAGACAAAAGTAGTGATTATTGATATCATCCTAAAGGACTCCTCTCAAATGATCCATTTTTATATTAGTAGGGAATTTTAAACACATGTGAGAATCAAATGTTAAACTTCTAGAGAAAGATGAAATTCTTTATTCCTTTTCTTATATACAGTGATTGTTTCTGTCATCACAATTATTTTAAAAGCATCTGGGATTTAGTACTTTAAAGGAACCGCTCTGCCAGATTCAGACCTGGTATTCCAAATGGTACCTATTCACAGTTTTCACATTCTCCTTTCTATCCCATGGCCACCCAAAAAGAATACTTAGTCTGTAAAAATGATAGGGAGAGTCCCTTCTACCTTTCCTCATGTTGCAGCCTTGTTCATAGAAGAAGCTTCCATCCATTCTCCCACCCATCCATAACTCCCTCCTCCTCAGTGAAATAGGATGCCTAATCTGACTAGTTAGATCCTAACACTCCGTGGGTCACCTTTTGCTGGTGGGAGGTGTTGCTATGTTCTCAGTGGTCACATGTCCTTCCTGCTCTTGGAGGTTGTGAGCTTCTTATTGGCAGCACACTTAGGCAGGTCCAATGCCATATTTTCAGCCTTTTGTCCCCAGTTTCTGAAGAACTGCCTGGCCCCACCATCTTTGATTCAGAGAAGGGAGGACATAGGATTCTCCAAGTTGGCCTCAGATCGCAACTATATTCTTGGAAAAGTTTACTAGGAATGCTATTTTTAGGAAACTGTTGGTACTTGCCCAAATTAATAAAGCAGTACTTACTGTTTCATGTGATGGCCAACCCTTGGGTATCTCCACTACTTTTAAGAACCCCTTGGAAGAAAAGAAGTAAGGAGCTCCACACTCCTAACATGATAATTGAAGCAATCTAGAAATTAAAAGCCGCATTTCAGTTGTATCAGTTTTCTACTACTGCCATAACAAATTACCACAAATTTAGTGGGTTCAAACAATACCCATGTGTTGTTACACACTTCTGCAGGTCAGAAGTCTGGGCTTGCAGGATCTCACAGGGCTGAAATCAAGTTGCTTTCCTGTAGGGAGGCTCTGGGGGTGGATCCACTTCCAAGCTCATTCCATGTGTTGGCAGAAATGAGTTTTACGTGGCTGTAGGACTGAGATCCCTGTTCTCTTGCTGGCTCTGGTCCAGTGGCGTTCTCAACTTCTAGAGGCCACCTACATTTCTCGTCTCATGGCCCTCTTCTTCGCTCTTTAAAGCAACAATGGTCCTTCGACTCCTTCTCTATTTTTAATCTCTCTAACTTCCCTTTGTCTCATATTTCTCCTGCTGCATCGCTTTGTCTTCCTCTTTTTCTTTTAAGGGCTCTGGTGATTAAATTGGGCTCAATGAGTGATCCAGGATAATTGCCCAATTTTAAATTCAGTTGATTAGTAACTTAAACTACATCTGCAAAATCCTTTCACAGCAGGATGTAGTGTTTAGTTGAATAACCAGGTGACAGAAAGCTTGGGGGGAACATCTTTACAATTATTCCTGCCACATAGTGCATCTATTTTTCAATTCCAACTCTCAGTTCTGTCTAAATTTTCACTTTTGCCCTAAATGTCCAGGCATCAAATTTTACTCATTAAAATTTCTCTGCCCAAGGGTCAGCCGTACTCTAGCACTAACTGTACATTGTTGGGCAAGTCCCTAACCCTCTCTGAGCCACTTTCCTCATGTAGAATAGAATTTCATACTCTATAGTATTGTTCCAAGTACTAAATGAAAATTTACTAAGTACATACTTTTATAAACTGTAAAATAACACATAAATGTTAATTTATCCTATGTTCTAAATATAAATATTATAAAAAGTAGAATGAAAATATTTTCAAAAACTGACAGAGGAAAGCTAAGAACAATGTGTTAATTCCAAACTAGTATATATGTTGTTTTGATATGGTGATTTCTAAACCTAGTTTGAAGTGAAGTAAGAATATGTGGGCTGGATGACCTTGGTCATGTCATTTGGTTTCTTTAGGCCTTTTTTTTTCTCACCTATGAAATTAATGTGTTTAACAAAAGGATCTCCAATGTCCAATTCAGCTCTGAAATTCTATGCCTCTATTTTACTTTCTTTCTTCAAGATGCACTAAGAATCAGAGTTGCAAGAAATGATCTATTTATAGTCAGCTCTTCCCAACATGACTGTAAAATGCCTGAGATCAGCTCATCACAGTGGGACTAGAAATCTCTTCTAAGATAACCTGAAATATGTCTATAAATTCTGGCAGGTTTTCAGTCCTTTATCGTTATAATCAAGCATGTCTTCAGCACCCAATTCTAAAATATTAGGCTAATGAATAGTTTCAGTTTGAAAATCCATATTATTGAATTGAGTGTTATGTTTCAGAAAAGTACTAAATATGTTGCACTTAAACATTAGCCTTGAATTCTGTTTCTAAAGGGAAAATCAAGCATAAATATAACATTTGGTTCAATATTTGTGAACAAAATTTCTCCAATTTTTCAAAATTCATATATTAAGTAATAACTGAAATGGTAAAATTTGCCTTTTCTCTCCCTAAAAATTGTTTTTATTTCAAACACATCATGAAGATTAATCAATGTGTCCAGTTATTGTCTCAAGAGTCACTAATGAATACATGCAATTTGCTGAGAGTCTATTCTACGTCCTGGATCTGGAATAAAGACTGTCTCTATAAATTTTAGTTTTGATTTTTAAAAGAGAAACATTTTCCTCAAACTCCCGTTTGATGGATTTTCCAACAATAGGACATTGATTTCTATTATAGCATGGGTGTAGAAATTTAGGAGAATGGGATTGTGAATTTTTGAGTCCCTTAGCATTTGATAGGCAGCTTGGGGATCCCTGCACCCTGCAGGGGCCAGGCTAAAAGCAGTAAAATGACAGGGTCAGCTGAGTATGAGCATAAGTTCTTGTCATGTTTGAGTTAATGCTTCTTAAGGGGGAAAAAAAGTGAGTTATTTTGACCATACAGGGGAAAAAAGTGATTTATTTTGACCATACTATGGTGGTCAACTAGCATTAAAGAAAATCATTTTCTTTGCTCTGGTAATCTCCTAGTTTGTTGTAGCTGACTAGAATTGAAGTTTCATAGGATGCATGTGGCATGTAGCATGTTTAGTTAGCTTTAATCAGTTGCATGTGTGTAATGGTTTCAGCCTCATGGCTCTGGAGTGGATTTGAGTGGAAATGTTAGACGGACTGACATACCAAGCAAGGCAGGAGTGTGGATGGCTTTTACACTCCACATGCAATTTCTTATCCAGAAGTTGGCACTTTCATCCAGGGGGTGTTAGACACAGCAGAGAGAAGAAAAGACAACAAGAGAGAAGTTGGGACTGTAAAAAACAAAAGAAAGAGAAGGATGCAAAAGTAGCAAAAAAAAAAAAAATAGCAGACGTTGAATTTGTTCTTGGATTTGCAAGAAGAAAAAGAAGAGGAGAAAACAAAAGAGACGCATAGGATAGGACGAATATTCGTTGGCCATTTAGTATTCATCTGGCAAATTGAGTCCTCGCTTTGTGCTTAGTACTGAGCTAGTTCTGGGGCTACAACAATGAACTCAGAAGACCCCCTCCCTGCCCTTGAGGAGCTTCTAGTCTACTGTGAAGGACAGTCTCGAAAGTGCCTCCAGGTACTACATCATGCCTAGCCTTGCTCAGAAAGAAAGGATCTCAGCTGAGATCCTCCAAATTCTCCCAGAGTATATTCTTGTGAGCAATGAAGTGCTTCTCCCCGAAGCATAAGGCACTCCTGTGAGGTCTGTCTGTAGAACCTATGAGGAATTTGAGGAAGCACTTTTTAATTTTTACAGTTTTAAAAACTGTTGTCAAGCCACAGTTAACAGATCATTCTATTAGACAGACTTGTCTGTGTTGGGGAAAGAATAATGACTAAGTGATGCACTGCGCTATCCTTAAATGGAACTGGAATACTTTTGTGGGAAAAAGTATGTAGTCCCCTGACATAAGAATGGATGAGAGCAAAGCAGGACAAAATTGGGAAGGTTGGTGGTTTGCTTTCCGTCCCTCTCTGGGATTCTCCAAACAATACCCTTCAGAGGCCTCTACTGAGTGCCATATGGTGCCGCCCTCCTGGATGAGTTGCGATTTCCACAATTCCAGCTTTATTTGTCCTGTATCTCAGTTCCAAACAGGAAGCATCAAGTAAACTAACTCAACCTGAACTGTCATTAGCAGATAGAAGGCTAGGAGCAAGTTCTCCCTTTATCAGCTGACTATTGATGCCTCTGTGGCCTGAATGAGTTAGTGATGGGGGATTTCAGACACTCAGCCAGGGCCAGGGCAGGGGCTTTGGGCATCAAGTCTACTGAGGAAGGTTCTGGTATGTCTGTGGCTGATGGGAGAGAAGGCAGAGACATCTGGGGTGTGGAGGGTGGGGGGAGTTCTGGTGAAGCTTCTCCCCACATAGTGATATGAAAAATCACTACTCGAATCTTTTCAGTAGAAATTCTAACAGCTTAGAACCAAATTCTGACTTGAATTAAAACATGTTTTTCCTTCTAAAACTGGGTAACTGCACCTCATATGTAATTGTTTTTGTCAGATCCTCCTGCATCAAAAAGTGTGATTCTTTAGACCAAGCCTGGGTGAGAAGGGCTTTGAGTTTGAGACCCATGCCCCATCCATTTTCTTTCACTGTTTTGCCTTTACTTACCCACCCAACCCCCCCCACACACACACACAAACACACACACCCTTGCCCCAAGAACTATTGAAAGGGACAAAGCATCTGCAGCCCTCATCACTGGCTCTCAGTGACAGATTCAAAGGAGGGTGGCTAAAAGAATCCTAAGGTCATTCTTCTAATCATTCATTGTTGAGGAAATAAAGTTTTGCTTATTTACTGTTTTATTTTTGTAGTCATTTTTCAATTGAAAAGATAGTAAATTGAAATACTACTTAGCGTTTATATTTATAAATATATTTATCTACATGTATATGTTTAATCTAAAGTTTAAAGATTATTTTAACTACCATTTATAGGGTATTTTACCATTCCTGAGGTCCTTTCTATACATTTTCTCATTTGGCCCTCATAGCAGCTCTGTGAAGTCCATTATTGTATTTTTTTCTCCCTCCCAGGAGGAAGGAAGAAGAGGTGCCAGACGTGCTTCCTGGATTGTGTTAGTGACTTTCAAAAATATTCTATTCATATGCATGATATTTCATGTAATTCTTACAACAACACTATGAAGTAGGGATTACTTATATGCACGTATGTCTTTACAAGTGAGACTCACTTAGCTTTGAAATGGAGAGCTAGGAACCAGAGCCCTATACTTTGGTTTGTTGGACCTCTTGCTCTTACCCCCACCCTTCCTACTGAGGCCCGACATGCTTTGTTCTGTCCCTAGTGGTTATTTCCACTCCAAGCACCTCTGTCTGCAGAAACAGCTTTGCTCCCAGTCATGTTCACAAAGGCCTCAGTCTGCCTGGGAGGCACATTTGGCCAATATGGCAGGTTCTCCCACTTAACGAGGACCTGGGCTGATGCCTCACCTCGAGTGCCCCAGCCTCTGAAATTCTGTGGTGGGGACGTGGAAAGGTGCTGGTTGATGCCTCTCTTACCAAAGGCAGACATTTTGCTGCTTTCACCCATATGCAATCAATTATTGCTGAATGCCCACCCATCACCTCAATGGCATTTCTCAAAAATCAGTTCACTTTGCCTCGGCACCTGGGAACTATGGGCCTGGGGACTGTGAATTTCCAAGTCACCCTTTATGTCATTCTGCCTACTTCATTCTATTTAGTAAAATGTAGATTTTGTCCCCCCACCAAACACACATCTTCTTTCCCCTCATCATTTTTTTTTTTTTAATCTAGAAATGTTGGCTCCAATCAGGGTAGAAGTCAGGGAATGTAAGGGGGAAAAAAATCAATGCTAGCCTCTGGCTATCATTTTAAACAAAATAGAATCAACTTCTGTGGATATCTGCTATTCTCAGGCTAAATTATTGTTTTAAAAGAGTTGAAATTGAAGAATTACACTACAAAATTTGTTTTATAAGTGTTATACTTTTGTGATTCCAGTATTTAGAAAACATATTCAATCCCTCATTTCTTGTCTCACCCTCTAAAATGTGGTAACCCATTTCAATTCTCAGGCTAAATTATAATAGTAAAAGACTTGAAACTGAAGAAGTACACTACAAAATGTCATACTTTTGTGATTCCAATATTTTAAAAATATATTCAATCCCTTATTTCTTGTCTCACCTTCTAAAATGCAGTAACCCATTTCAAAGCCCACACAAGTAAAGCCATTTTGCAATAATTCTGTCTATTTTTACACAAACTCTTGCAAATGTTGTCAACTCTAGTCTTCACTAAACATTTCAACATGGCTTCCAAAGGGAGCTCTCAAACTTGACAGCCATTTCCTATTTGCCAGGAACAAGAAGGAGGGGTTTTAAAAAAAACAAGGTCTCCCCCTTTCAGATGTAGAAATAATAATAAAAATAACTCTACACTCCAAAAGGCTGGCTGGGAGACACATCCAAGAATAGGCAGTGTGAGGACCTAATAGGTCATGACAGCTTAGATATAAAAGTTATCTTCCCACAGTAGGGGTGGCCTCATTACCTACTTCTGGTTTAGTTTTACTGCAGCAGCCATGAGTGATGAGGCCACCCTTATCTCACAAAGATGAAGACCATATTCTCCAACGCTGTGACATGTTCTTTCTGTGTAACCACTTATGGCATAGATTTCATTTTCCAACTACACGTGCAACACACACACGCGCGCACACACACACACACACACACACACCAGAAGAAAGAACTGCCTGTCTTTAAGTGACATTCAAAGATGAATGTGGCACTACTGACATGTTGAAAGAGAACACTTCCCCCAACACTTGAATGACTTTCAAGAAAACCAACTCCCGTTTCTCTATCAATATGGTTTTCATACCGATTTAGCTCCCTATGCCAAAACATTTTGGAAATAGCAACAGCATATATTAAAAACCAAAAAGTGACACCCCTTGTCTGTGAAGTAGAAAGCAAGCAGAATCCTTAGCTGTAAGTTTCCAGTGTATTGGATCTTGTCTGTCCCCTGAGCCATTGGCAGCACAGAGCTGACAAAATGCATATTCTCAGGTCAGTTCTCTTCTAAAGCAGGGCTCCTAGTGGGAGGCCCTGGTGACATGAAGAGCATATAAGTCTTAGCCCTGCGTAAATCAACCAGTCGTTCTATATTGTGTGCTTTTCTCTTTTTGGTCTTAAATTATGTATTAAAAGACACAACACCTGTTAGGGCAACTTCATCAGGATAGAGAACATGGATTCAGTGACTTGTGCATAAAATCTGCAACTCAAATGAAAACTGTGGGGAAACTTCAAACAGTGACAGAAGGGATGTAACTCAGAAGTGAGGTGCTCCCCTTTCTCATTTCAATTCAGAAGAAGAGATGGCTGATAAATATTTTGGCTTTATTCTGTGTGTGTGTGTGTGTGTGTGTGTGTGTGTGTGTGTGTGTCTCTCTCTCTTTTAAACGTAAAATGCTTTTAGAAACCCACAACTTAGCTTTCCTCATAAAAATACAGGGAATTCTACTTAGGGTTAGTTTTGTCCCTCCTTTAGGAGGTGCGTGTAGGTTGCTTGGGAGGTGCAGAAGGGCTAGCCGCTCTCTTTTCCTTTGCTTTGATGGATTCCTCCCTTCATAACCATAGCCTGGCTCATAATTATAATGCAAAACAGCATCCCCACAGCCTGCTTGGTGCATTTCAAATCTGAAGTTCCTTGAAGTTCTAAGGATTTTTAAATATTGATATTCATTAATTGTGTGGCTTTTGTGACATAAATACACATTACATACTTTCATGTGCTGGAAACAGCTAAAAATGCCATGTCACAAATGTTTACATGGCTGTTATGGAAAACGGTACCGTGCTAATATACGTCTGCTTCTTAAATTCTGTTAGCAGTTGTAAGACAGTCAGATACCACCCGTGGGATCTTGTGCCCTCATGAAACACAATTACAATGAGAATATCTCATTATCTCATTGGCTTTAGCTTACTGCTCTGTTACCATGGTTTCAAATACACAGAGGAGTCTGAAACTAAGAGTGCTGCTAACAAAGAACATATCCTTGTACAATGACATCAGATCATGTTAGACAGAATAGACTTAATTAAATACCCCCTGATGTAGGCCAAAATACAGAAGTTGGGTCTACTTTTCAGAAAGGAAACCAGCCATTTAAAAAATTCTACTTAATTTATTTGGGAATTTTGAATTCCTTTCTGACAGCAACTATAATCTTAAAAACACACTGAACTCAGATCCTGTTTAATATTCACTGTTAGTGATGAGAAGTTAAGGAAATGGGGAAGAAAAAGACAACAGTCAGAAGAGAACGATGTCAAACGTGGTTTTTTTCTGAGTGTCTGGTTACTGAGCCAACCAACGCTCAGACGAAGCAATAGTGGGTGCAAACTACTGGACCCTCTGCTCACAATGTGTCCACGGAATTCAAAGCATGGATGCCAACCTTCTCAAAGGAGATCTGGTTCTGCCAGACAGACTTATGGCATTTCACCCTCTTTTCTGACACATCGACTGACTAACTTTGCAAAACTGGAATTATACTATTTTTCGTGATGGGAAACAAGTTGACTTTATTAGAAGAGAAATCACAATTTGGGGCTCTTCGATTTCTGACCACTGTGGAACTTGCCATGATTTGACAGGTTTCCAGCCCCTGGCTGACTCTGCACTGAGGGAAATGCCTCATGACTCCAGCCAGCATGGTGGTTGTTTAAGCCAATCTTTACAATATACTTCAGTATGAGAAGGCCTCAGAGTTAGCCTACTGTATAGCTGTTTTCTCTCAAAGGCCCAAAACAGCTTGCAGTTTTCTACATTGTGAAATTAATTTCACTACAATGGAAATTTCCCTTGTCAATGTGAAGCTTATCCCTCCCCTCCACCACCACACACACACAACACACACACACACACACACACACACACACACACTCACGAGCGCGCGCACGCGCGCGCATCATAGCTGTAAAAAAAAAAATTTAAATCACTTATAGACCCTGGAGACTATCAGGTGACATAATGTGACAATAATGACATCCCTAGTGGTGTTAATTGATTTTGTCCTGGTAGAGGGTAATTTGGCTTCCACAGTGACTCCTGGATCATGGACTTACTTATTGGTCTGCCTAGGTAGTATTACCACTAATGAACAGAAAACACACTTTCCTTCTTAAAAGATACTGGTAATTATGGGAAAGGGAAGATGGAAAGCCATAGGTTCTTAATCGTTTAAGGAGAGTTAATTCTGAGCTGTTTGCATTAAAAGGGGATATATGGTAAAAGACTGTGAATTAGCAATTCAGAGTCGCACTCCATAAAATCCAGCTGCTTTTATGCTACTCCAGGAAGATCTGTGAAAAAGTCAAATGATTTGTAAAGTGCGCTTTAACAGAAAAAAAAAATAGCAATTGGCAGCCGCATGTGCTGTGTGATTAAAAGTGATACATCATCTGTCAAGCTGGCTTACTTTATTGGTCTACATTCCTTTCTTTATGGCTTCTAATTGGTGTGATTTAAAAAATATTTTTAAAATGAAAAACACATCTCATTCTAAATTGTGTGTGTAGAATAAGATATTTCAGATAATTCTAATTTTCAGAAGAGTTGGGGAGATTTGGGAGTCATTTGTGCTAAAATCAAATAATTGAAGTTATATAAATAGAAATGATGTTTCCCATATCAGTTAAAGGCATCATTATTCTCCATGTCACCAAGCTGAAAACTTTAGAGGCATCTCAATTAATTTCTTACCCAATAAGTTCAACTTGTTATCAAGCCCTATCCATCCTACCAGACCTGGTGATATTCTACTTGTAGGCACCAGTTCTGCCATAGCAGCTGTTTACAGCTGGTATCCATTCTGAGGGATCAACATCTGTGTATACTAGTTATTAAATATTTTGTATATCATCCCTGCATCCTGCAATTTAAATATCTTTTGAATCAGCCCCTTTATCTCTGTTGACGTGGTCCTGCCTTAGTCAGATGTTAGTTATCTCTAACTCAAGCTCTAATAGTAGATTTTTTAAGGGTGATTTTTAGCTAGTAACTCTGTTTTTTTCTAGTAATAGACTTTCAACTGGTCTTTTTTACTACTGTCTCCTCTTTCTCTAATCCATACTCTATACTCTAGCTATGGTTACTTTTTATATTTATATAAACTATTTTTTTAAATAGAAGTATAGAATAAATATAGAAAAATGAACAAATTGTAAGTCTACAGATGTATTGTTTTATCATAGGCTCCCTAGAAGTATGTACAACCTGAGATGAGGGTGTTTATGCATGTGATTTATTGAGGGAGTACTTGCAACTGAAACCTGTAAGAGAACAAGTGAAGCAGGAGAAGTGGGAGAAGTTGTGAAGACCTGTGAAGGATCTGAGATTTTTATCTTACTGGCAAGCTAACAAATTAGCCTGCCACAGTTTCATGCTAGAATGCTAGAAGACAATCAGGTGAGAGATAAAGGGCTTTACTACTGACAACAATGGCAGCAGCCAGCGTTTCAGCATTTGTACTGGTTCCCTGAGTCATAATTCTCATAAGACCATACAAAGAGGGCCAGGTGATGCCACAAACGTAGTGGGTTATGTTACACAAGAGGATCCTGACCTTAGGGAACCTGAATCTTTTATAATGGGAAGTAACCTGTCTCAACTTTGCCCTGGAAGCTGATATTCTTTTCATTATACTGGACAGTAAACAAACTTACCCTCTGCTCCAGGTAGATGCTATTTTTATCTTTTAAGGCTGTTCACTATACAGACATCTTTTTAAGGATCATGCATAAGTCAGTCTTTGTAAGGATCATGCATAAGTCAGTCGGTGCTTCTGGCTCACAAGATATGCAGACATGTGAAAGACCCATGGGGAATTGTCTCCCAACAGAAGGATGCAGGCTCAACTAAAATCTAGCCTCATTGTGATCCCATGGGGGAGCTCTGGAGTATTCATGTTCACTCAGACAACGGGGTTGGCCTTTTACACTTCCATATCATTCAACCACTGGCTGTGCAACACCCTGATAAGAAGGCACAACCTCGAGAGTAGTATTTTTAAGGGAAGCCACTTCCTTTCGTCTTGGGTAATTCTCAGAACAAAAGTGCAGCTATTAAGCTGCTCAAGCCACCACTCACATCATCTGAGGAAAGGATACATTGAATAAAGGGGATCTGCTTGGGGTACCAGTAGTGTCTACTGCATTGATTAATTATCACAAAGCAAATTTACTCAGGTAACTACAACCCAAGTTAAGAAACGGAGTATTGGCAAGTCCCAGAAGCCTCCTTTTGTTCCTCCTATTGGTTATTACCCACCCACTTTTCCCTAAATATAACCACCATCCCAACTTCTAGCATCATGGAATGCTGCCTGCTGTTGAACTATATAAGGAAGAACTTATACAATATTCACTCCTTTAGGTTTGGTGTTTTTCATTCAACGTTGATTTTGTGGGATTCATTCATACTGATGTGTGTGGCAGTAGTTCATTCATTTTCATTGCTGTATAGTATTCCATTGGTGAATGTACCACAATTTATTTATTCTTTATTCTGTTAATAGGCATTTAATTCAGTCTGTTTTTTTTCTATTATGACTAAAATTTTATAATACTTTTGTACATAACTTTTATGTTCATGTTTCTGTTGAGTACATATTTTAGAGTAGACTTGTTGATTCATAGGATATGCATATGTTCAGCTTTCGTACTTCCTGCCAACCACTTTTCCAGAGTGATTGTCCTAATTTATACCCCTACAAGCAGTGTAAAAATGTTTCATTTACTCCATAGCTGTACAAACCCTTGATCTTTGTCAATCTTTTACATTTTTGCCATTTTATTGGGTATGTGGTTTCATTTGTATTTTATTCATATTTGTATTTTCATTTATATTTCTCTGATGACTCACAAGGATGAGCACTTTTTCATATATTTTTTGGCCATTTGGATATCTTCTCTTGAAGTGATGTTTCAAATATTTTGCTCGTTTTTCTGCATTGTCCTTTAATGATTTGTAGGAGATTATTATATATTCTACATTTTAGGCTTTTACCAGACATATGTATGCAAATATGCAAATAAATGCCTCTCCCATTCTGTAGGTGCCTTTTCACATTTTTAGTGATGTCATTTGTTGAATACAAGTTCTTAATTTTAATGTTATACAATTTATCAATCTTTTAAGAATGGTTAGTGATTTTAGTATCCCATTTAAGAAGTTTTGTCTACCCCAGATCATAAAGATCCTACTTTTCTGTTATCTCTGAAAGTATTATTTTACATTTCACATTTAGATCTAGAATTCATCTGGAATTGATTTTTGAGTATGATATGATGTAGAACTCAAGATTTACTTTTTCTCCATATGAATATCAATTGGCCCAGTATTATTTTTGAAAAGACCATCCTTTCCCCACTGCACTTATTGTCACCCTCATTGTAAGTCAAATGACCATAAATGTATGATCATCTTCTGGATACCATATTCTGTTCCACTATTTATTTGCCTTTATATGTGTGGCCAACTTTACAGACTTTTAATTATTGGAGCTTTATAATATCTTGACATTCAGTAATATAAGAATTCCAACATTTTTTTTTAAATGTGTTTTTCCAGGACTCATCAGCTCCAAGTCAAGTATTTGTTTCAATCTAGTTGTGCAGCTCACAGGGGCCCATGCGGGGATTGAACCGGCAACCTTATTGTTAAGAGCACCACGCTCTAAACACCTGAGCTAACCGGCTGCCCCACCAACATTTTTCTTTTTTGTCAGTTATTTTGACTATTCTTTGCCCTGTGCATTGTTAAATAAAATTTAAAATTAGCCTATCAATTTCTAACAACAACAAAACCTGCTAGTTAATTGACCCCTTTGTGATTATGAAATGCTCCTTTTTATCTTTAGAAATGCTCTTTACATTTATCTTATATTAATATAGCTATGCTTTATCAGTATTTGCTGATGTATTGGTCAGGGTTCCTTAGAGAAGAGATGAGATGAGCTATCCCAGCTCAATCAATAAGGCAGGAAAAAAAGGCTGGGGCAAATTATTCCTTACTCTATTTTTTGTTTTATTCAGACCCTCAATGGATAGGATGATGCCCACCCACATAGGGGAGGGGAATCAACTTCACTAAAGTCACCAGTTCAAATGGTAATCTCATCCAGAAACACCTTTATGGACACACCCAGAAATAATGTTTAATCTGGGCATCCTGTGGTCGAAATTGATAAAATTAACCATCATAACGGGTAGGGCTTTTCATCCTTCAAGTTTTCTATATTTCTTTGTCCTTATCTGTCATTTGTAATTCACATAGAGTTACATTTTTATCCAGTCTGAAAAATTTGTCATTTAATTGGAATATTTGGTACATTTACATCTGATGTAACTACTAATATTGTTCTGTTTAACTCTACCATCTCCCTATTCGTTTTCTATTTGCCTTTCTATTCCTGAGTCCTTTTTCCTCCTTTTATTGTCTTCTTTTTATTAATCCAGTGTTTCCATTATTCTATTTCCTCCTCATTGGTTATTTATTTATTTATATATTCTTTTACTATCTTTTGAGTGGTTTTCTTAAAATTACATGTATCCTCAACTTACAAACTTTAATACAAATTACTATTTTTACATTTCCAAAAAAAATAAAAGAAACTTAGAACTTTTTAACTCCATTAACCCATCCTGTTTTGTGCTTTCATATGGTATCATATTCTTTTTCTGAAGAATTTTCCCTTTGTCTAAAGAACTATTATACATTTCTTTTAATATGGGATGTGATGGTGACAAATTATCTCAATTTTTGTTTCTTTTTTTTAAATTTACCTTATTTTTTTCAAACATGTTTATGAAGGTGTGTTTACATACAACGAAATTCACCAATTTGAAGTATATAATATAATAAGATTTGACAGAAATATGCATTTGTGAAACCACTACCATGATCACAATATAAAACATTTCCTATTTCCTTTGTGATTTTTTGCAGTCAATCTTCTCCCCACAACCCCACTCCCTAGCAACCATTGATCTGCTTTCTGTTCTTAAGTTTGTCTTTTCTAAGAGTTCATGTATATAGAATCATATACAGTCTTTAGTGTCTGGTTTTCTTTCTCTTAGCATAATGCTTTTGAGAATCATCCAAGTTACTGTATGTATCAGTAGTTTGCTCCTTTTTATGTTGTTATGATCAGTAGTTTAAAAAAATTATGCTATGTGTTTCACTGGTTCATTTATTTTTATTATTTTATATACCGTAATTTGTTTATCCATTCACCAGCTGATGTACATTTCAGTTGTTTCTGGTTTTTTGCTATTTTGACTAAAACTGCTATGAACATTTGCATGCAAATTTTTAAAAATGAACATATGCTTTTATTTCTCTAGGGTAAAAAACATGGGAGTGTGATTGCTGAGTTCTATGGTAATTGCTATGTGTAACTTTCCAAGAAACTGCCAAACTGCTCTCCAAAATGGCTGTACAAATCTGTTATCCTACTAGCAGTGTAGGAGAATTCCAGCTGTTTTACATCCTTGCCTACAATTGTCATTTTCAGTCTTCTAAATTTTAGTCATTCTAGTGAGTATGTAGTGGCATCTCATTGTGATTTTAAATTCATTTCTCTGATGACTAATGATGCTGAGAATCTTTTCAAGTGTTGATTTACCATTTTTGTATCTTCTTGATTAAAGTATCTATTTAACTCATTTGCCTATTTTAAATGCCGAGTTGTTTCCCTTATTGTTCCATTGTAAGAGTTTTTTCTTAATGTGTTCTGGATATAACTTCTCTATCAGATATAAGTTTTACAAATATATTATCCGAGTTTGAGCTGCTTTTGCATTTTTTTGACAGTGTCACTTGAAGAGCAAATATTTTAAATTTCATGAAGTCTAATTTATCAATTTTTCTTTTATGGTTTATATTTTTATTTCTTATTTAAGAAATATCTGACCTTTGATTCAAGTGTGGCCGTGAATTAAATATCATTCTGTTTTCTTCCATGAGTTTTGTAGTTTCAGCTCCCACACATAGGTTTGTTATTCATTTCAAACTAATTTTTGTATATGATGTTTAATACGGATTAATATTTATATTTTTGCACATATATATCCAACTTGGTTCTACAACATTTGTTGCAAAAACTATCCTATCTTTATTGAATTACTCTGACGTTTTTGTTGAAAATCAATTGAGTGTGTGTGTTTGTGTGTGTGTGTGTGTGTGTGTATGTGTGTGTGTGTGTGTGTCTATTGCTGGACTCTCTACTCTGTTACATATCTATATGTCTGCCCCTATGCCAGTATCACATTGTCTTCTTACAGTAGCATGATAGTAAGTCTTGAAATCTAATAGTGCAAGTCCTTCAACATTTTAAAAACGAGTTTTCTTTGGTTATGCTAAGCTCTTTGTATTTCTATGTAAATTATAGAAACTGCTTGACAATTTCTACAGGGGAAAAAAGGCCTGCCAGGGTTTTTGAGAAGAGGAAGGATTGTGCTGAATTTATAAATCAATTTTGGGAAAATTGACATCTTAATAATATTGTATTCTAATCCATGAATATGGTATAGCTTTGTATTTAGTTAGGTCTTCTTTAATTTCTCTCAGCAACATTTTGTAGTCTCCAGTGTACAGCTATTGCACATGTTTTTTTTAAAAATGTTTCCTAAGTATTGCATATTTTCATACTATTGTAAAGGAAAGTTTTAAAATTTCATGTTTTCGTTTTTGTTGCTAGTATAAAGAAATATAATTTACTTTTATTCATTGACCTGTATCCTGCTACATTGATAAAGTTCTACATTGCAGAACTTATTAGTTCTAATAGCTTTTTGTTAGGGAAGTTCTAGTAGCTTTTTCATAGATAGTTTTAGATTTCCTACACAGTCTATCATGTTTTAAGGGATTGAAAATGTTTTCACTTGTTTCTTTCTAGAAGGCATTTGTCATTTTTGTTTTACTGAGCTGGTCAGAACCTCCAGTGTGATGGTAGAAGTGGTGAGAGTGAACATCTTTGTTTTGCTCCTGACTTTAGGAAAAAGCATTCGGTCCTACAATTTGAGGAATTTCCTCTCTGTTTCTTGTTTGCTGACAATTTAATGAATAATGGCTCTTGGATTTTGCTAAATGCTTTCCCTGCATTTGTTGAGATGTTCATATGATTTTTGTTTTTTAGTCCATTAATCTGGTGAATTATATCAATTTGTTTGTGAATGTTAAACCAACTTTGAATTCCTGGAGTAAATTCCCCTTAGTCATGAGGTACTATACTTTTTGTATTTGGCTGGAGTTCATTTCTTAATGTTTTGTGTAGGATTCTTGCATCCATATGCATAGGAATATTTGTCTGTTGTTTTCTTGTAAAGGCATTGTGTTGCTTTTCTTCTAGTGCAATGCTGGCCTTGTGAAATGTGGTAGAATTGTTCCCTCTTCTTCTATTTTCTGGAAGACCTGTAGTATTAAAGAATATTTTTGTTCAGTTTAGTATTGGGGTTTTCATTTATTCTCTTTCATTCCTTTAAAGAAGACATTGTATTTTCTTCTGGCTTCCATTATTTTTGGGGGGTTAGGGGGAAGTTTGCTATCAGTCTTATTTTTTTCCCTTTTAAGACAATGTGATGTGTGTGTGTGTGTGTGTGTGTGTGTGTGTGTGTGTGTATTTTAAAGATTTCCTTTGCCTTTTTTCATCAATTTTTCTACGATGTTTCAGGTGTGGTTTTGAAGACTGTTATTCTGCTTGAGATCCATAGTACTTTTTTTAACCTGGGTTTGGTTTTGTTTTGTTAGTTTCAGCAAATTCCCAGCTATTATTATTTCTTCTTCTTCCTTTTTTTTTCACATTTCAGCTTTACTGAGGTACAATTGACATATGAAATGTGAGATATTTAAAGTGTACTTCATAGTGACTTTATATGCATCTATAATATGAAAGGATTATCCCCGTGTAGTTTTCAACACATCCATTACTTCAAATATTTTTCCCCCTTTTTTTTTTTTTTTTTTTTTTTTGGTGAGGACATTTAAATTCTACTCTCAGCAAATTTCAATTACCATGTTTCCCCCCAAATAAGACCAGGTCTTATGTTATTTTTTTGCTCCAAAAGATCCATAGGGCTTATATTCAGGGGATGGCATCCTGAAAAATCATGCTAGGGCTTATTTTCTGGTTAAGTCTTATTTTGGGGGAAACACAGTATATAAAACAGTGTTATCAACCACAGTACAATATTTACGTTAGATCCTCAGGCCTTATTCATCTTTTAGCGAAAGTCTGTACCCTTTTACCAACCTCTCCCTATTTCTTCTACCCACAGTGTCTGGATAGTACTTCTCTATTCTGTGTTTCTGAGTTTGACTTTTTTTTTTTTTTTTTTTTTAAGATTCCACATATAAGTGATACCGTGCATTAATTTTCTTTTTCTGTCTGGCTTATTTCACGTAGCATAATGCCCCCAACGCCCATCCATGTCTCAAATGGCAGGATTTCCTTCTTTTTTGTGGTTGAATAATATTCCATTATATAAATATGGAAATCATATATATCCGATCATATATATATATATACATATATATATATATCATATAATATATATATATATATATATAATCTCATATCTTCTTTATACATTCATCCACTGATGGACACTTAGGTTGTTTCTGTATCTTGGCTGTTACGAATAATGCTGCAATGCACATGGGAGTGCAGATTTATCTTTGATATCCTGTTTTTACTTCCTTTGAATATATATACAGAAATGGGATTGCTGGGTCACATGGTAGTTCTACTTTTAAGTTTGTTGAAGAACCTCTATACTGTTTTCCATAGTGACTGCATTAATTTACATTCCCACCAACAGTACACAACAGTCTTTGCCAACACTTGTTTTTTTTTTTTTTTTTTTTTTTTTAGTTTCAAGTGTACAAGACAAGGTAATACTTAGACGTTTATCATTTATATCCCTCACACTGTGAACACTTGTTATTTCTTGTCTTTTTGATGGTAGTCATTTTATCAGGTATGAGGTGATAGCTGATTGTGGTTTTATTTGCATTTCTCTGATGATTAATCATGTTAAGCATCTTTTTATGTACCTGTTGGCCATTTGTATGTCTTTTTTGGATAAATATCTATTCAGTTCCTCTGACCATTTTAAAATTAGATTGTTTGGGGTTTTTTTGCTATTGAGCTGTATGATTTCTTTATATACTTTGGACACTAACCCCTTATCAGATAAAAGATTTGCACTTTTCATTTTGTTGATGGTTTCCTTTGCTATGCAGAGGTTTTTAGGTAGTCACACTTGTTGATTTTTGCTTTTATTGCCTTTGTTCTTGGTGTCAAATTCAAACAATTATTGCCAAAACCTATGTCATGGATCTTACTGCCTATATTTTCTTCTAGGAGTTTTATGGTTTCAGGTCTTACATTCAAGTCTTTAACCCATTTTGAATTGATTCTTATATATGTATAGGTTGGAGGTCTGGTTATTTATTTATTTATTTATTTATATGGCTGTCCAGTTTCCCCAGCACCATTTATTAAAGAGACTGTCTTTTCCCCATTGTGTATTCTTGGCTTCTTTGTTGGCAATTCATTGACTCTATATGCATGGGGTCATTTCTGGGTTCTTTATTCTATTCCATTAATCAATGTGTCTGTTTTATACCAGTATCGTACTGTTTTGATTACTATAGCTTTGTAATATAGTTTGAAATAAGGAAGTTAATGTCTCCATCTTTGTTCTTCTTTCGCAAGATTGCTTTGGCTATTCAAGGTCTTTTGTGGTTTCATAAAAATTTTAAGACAGTTTACTGTATTCCTATGAAAAATGTCATTAAAATTTGGTAGTGATTACATTGAATCTATAGATTGTTTTGGGTGGTAAGAACATTTTTACAATATTAATTTTTCCAGTCCATCAGCGTGGAATCTCTCTCCCTCAGCCATTATCTTTTCAAGCATTGCTTTTTCTTTATGTTCTTTATTATATTTTTCTTGGACTTCAGCTACATGTATATTAGTTATATTTAGTGAGTCTTGTATGATTCCTGTTTTCTATATTTTCTAGACTTCAAACTGCTTCAAGCTGCACACTTTCTGCAAAGTTATATTTCAGGTCACTAATATTCTCTTCAGTTGTGTTTTAAGTTCTAAAATGTCTATTTAATTCTTTTAAAAGTAGATGCTATATCTCTAATAAAATTATCTTGTCATTTCTTTTCAAAGTTATTTTAGATTCCAGATTACCTATGGTTTTGTTTCTATTTTCTATTTTGCCTTTTATTTTTGACTCTGGTATACCAGGTAATTTTTGATTGAATTACACACATCGGGTATGATAAATTGTAGAGGCTATGGATAAAATTATCTTCCTCTAGAGAATTTTGTTTAGCTTCTAGTAGGCATCAGGTTAGCTGCATGTAACTTTAATTCATTGAGTGATTGACCTGAATTGAGGCTGGGTTTCAGTCTTTATAAGTTTTAGCCTCTTTTTGATTCAGCCGCATTCTTACAATTTAATCCATCTGGGATCCCAACTGAAAGCTTGGTTTTTATCAGCCCTCTTACTTAGCAGATCTTCAATTACAATTTTTATATCCCCAACACCATAAGACGATTGGTAGTTTGCCTCTTAGTTGCTGGTTTCTCATCAGTTTTTTTTAATGGACTTTAATAACTGCTATAAACATTCATGCACAGTTCTTTTGTGTGTGGACATAAGTTTTCAACTCCTTTGGGTAAATGCCAAGGACTACTATTGCTGACTTGTATGGTAAGAATATGTTTAGTTTTGTAAAACCTGCCAAACTATCTTCCAATGTCACTGAACCATTCTGCATTCTCACGAGCAATGGATGATGAGAGTTCCTGTTACTCCACATTCTGGCCAGCATTTGTGTTGTCAGAGTTTTGGATCTTTTGCCATTTTAATAGATGTGTAGTGGTATCTCATTATTGTTTTAATTTGCAATTCCCTAGTGACAAATGATAGCGAGCATTTTTTTATAAGCTTATTCACCATCTGTATATTCTCCTTGGTGAGGTGTCTCCGAAGATAACTTGCCCAGTTTTAAACTGGGTTGTTTATTATGTTATAGTAGAGTTTTTAAGAGTTCTCTGTATATTTTGGATAGCAGTTCTTTATCATTTATGTATTTTGCAAATATCTTCTTCCAGTATCTACTTATCTTTTCATTCTCTTAATAGCACCTTTCACAGAATAAAGGTTTTCATTTTAATGACATCCAACTTGTCACATTTTTCTTTCATGAATCTTGCTTTTGGTATTGCTCTAAAAAATCATTGCCAACCTAAGTTCAGCTGGATTTTCTCCTCTGTTCTCATATAGAAGTTTTACAGTTCTGTGTTTTACATTAAGTCCTATGATTCTGCTTAGCTTTCAAAATTATTTGCCTACACAGGTTACAAATCATCAAGTAACCTTGATACGAAAGGATTTTAGACTATTGTTTTTACTTCTCTGCAATTCCCTTCTCTTGGAATTTTGACTCCTACAATCCTGACTGCCTTAATATCCTTGAACTCCAATTTTTATCTCTCCAACACTGTGAGATGGCTGAAAGCTGCGCTGAATTTCTGTCTTCTAGCATCTGCTTTTCCCTTTCCACCCAAGATGTTTATGAACTGAAAGTACTTTGAAGGAAAAGAAGCATAGGATGTCATGTTTACCTCAATGGGTTTCCCTTCTTTCTGAGACCTTAGTTCAAGTCCTGGGTGATTTGGTAGCTCTCCAATGTATTCAAAGTAAATGTTTAAGAAAATATTAAATCTATCTTTTCCAGTTGTTGTTGACAAATAATTTATCTGCTGAGTAGTCTTCCAAAACTAGAAATTACATTTTTAAAAACGCAGTTCATACATGCCTTGCTTGTCTAAAAACCTTTGAAGTTTCCCCACTGCCCATAGATCTGGCATACATGAAGTAGCTTATGATATCCTTTATAATTCGATTCATGCCGATGTTTCTGGACCCAGTCTCCACCTCGTACATGTTACTATAAAATAATATCATAATTCACAATGTGTTTTTTTTTAAAGATTTTATTGGGGAATGGGAACAGGACTTTATTGGGGGAACAGTGTGTACTTCCAGGCCATTTTTCCAAGTTGTTGTCCTTTCAATCTTAGTTGTGGAGGGTGCTGTTCAGCTTCAAGTTGTTGTTCTTTTAGTCTTAGTTGTGGAGGGCGAAGCTCAGCTCCAGGTCCAGTTGCCGTTTCTAGTTGCAGGGGGTGCAGCCCACCATCCCTTGTGGGACCGGCAACCTTGTGGTTGAGAGGATGCACTCCAACCAACTGAGCCATCCGTGAGGCAGCTCAGCTCAAGGTGCCATGTTCAATATTAGTTGCAGGGGGCACTGCCCACCATCCCTTGCAGGAGTTGAACTGGCAACCTTGTGGTTGAGAGCCCACTGGCCCACGTGGGAATCGAACCAGCAGCCTTCGTAGTTAGGAGCATGGAGCTCTAACCGCCTGAGCCACCGGGCTGGCCCCACAATGTTTTTTCATGCTTTTGGCCCTTTGCCTGTGTTCTTCCTTTTACTTGCAACAACATCCTTCTTATGGTTCTCGGAATTACCTAATTATTCACCCATCTACCCCAAACCAAAGTCACTCTTTCTGAAAAACAGTCCCTGACCTCTCTCAGTAGGCGGAGTTAACAATTTTCCCATCTATATTCTCATTGAATACTTTACAAACCCAATCATTGCACTTTCCACATTGTATTTGGTTGATTGTTTGTCTCTCTCTCTTCTACTTTAGACTGTGAGCTTTTCTATCATTAGTGCAAGCAGGACATGGCATATGATAAGAGGTAACTGTTGAATGAATAGGTTTATGATTATCTGATTTATCTCACTATCATTTCTCACTTTCTTATGTTTTCTCCAATATTTGTCAGCAATAACATTAGTTTACTTTTTTTTAAATTCACTCATTCAACAAACATTTACCAATCACCAATCATGTGTCAGGCACTTTCCTAGGAATCACAGGATATACAATAATGAATGAGATAGAATTAGTTATTGCCCTTATGGAGTTTATAATCTAAAGATGATAAGCATTTCTTTTGAAAACATGCTTCTCAAATGGCTAACAGGAAGTAATTTCAGCTAGAATGTTTCCTTTGTGCGTTTCTTTCTTTACTTGTGGTGCTATATCTGTTAAGTTAAATGCCATTATTTACAGCATTTCACACTCTTAACTATTATTGCTCCCTATGTATCATGAAAAAAAGAAGGGCTCATGTTCTGAGACTTCACATCTCAAAGAGCAATTAAAATATTTTAGGTTGATTCTGTCAATGAAGTGATAGAGAATGTTTCACTAAGCAATATAATTTTTTATCTTCATTTTAAGTGACAGAAATGTCAAATCTTTGATGTTAATAGATATTGCCAATGGAAAGGTTAATAAAAGTCTTTCATTTGATGCCAAATAGCTATTTTGATGTTTGGACCTTTTTTCGTCATTGAACTGACTCACGTTGGGAGGGGGAAGGCATGAATGATGTTGGATATCTGCACTCTATAATAAGTTCATTATATGTGGCAGCTGGAATAAAATCTTGAACATATTTCAAATACATGATAGTTTTCTATGTGATATTATAATTTTCTTTGTTCAGTTTACTACGTGCGTCTGTAGCTCTGGAAATGACATATTCCGTGGATTATAGACCCATGAAAGAATTTTTGTAAAAAGAATTTCCTCAATTTAAAATGTAAAGCTCCTAAAATTTAAATTGTGATCTGAAAAACTCTTACACTTAATAATTCTTACCGCATTCTATTTGAATTGACCTATAAACTTAAAATGATCATCGTTCTTTTAAGATCTGCATTTACCACATTTGTAACACATGAAGCAAACAAAGCCTGGAAAATTGTTATTTTGGCTCTGTAAACTACACGTTGTCTAAACTAAAGTTCTCATTGTTTCGTAAAAATTGTGCTTAAGATTTTAAATACTGCTTAAGAAAATAATTGAGAACTTTTAAGAGATGTGTTTAGTGGAAATCAGCATACAATTATTAGACTACAAGGGGCGTCTTTTAACAGGTGGAGGAGAAAATAGTTAACACTAGAGTTTGTAACAGGTTAGTTTACATTAAAACACTAAAGTGTTGTTTATGGGAGAAATAGAAAATCAGATCAAAATATCCGAGGGACAGTAAATAATGGGTGTTGGAGAAAAGAAGAATTGTGGAAGCAGTGAGTAAGATGTCTCTAAAATGCACACAAATAACACCTTTCTTCAGATTTCATGCTAATCACCTTGGGTAAATTAACATTTGGACAGTACATTTCCCAATGATGACACTACAAAGAGGTGCAAGGAGCAGGATTCAGTTATTCCACAGTTATAGGAGATAGGCCCAGGGTAAGCGTCTGAGTGTGGGGGTGCAGTTCTGTGCACAGATGTGCCAGATAATGAGATCAGAGTGCAAAGGAAACTTATTGCGGAGCACAGTGCAGTTCACTCCTCAGCTGCGAGACAGCTGCAAAGCCTCATTTGACCATGGGATAGTCAATATCCAAGAGCATGTGCAGGCCAGGGGAATTAACTGGCCTGCATTGTTTAGAAGCTGCACAGGAGATAATAGACTGTGACTTCTGGGACAGTTATAGTTCACTGGTGGGCTTTCCCTAAAGTATAAACGTTCCTCTGCTTGAAACTTGTGAGGGATAAGAAGAAAGCACAAAAATTCAGTGAGATATTAGTTGAGAAGACTCATTCTCTCTAATTAATGAGGGGGAATAGCCCACAAATAAAGATCAGCATTATGGGAGGAAATCTGTATGTGGGAAAGTTTTATGGTCGGGACAAGATACTTCACTAGAGTAAAATTAATTGCCCTCATTAACTTTCCTCCCAATTCAAACTCAAGCTCTGCTGCTGGGACATCAGGACCTGTGTGTTTCATACTCATACTCAGGTCCACACATACACACCCAGGGTTCTCTATTTCTAGGCTTCTAGGCCATATTCTGATGTCCTTGCCCTTCCATGCCGAACTCCTCTGCTCCTGCCACAAGGTCTCCCTGTGAATCCTCAAGCACAAGTCTGGAAACTTCTAGTCATGTTGCCCCTTCTGCAGAGGTGCTTTTCTCTCCACCCCTCTGGGATGTTACCCATGGCTCAGGAGGGACCTCAGTGCCCTACGGTTCATGACCTTCCCCCTTCCTCTGATCTCTGTCCTTTGGGGCCCCACAACGGTGATCACATTCTAATGTACTTTATAGTCAGTTGTATGCATCTCTCATTTTCCTCTTACATTGTAAGTCCTTTGAGAGTCTAGACTATAAGTTGTACATATTTGTGTCCCTCAGCATCTAGCCAGTAATAATAATGGCAGTGACAATGTTTATAAAGTGCTCACATACCCTTTCTTTATTTGTGCCTCACAATAATCTTGGGAGGGCAAGAAAATAGGTAGTGATTTCTCTAATTTGCAGAAGCAGAACTTGAGGTTCAGAAAGATTAACCAATTTATCTTTAGTCACACAGCCAGGAATTAAAAGTTTCTAGACTTGAGTTCAAGTCTTTCGACTCCTACCTCCTAATAAAAAGAAAATAAACTCTAAATAACTATTTATATTTCGGTGTGAGCTGGCGAATGAACTCTTAGAGAAGGGCCTTGGTTTGGGATTTGCAGCTGCCCAAAACCTACAAGTGAATTTGACTTTGCATCAGTCAAAAGGGGATATTTTCAGCTTTATTTTGCTTGGGGTTTGTGTGAGCTCTGATTAAATGCAACCAATCTCTGCTCTTTCCTATTCATCTTGTCAAATAAGAGGCTTTCCTTTCCTCCCTCAGAGGAACACTTGAATCTCATCAAAGTAAATGGCAGGGGTTTTACTTAACACACATGGCAAACCAAACAGAAAGGGCAGGAGATCTCCAGGAATGGGTCCAGAGGAGCCTCTAACAAGGAGGGTAGTCATTTTGTACATGTAGGACTCGAGGGAAAAAAATCATCAACAACACATTGTCAACTGCGAAAACACTGTGAAAGAGGTGAGCTATAGCCTCTGGGTGTCGTGTACCAGTGACGTGGACACAGGACTAAGCAGGAGGTATTCTCAGTGTTCTCCCGGTGGAGGTGGGGCAAGACCCCTTCCCTGTGGACCGTTTTGTATGGAGTTAGAAGAGCTAGAAGGTACTGTAAGGGTACGCTTCTCCGGGGCAGGCTTTAATCCCCTCTTATTGGAAACTGCTCCCACACAAAAATAAGATCACATCCGCTTTTGATGTTAAACATCTGACTTCTCCAGGATGGAGGTTCTAAGTTAGAATGTTATGTCTTTTATTTGCCAGTATGAGTTTCTGTTGGGCTGATACATCAGTGAAGGCACAGTGGATGAAAAAGTCTCCTCTAAGTGTTGGTAACAAAGCAATTTAGAATATTTGCCTCACAGCTCCCTTGCCTTAGGCTGAAATCTGGTTTAGATACCCCACTGAAAAATTTAGAAGTCTCAGATACAAAGTTCCCAGACAAGTTTTGCCTCATCCCGATATTATCAACGAATTCTCCTTTTTTTTTTTCGTGCCTATCATTTCGACAGTCCTGGGGACTGTATGGTAAACCCTGGAACCGCAGACCACCCCAACCTAGAGTTAAAAGACGGTCACCCGAGGGACAAAAACCTTTCCTTTCACCCGTTCATGTAGGGCCATCAGCGACCACAAAATTCTGTTCGATAATTTCTAGGAGCACTCAGCTCTGTTCACAAATAATCACGACCAGGGTCAACAGGGCATCTGCAGGACACTGCTGCCTCTTCAGGACTTGATTTCATGTATTTTAGTGTCCCTTAGAAATTCTCCCGCTGTACCTACCTTGCAAATGACCACTCCTTCTGGTCTTAGTGAGTTGTGGCCCGACAAACGCTGGGCACCATGGTCTATGTCCCTGCCAGGCAATCCTGGCAGCATTTCTGAGGCTTCACGGCCCTTGCAGCCCACTCCGTGGCTGGAGCACAAAGTAGACAGGTCTCTGTGCCCTCCTGTGTTACATCCTGCTAGCGGACTTCAAAGCGATGCTTCTTTGTGCCTGCTGCTTTATGGTGGTTTTATTGAAAACAGTTCTTTCAGTTATTACTTTGGAGCCCCCAAGAGATTCTCCCCAGGGGACTAGACTGGAAACAAAAGCCAGTGACAACCACCATGTGCATTCTTCCTCACCGCCCCCTCCCCCAGCCCATCTGAAGTTTTGTCATGATGCTGCTCCTGCCTGCATCATTCCCTCTAACACAAGTTCCGAACTTAGTTAAGGATATGTGAAGGATCATTTTCTTGGGGTAATTTATTTGTTTCCTATCGCTGCTATAACAAATTACTACAAACGTAGTGGCTTAAAACAATACACATTGAATGACTTACAGTTCCCGAGGTCAGAAGTCTGAAATGGGTCCACTGGATTAAAATCAAGCTGGCCGCAGGGTTGTGTTCTTCTGGAGGCTCTAGGAGAAAATGGATTTTCGTCTCTTCTCCAGCTTCTAGAGGCTGCCCTTAGACCTCAGCTCATGGCACGTTTCCATCTTCAGTCCGCAATGGTTTGTCAAGTCTCTTACGAAGCCATCTCTCTGGTTCTTTCTCCTCTGCTCCCCTTTTCCCTTTATAAGTGGATCACATTACGCCACCTGGATAATCCAAGATAACCTTTCCATCTGAAGGTCAGCTGAATCCTTAATTCCATCTGCAACCTTAATGTTTCCTTGCCATGTAATGTAACCTATTCACAGGTTCCAGGGTAATGAACACAGACATTTTGCATTATTTTACTTACTGTAGGGACTTTTTTGAAAACATAGCTCAGTAACAGCTACTCATATGCTATGCATGTCCAGGGAGCAGGATGAGCCAGATCAGTGAACGTAGGTCCCTGTGACTTGGGATTTCTCAATAGATCTACCCTTATCCCTGGAGTATATATCAACCACAGTTTGGCAGCCCGAACTAAGGTTGGCTGCTTTTTGTCCTTCCAAAGGCTCTCTGCTGCCACATACATGACCTGCTCTTTCCTTTTTGAAATCCTCCATCCTTCCAACCCTCTGATCCTGTAATCTAATCAGCTGCTATTCTGATTTGGGCTACTTTTTTCCAAACTGATGTTCTTATTCACATACTAGATGTCACTAGATGTACAAATAGAGGGCTACTTTGTTTATGTCTAGACAATATCTTCCCTGCTGGCCAGCGTGTTCTAGAGCAATTATTGTGACCTGGAAATAGCACATCAGTTTTATCAATTCGTCTTTACCTTGAGCCAGGGCAGCTCTTTTTCACAAAGTAGTCGGGGCCCAACAGGGACTTCCATGCTTTCTCTCCATTGAGTTAAAGACCAACAGGCATCCAAGTCACCTCAACTGACCTCAATCCACTCTCACCCCAACACACAGGAACTTTACTGCCTAGGAGAACTGAGATGGTGCTTACGGAAACCACAACAGGTAGATGGGGTCAGAGCCACAAGTTCGTGGAATTCCTCGCACACCTACGTGCCCAACAGAGATCTGCAGGCATGTTGTCAGTTTATCTCAACACCAAAAAACGTTTTTGAATCAGTGATATTTTATGAGATATTTGTGGTACCTACATGTACAAGTTATCCACACTTTTACCTATAGAAATACATTTGCAGATTTGATTGATGAGGTCATGTTAACTGGCTTTCTCTTGCACCTTCCCCGAGATCTTCCATTTTGTTTTATTTCTATACCTGTTCAGGTTTTGGTGTGCACACATGCACACAACACTAATACCAGCATTAGTCCTTGGTAACATGTGTTAAAAACAAAACAAGTCCAAACCAAACAAAACACCTGCAAATTTCCCCTGATTCTGAGATGAGCAGCTCATTTTCTCTGAAAGCATATAACATTCTGAATAATCATCTCTTGGGAATACCAGAAATTGCAAAAATTCGCACCTTGGAATAATTTTGATCTAATTTATATGGAAAGTATGAGAACTTTAACTTAATTTAAGATGTAAATGTAACCCATTTACAATATCTGTACACCCTAGATAAATAATAAGTTGTCATTTTCATATGGTGCAAATGTATCTCCCAAGTTTGAATTTTGAGAATTTCTCAGTTTGCAAATCCCTTGAGAAAGAGACTCTCAAGGGAACGTAAGCAATAGCAAGAGGCAGCAAGTGGTCCCTGCACCCCACAGCTAATTTGAGCATCAGTGATAACCTAAGCAGCATCCTGTTGCCACCTGTAATGAAGAACATGCTTATTTCTAATTTGTAGCATTTCTCCCCTTCCTGATTATACAAGACGGGCTCATTCATTATTAATCTGGTTTGTCAGACAGCACAGCCCTCCAAGTGTCAGGCTTCCTTGTTTCCAGGCAGTGCGTTTGTGTAGGAACAATGAGATTTCAGAATGCACAGATCAGCAAACTCTCGTCTGCACCTGATTAAAGTTAGATAGGCCAACTTAACGGCCTTAAAATAATTCTACATGAAGTAGCAGGACACATTTCTATATTTGTCCTTATTATTGGAAGGGAAATGAACTAAAAAAAAAAATCATTACTTTTCTTCCAAACTGCACTTGACTGGAAAGGGAGAGAGGGAAAGAAAATGATCCCTCTTTGTCTACACCAAATAGCCTAGAAATCAAAAATAGTGAAGGAGACATAACTCCAAGTTTACTGTAAAGAAAGTCGATATTTTAGCATGTACACACACACACACACACACACATACATACTTGCGCACATGAACATACACACAATGCCCCGTGTTTTGTGGAGCGTACAACTTAACTGTTAACCACATCATGATAGCGTGTTGTCAGTGAAAAGGTGTTGGACTTGCCAAATGAAGAATTGGATTGATATGATTCTCAGGGAAGGGACTTGAAGAAACAATCTGTTCATGGGTCATGTGACTGGGCATTAGGACATAGCTGGAGAGAAGGAAAAAGTAATGCATGATGGGAAACAGATACCGTGCATTTCAAAACAGTAATTATTAGGTAAAAGACTCAGAAATAGCTTCTAGCTGATTTCCAAATGATTTGGAGTTATTTCTCTTTTGTAAGAGGAAGTAGGTAAGTAAAAGGACTGGATGATAAAAACCTTGAACTAAATACAATGAACAAATTTCCATCTATGCCTGTTCAGAGTTTGGTAATAAAGGTGTCTCTTGACCTTTTCTTCGTTGTACTCATTAGAAACACAGCACTTTTGTGAACCAAAAAATTCTCTGAGTTAGTTCTTGCCCCTGGGATGGAGATGTCCACATTTGTAGACAGCAAGACCATTCACAATTATGATTTTTGAACTGGCACTACTCTAGAGAGTGTTTGGGAAAAGAGGAACAACAGTGGTGTGAGAGCTATGAAGGATTATTTGCGTGGACTCACCAGCCAGTAAAATTAAGTGCACACTAGGTAGAGCCTGCAGCTGGCACAGGGACAAAGAGGGCAGAATGCAGCTATTGGGGATATGCAGGAAGTCTCATTTGCCTAAAGAGTGTGGCTGATAAATCCTTGATACAGGTTGCCAATAATTTTATCCTCCAAATTTAAAGGAAAGAAGAAAGGTAATTTCCACTCTATATCACTGGTTCTCAACAGGGGTAAAGGGGATAATTTTGCTTTCAAGGGGACATTTTGCAATATGTGAAAACACTTTCAGTTGTCACAACTGGGAAAAAGCCTTGCTATGAGCAGAGAAGGAGAGAAAGGGATCAGGGAAGAGCTAGTCAGTCTTTGCCACAAACTCGCTGGACGTCAGCTTTCTCATCTGTACAATGGACATCATAATAGTTGCCTTATTTGGTTGTTGTAACTATTAAATGAGATAATGGATGTAAAGTACTTACCATAGTGTCCCACACATAGTAATGTCTCAACAAATGATCACTATTATTATTGGCACTACTGTGTTATTCTTAGTAATGAAGTTTCATTATCAAGCCAAGGAGAATGTTGGAAGGTATGTAAAAATGATTTTCTGACAAAATCCAAGGAAAATGTGTTAGTGAGAAATTAAGTGATCATGGATGTGCAGAGCTCAATGTGGCAACTCCTGACTGAATCCTACTTAGTAGAATATATACAAAATGTGAAAGAACACATTGCAAAGAAGATATTTTTTAAAAAAAGGACTACAAAACAGAAAGAACAATCTTGATTACTAAAATGTACAGTAGCACTATCCAATAGAAATGTAATCTGAATCTTACAATTATAATTTTGTAATAATCACATTTAAAACGTAAAAAAATAGGAAATTTAACTTTAATAACATTTTATTTAATACAACATATCAAAATATTGTCATTACAACATGTAACCAATATAAAAATTATTAACCACATAGTTTTCATTCTTCATTATGTCCTCAAAATTGAGTGTGTATTCTAGACTTAAAACACATCTCAGTTTGGACAAGCCATGTTTCAAGTCCTTAATAGCCACCTGTGGCGAATGACTGCCATATTAGACAGAAAAAATATAAAAGATGGTTGTAGAAATGTCAGGCATGACAGAAGTAAATCTTTAAAGTCATGTCCAGAGCAAGGAGAGGAAGAAAGAAAATACAAACCTGTTGATATGGGAAGAACATTTAATGTTAGTTGTCCTCAACTATTTTCTAACTTCCATCCTCTCCTTCATGAGACTATTTATCCCACAGATCTGGCTCGATCTCATCTCAGTATAAGGTATTTAAAGGCCAGAATGTACTCGTATACTAAAATATAAAGGGATCATATTGACCAATAATGAATTAAAATATCTGTTGCTGGGCTATATTTTAGGGAACTGAGAGACTCTTGAGTGGGTGGGAAGAACTGTGAATGGCAGCACAGGTGTGGAGAGACTAATACTAGGAATAAGCAAACATGCCTTTTCAAAAGAAGGACTCATGGGCTCCTGTCCAAACTTAATATCCCCTTTTGTGAAAGCCAACCTCTGGGTCCAAGATTTCTCATCTGGAGACTCAGAGGTTGAATCATATGAATTCCATGGCATCTTTGTGTTCTGATAGCCTATGAATCTGTAAGATTCTCCAGAGTTGGCATTTGAATACATGATCACTAGGGTCCAGCAATAGTTTATGAAAAGCAAATAACACCAGACTGACCTCATTTCCCTTTGTAAGAGGGTCTTTGGTGTCAAATTGTCGGGGAAAGGCTAAGGTCATAGCACATCTGTCACTCAGCAAAAGGTTTGGAACACATTTAATGAGCACCTACTAATCATTTAACACCAATTCAACAGACACATAGTGAGCATCTACTGTGTTTTAGACACTGAGGATACAATAGTACACAAAGTATTTGTTAAAAAACGAATTACACAAACCTGATTATGGGACAACGTGGAAGGTGCAAGGGAAATAGATTTGAGGAATTGCTTAATTCAGTAATGAGGCATTACAGGAGATTTTCTCTAATAAACGGCATCTGTATGGATACTGGAGTGTGAGATGAGGAAGAATATCTCAGGGAGAAGAAACACAGTTTCTTCAAAAGTTACAACAGAGCTAATGGGTAGAAGAGCAGCGTTTCTCAAGCATTAATGTGCACACACATCACCTGAGGAATCTTGTTAAAATGCAGATTCTAAAAGTCTGGGGTGGGGTTTCAGATGCTGCATTTCCAGCAAGCTCTTGGGAAATACTGATACTATTGGCCTGTGGGCCTCACTTTGAGTGGCTCCAGTGTAGAGTACACAAAAGGAGAGGTAAGAGAGAGTGCTAAAGAGGTGGGCATCGGTTGGTCTTAAAAGACTTTGTAGGTCATGTTGAGGGCTTTGAACTAATATTTCAAGGGCATTCAGTAGGGACAAGGCATGATTAGTTTTGTGCTTTTGAAAAAGCTCCTGGCAATATTGAGAACAAGTTTAAATAAGCAAATCTGGAAGCAGTTCAGTTGAGAGGATCTTGCATAACCTCCTAGAAAGATGATGGGAGTTTGGACCAGGAAGTTGGTGTTCATGGAGATGAGAAGACATGGATAGATTCAAAGAGGAATTTAAGAGGGCAGGTTGATTAGATTAGATCATAATGAACTTGGTATGGGGGATGAAGGAACAGAAAGGGTCAGGGATGAGACACTAACAACTGGGGGCTCAGCTTGGACAATGAAAGGGACGTTAATTTATGGAATGGGGAAAAAGGAGGATGAGAGGGTTTGAGGGGAACTATGGTTAGTACACATTTAGACATACTAACTAGATATGGAAGTGTAACTGAAAATTAGGTAGTAATGTCCAATAGGCAGATGAATATGCAGGCCAGGCATTCAGAAGAGTATGAGTTAACAATGTCAATCTAATGATTATTAGCATAAAACGGAAAGTTTGAGAGTGAATGAGATTCTTCAGAGAAGAGGATTTAGAAGCTGTCCTCAAATGCTTGAAGAGCTGTCATGGGTTTAAGAGTTATTTTGTGTGTTCATATAAAAGAATCTGGATTAATAAGAGGATATTAAAAGGAAGTAGACTTTGAGTCTTTATAAGGGAAAAAAATTTCTCATGGTTGGTATTAGCTGACCATAATGGCACAGGTTACCTAATGAGGCAGTGAGTTCCTTTATTTCATGGAAGTATTCAAATAGAGCATGAAAGTCCACTTCTCAGGAATGTTGCAAAGAACTTTCACATGTCTGATAAGTAATTGGACTACTGGTTCCTGAAGCAGTGATTCCAAGTTGCATTACAAGGGGTGGTGGTGGGGGAGTGGGGGTGGGTGGAGGTGAGCTGGAAAGAGATTTTGAAAAAATATGAATTCTTGTTTCCACTCCCAGGACATTGATTACATACATCTGAGTTCAGCCCTGGAATTCCTTATTTTTAAAAAGCACTCCTAAGAAAATAACCTGTTCTATACAAGGGAACCCCCATGAAACTTTAAGCACATTTTTCAGGAGAAACTTTGTAGGCCAGATGAGAGTGACATGATATATTCAACATTGCTGAAAGAACAAAAACTTTCAACCAAGAATGACTCTATCTGGCAAAGTTATCATTCAGAACTGAAAGATAATATTCTAGACAAGCAAAAGCTAAGAAGTTTATCACCACTAAACTGGTCTTGGAAGAGCTGTTAATGAGACTTTTTATTCAAAGTTTATTGGGGTGACAATTGTTAGTAAAGTTACATAAATTTCAGGTATACAATTCTGTATTACATCTTCTATAAATCACATTGTGTGTTCACCACCCAGAGTCAGTTCTCCTTCCATCACCATATATTTGATACCTTTTACCCTCATCTACCACCCCCTCCCCCTTACCCTCTGGTAACCACTAAACTATTGTCCGTGTCTATGAGTTTTTGTTTCTCATTTGTTTGTCTTGTTGTTTTTGGTTTATACACCACATATCAGTGAAATCATATGGTTCTCTACTTTTTCTGTCTGACTTGTTTCGCTTAGCATTATAATCTCAATGTCTATCCATATTATCGTAAATAGTCCTATTTCATCTTTTCTTACCACTGAATAGTATTCCATTGTGTATATATACCACAATTTCTTTTTTTTTTTTTTTTTTTTTTTTTTTTTTTTTTTATTAATTAATTTATTTATTAGTTTCAGGTGTACAAAACAAGGTAATACTTAGACGTTCATCATTTATATCCCTCATACTGTGAACCCCCCTCCCCCCATCCACTATCCCTCCGACCTCACACTGAACCATCACATTATATATATAAAATTATAGTTGGCATTCATTAATGTTTAGCTTCTGATGTACAATGCCATGATCAGGTATCCACAGTATCCCTGAGGTGGTCTCCCAAATAGGACGCATGTCCATCGGATACCCAACAAAATCTTTACAACATTATAGAATACCTTCCCCAAATTAATTTTCAAAAGAAAAACCCTGAGGCCATCTTGTGGTTACCAGCTGCTTCCAAATCCCTTCACCTTTCCCCTTATCCCCAACCCCCTCCCACACACCCATCTAACCACTCTCGGTTTTTTCTCTGCGTCCCCAAAACTGACTCTGATTAGTTCATTCACATAGTCTTTTCTTTAGATTCCATATATAAGTGAGATCATATGGTACTTGTCTTTCTCTTTCTGACTTATTTCACTTAACATAATGTTCTCTAGATCCATCCATGTTGCTGCAAATGATAAGATTTCTTTCTTCTTTATGGCTGCGTAATACTCCATTGTATAAATGTACCACAGCTTCTTAATCCAGTCATCTACCGATGGGCATTTTGGTTGTTTCCATATCTTGGCTATTGTGTAAAGTGCTGCAATAAACATAGGAGTGCATACAGATTTTTGAATTGGAGTTTTGGATTTCTCCGGGTAGATGCCTAGGAGTGGAATTACTGGATCATAGGGTAGTTCCATTTTCAGATTCCTGAGATACCTCCATACTGTTTTCCATAGTGGCTGCACTAATCTGCAGTCCCACCAACAGTGCACTAGCGTTCCCTTTTCTCCACATCCGCGCCAGCATTTGTTGTTTGTTGATTTATTGATAATAGCCATTTTGACTGGAGTGAGGTGGTATCTCATTGTGGTTTTTATTTGCATTTCTCTGATGGTTAGTGAGGTTGAGCATTTCTTCATATGTCTTCTTGCCTTCTGTATGTCCTTCTTAGAGAAATGTCTCCCCAAGTCCTCTGCCCATTTTTTAATTGGGTTGTTTGTTTTTTTGGAGTTGAGTTGAGTAAGTTTTTTATAGATTTGTGATATTAATCCCTTATCAGATATATCATTGGCAAATATCTTTTCCCATACAGTAGGATCCCTTTTTGTTTTATTGATGGTTTCCTTTGCTGTGAAAAAACTTTTTAGTTTGATGTAATCCCACATGTTTATTTTTTCTCTTACTTCGCTCGCGCGAGGGGATATATCAGTGAAAATCTTACTCCGGGTAATGTCCATGAAGTTTCTTCCTATATTTTCTTCTAGATATTTTATGGTTTCAGATCTTACATTTAAGTCTTTAAGCCATTTTGAATTTGTTTTTGTATATGGTGTAAGGAGGTGGTCCAGCTTCATTTTCTTGCATGTGTCCGTCCAGGTTTCCCAACACCACTTATTGAACAGACTATCTTTACCCCATCGTACATTCTTGCTTCCATTGTCGTAGATTAGATGGGCATATAGGCATGGATTTATGTCTGGACTCTCTATTCTGTTCCATTGATCTATGTATCTATTTTTATGCCAGTACCATGTTGTTTTGATTACTGTAGCCTTGTAGTATAGTTTGAAATCAGGTATCGTTATACCTCCCACTTTGTTCTTATTTCTCAAGATTGCTGAGGCTATCCGGGGTCTTTTATGGTCCCATATAAATTTTAGGATTATATGTTCTATTTCTGTGAAAAACGTCGTTGGTAGTTTGATAGGAATTGCGTTGAATATGTATATTGCCTTAGGCAGTATGGACATTTTAATTATATTAATTCTTCCTATCCATGAACATGGAATGTGTTTCCATCTATTTATGTCTTCTTTCATTTCTTTCTTCAGTGTTGTATAATTTTCTGAGTACAGATCCTTTACATCTTTGGTTAGATTTATTCCCAGATATTTTATAGTCTTTGGAGCAATTGTAAATGGAATTGTTTTTTTAATTTCTCCTTCTGCTATTTTATCATTGGTATATACAAATGCAACTGATTTCCGAATATTAATTTTATATCCTGCTACTTTACTAAATTCATCTATCAGTTCTAATAGTTTCTTGGTGGAGTCTTTAGGGTTCTCTATATATAGTATCATATCATCTGCATATAATGATAATTTTACTTCCTCCTTACCAATTTGGATGCCTTTTATTTCTTTCTCTTGTCTGATTGCTGTGGCTAGAACTTCCAGCACTATGTTGAATAGAAGTGGAGAAAGTGGGCAACCTTGTCTTGTTCCTGATCTTAGGGGGAATGGTTTTAGCTTTTCCCCATTGAGTATGATGTTAGCTGTGGGTTTGTCATATATGGCCTTTATTATGTTAAGATATGATCCCTCTATTCCCACTTTCTTAAGGGTTTTTATCATAAAAGGTTGCTGTATTTTATCAAATGCTTTTTCTGCATCTATTGATATGATCATGTGATTTTTATTTTTCATTTTGTTAATGTGGTGTATCACATTAATTGATTTGCGGATGTTGAACCACCCCTGCATACCAGGGATGAATCCCACTTGATCATGGTGTATGATCTTTTTAATGTATTGCTGAATTCTGTTTGCTAATAATTTGTTGAGAATTTTTGCATCTATGTTCATTAGAGATATCGGCCTGTAGTTTTCTTTCTTTGTGGTGTCTTTGTCTGCTTTTGGGATCAGGGTGATAGTGGCTTCGTAAAAAGTGTTTGGGAGTCTTCCTTCCTTCTGGATTTTTTGGAAGAGCTTGAGGAGAATAGGTGATAATTCTTTTTTGAACGTTTTGAAAAATTCACCTGTAAAGCCATCTGGTCCAGGGCTTTTGTTTGTTGGGAGATTATTGATTACTGATTCAATTTCCCTGGTGGTAATCAGACTGTTCAGGCTTTCTGTTTCTTCTTGAGTTAGCTTTGGAAGGTTGTGCGCCTCTAGAAAATTGTCCATTTCTTCAAGGTTGTCAAATTTGTTGGCATATAGTTGCTCATAGTAATTTCTTACAATTTTTTGTATTTCTGTGGTGTCTGTTGTCACTTCTCCTCTTTCATTTCTGATTTTATTAATTTGGGTCCTCTCTCTCCTTTTTTTAATGAGTCTGGCTAAAGGTTTGTCAATTTTGTTTATCTTCTCTAAGAACCAACTCTTGGATTCATTGATCTTTTGTATTGTTTTTCTGGTTTCTATTTCATTTATTTCTGCTCTGATCCTTATTATCTCCTTCCTTGTGCTCCCTTTGGGTTTATTTTGCTGTTCTTTTTCCAGATCCCTTAAGTGTGAAGATAAACTGTCAATTAGTGATGTTTCTTGTTTCTTTAGGTAGGCCTGCAGTGCTATGAACTTCCCTCTTAGGACTGCTTTTGCAGCATCCCATAGATTTTGGGTCGTCGTGTTCTCATTCTCATTTGTCTCAAGATATCTTTTGATTTCTTCTTTGATCTGCTGCTTGACCCATTCATTATTTAGCAACATGTTATTCAGCCTCCATGAATTGGTGTATCTTCCTGGTTTTTTTCCCCTGTAGTTCATTTCTAATTTCATAGCACTGTGGTCAGAGAAGACAATTGGTATGATTTCAATTTTCTTAAATTTATCGAGGCTTGTCTTGTGTCCTAACATATGATCTATTTTAGAAAATGTTCCATGAGCACTTGAGAAGAACGTGTATTCTGCAGCATTGGGGTGAAATGCTCTGAAAATATCAATTAAGTCCAACTGCTCCAAAGTATCATTTAAGGCTGTTGTTTCCAAATTGATTTTCTGTCTGGAGGACCTGTCCCTTGTTGTCAGAGGTGTGTTGAAGTCCCCTACTATGATAGTGTTGCTGTTGATCTCTGTCTTTATGTCCATCAGTACCTGTTTTATATATTTAGGTGCTCCTATGTTAGGTGCATAGATGTTTACTAGGGTTATGTCCTCTTGTCGGATTGATCCCTTTATTATTATATAGTGCCCATCTTTGTCTTTTAATATTTTTTTCATTTTAAAGTCTATTTTGTCAGATATAAGTATTGCAACTCCAGCTTTTTTTTTGCTTCCATTTGCATGAAATATGTTACTCCAACCCTTCACTTTCAGCCTGTGTGTGTCTTTTGATCTGAAATGAGTCTCTTGTATACAGCATATACAAGGGTCTTGTTTCCTTATCCACTCAGCCACCCTATGTCTCTTGATTGGAGCATTTAATCCATTTACATTTAAAGTGATTATTGATAGGTACATAGTTATTGCCATTTTTAGATTTGTAGTAAATTGTTTTCATCTTTCTTCTATTTACAGAAGTCCTTTTAGTATTTCTTGCAATGCTGGCTTGGTTGTCATAAATTCTTTCAGTTTGTTCTTTTCTGGGAAGCTCTTTATCTCTCCATCAACTTTAAATGATAGCCTTGCTGGATAAAGCAATCTAGGTTGTAGGCCTTTGTGTTCCATCACTTTGAGTATCTCCTGCCACTCCCTCCTTGCCTTCAATGTTTCTGTAGAAAAGTCATTTGATAGTCTTATGGGAGTTCCCTTGTATGTAACCTTCTGCCTTTCTCTTGCTGCTTTCAAGATTCTCTCTTTGTCTTTAAGCTTTGCCATTTTAACTATAATGTGTCTTGGTGTGGGCCTGTTTGGGTTTATCCTGGTTGGAACTCTCTGCACTTCCTGGGCTTGTATGTTGGTTTCCTTCATCAGGTTAGGGAAGTTTTCTGACATTATTACCTCAAATATGTTCTCAATCCCTTGCTTCTTCTCTTCGCCTTCTGGTATTCCTATGATGCGCATGTTGTTGCGCTTGATGTTATCCCAGAGGTCTCTTAACCCATCTTCATTGTTTTTTATTCTTTTTTCTTTCTGTTGTTCAGTTTGAGTGATCTCTGCTAACTTGTCTTCTAAGTCGCTGATTCGATCCTCTGCTTCATCTAACCTGCTGGTCATTCCTTCAAGTGAGTTCTTAATTTCGGTAATTGTGTTTTTTAGTTCTAGCTGGTTGTTCGTTAAGATTTCTACATCCTTTTTTAGCTCTAACTGGTTGTTCTTTATGATTTCTATATCCTTCTTTATGTCTTCTCTAAGCTCCTTAAACATTCTTATCACCAGTGTTCTGAACTCTGTCTCTGACATGTTGGTTACCTCTGCTTCATTTGGTTCCAGTTGTGGAGGTTTCTTCTGTTCTTTTATTTGGGACATGTTTCTTTGTCTCCCCATTCTGACTGACTCTCTGTGTTTGCTTTGATGTATTAGGAAGATCCCCTAGAGCTCTTAGTTCTTGCTGGGTTATCTTATGTAGTATGTGTCTTTTATATTTGACTTGGACTACTTCGTTCTTCTCTGCATGTGCTCCACAGGAGGCTCGTGTGTTTAGTATATCGTCCTGTTCAAGAAGAACTTTGATTGCTTTTTGCTTGTGAGTAGGTGGGCTTAACTCCTAGGCCGTCTAGTTGTGAAACTTGGCTCTGCTCACCACAGGGTGTTCTGCTGGGTGAGGGTTGGCCACTTAAATGAGGTTTGGCCTCTATGGGCTCTTGTGCCTTCAGAGAATTCCCTCTGGGTGTGTGACTTGTAGGTCAAACTCGGTAGTACTCTGGTTTGGTCCAGAGTTGGCTTCTGGAAAATGTTGAATCTTGTGCCTCTTAAGCTGGGCCCTGGTAGGGCAGTTTCAGCACAAATCAAGTTACCAAGTACAACAACAATAACAACAAAGAAAACAAATCAAGTACATTCACAAATAAAATACAACCGACAATCCCCCCTCAACATAGGCAAAGATATCAAAGCAATAATGACAGAACAAAGCAAATCACTACAAGCAGAAAAAAAAAAAAAAAAAAAAGGAAGTACCAAGCAAAGCAAAACAGAAAGCAGAACCAGTCTTGGCTTAAGCCCACCAGGTAATCTCCAGGTTGTCCTCTGCTGTGCCAAAGAGTTCCCTGCCTATTGCGCAGGCAGCGCTGGTCACCTGGTGCCCAGAGTGAATTTGGGAGTGTAGATTTAAATGCGAGGGGCTGAGGGGTCTGGATGACAGTTTTCAGAGAGACCATGCAGTTTCTGTCCTTTCCTGCACAAATGCACGCTGAGAGTAGCTCCACCAGCCCTGTGGTCAGTATTCCTGAGTCTTAGGGCCCTCCTTCCATGGGTGACTTGTAGGTCAAACCCGGTAGTACTCTGGTTTGGTCCAGAGTTGGCTTCTGGATATGTTGAATCTTGTGCCTCTTAATCTGGGCCCTGGTAGGGCAGTTTCAGCACAAATCAAGTTACCAAGTACAACAACAACAACAACAACAACAAGGAAAACAAATCAAGTACATTCGCATGTAAAATACAACCGACAATCCCCACTCAACATAGGCAAAGATATCAAAGAAATAAAGACAGAACAAAGCAAATCACAACAAGCAAGGAAAAGAAAAAAAAAGAAGAGAAAGAAAGAAAAAAAAGAAAAAGAAAAGACAGGAAAAAAGAGAAGAACAAAGCAAAACAACACAAAACAAAACAAAAACAAAAGCAAAAAAACAAAAAAGCAAAACAAAACAAACAAACAAACAAACAAACAAAAAAAAAATCACCAAGCAAAGCAAAACAGAAAGCAGCACCAGTCTTGGCTTAAGCCCACCAGGTAATCTCCGGGTTGTCCTCCGCTGTGCCAAAGAGTTCCCTGCCTAGTGCACAGGCAGCGCTAGTCACCTGGTGCCCAGAGTGAATTTGGGAGTGTAGATTTAAATGCGAGGGGCTGAGGGATCTGGATGACAGTTTTCAGAGAGACCATGCAGTTTCTGTTCTTTCCTGCACAAATGCACACTGAGAGTAGCTCCACCAGCCCTGTGCCCAGTACTCCTGAGTCTTAGGGCCCTCCTTCCGTGGGTGACTTGTAGGTCAAACCCGGTAGTACTCTGGTTTGGTCCAGAGTTGGCTTCTGGATATGTTGAATCTTGTGCCTCTTAAGCTGGGCCCTGGTAGGGCAGTTTCAGCACAAATAAAGTTAGCAAGTACAACAACAACAACAACAACAAAGAAAACAAATCAAGTACATTCACAAATAAAATACAACCGACAATCCCCACTCTACATAGGTAAAGATATCAAAGAAATAAAGACAGAACAAAGCAAATCACAACAAGCAGAAAAAAGAAAAAAGAAAAAGAAGAAAGAAAAAAAAATAAAATAAAATAAAATAAAAATATAAATAAAAAATAAAAAATAAAAATAAAAAAATAAATAAAAATAAAGACCACCAAGCAAAGCAAAACAGAAAGCAGCACCAGTCTTGGCTTAAGCCCACCAGGTGATCTCCAGGTTGTCCTCCGCTGTGCCAAAGAGTTCCCTGCCTAGTGCGCAGGCATCGCTAGTCACCTGGTGCCCAGAGTGAATTTGGGAGTGTAGATTTAAATGCGAGGGGCTGAGGGGTCTGGATGACAGTTTTCAGAGAGACCCTGCAGTTTCTGTCCTTTCCTGCACAAATGCACGCTGAGAGTAGCTCCAACAGCCCTGTGCCCAGTACTCCTGAGTCTTAGGGCCCTCCTTCCAAGGATGAGTGGGAGGGGGCGGGCGGGAGATCTCTAAGCTGCTGAAAGCCGGGAGCTGCGACTGCCGCTTACTGCTGAACTCAGGGATTGCTTCCGCGGTTGCCCTTGCCCCGCCGCAGGCCAGCCAGAAAGGGTGGGGCCTGGGGATGGAGGGGTCTCCTCCCTCCCAGGCCAGCCACTCACACTCCTCCCGCAGGCCTGAAAAGGTGGTGGCTGGGGGTGTGGGAGTCTCCTCTCTCCTCGTCCAGCGAAAATCCCCTCCTCCCAGCCTCTTCCGATGGTCAGAGCCGGCTGCCAATCTTCCCAGCGCCTGAGCGCAGACGCCCCTCTGTAATCTGACACTGTTTCTCAGTTAGGGGTAGTTTGAGTCTCTGGAAGGGCAGGGGGAGGATTCGAAAAGCGCGGTGAGGGGCCCAGGTGTGGCGTCTCAGTTCTTTGTCTGCCCTAAGGCCCACGAGCTGCCCGCCCCGGCGGGAGCGATCAACTGTGGGACGCAGGGAAAGAGCTCACCTCCTGGACCCTACGCTCGCCGCCACACCCTGGGCTCCCGTGGGACTCTAGAGCCCCGGGTGCTGCCCTCCACTTTTTCTGTGAGCACGCTCCTCCCCCCCGCTCGCCCACCTAGTGCACCTCAAAGCAAACCTTCCACGAGCCTCCGTCCGACCTGGGAGCCGCGCAGCAACGCTGCACGGCCTGTGCTCCGCTTCCAGGAGTCTGCGTTCCGTAGTCCCGGCGCCGCCGGCCTCGGCTCCGCGCGGGTGGGGGTGGGGGGGCGCGCTTCCACTTCGCTGTCCCGCCTCCTCCCCTGCTTGTAATCCGCGCACACCTTCAGGTAAATTCCTCCACGAGTCTCCCCGCTGTTCTGCGTGTTCTATATCTCCCTGTGTCTTTAGAGCTGCAGTTTACCGCCAGCCGCCGCCGCCGGCTTGATTCCACCGCGCGACCGCGCGTTTCCTCTCCGCTCCCTTCTTTCTTCCCCTGCTCGCCCAATTTGCGCAGCTTCAAGTAATCCTTACACGAGTCTCTTAGGAATCTCTTAGCTGTTCTGCGTGATGAGCGAAGAGTTGTTTGATGGGTTATATGTCCCGTTTGTAATAAAATCCGGAGGAGAACTCACAAAATGTGCCCCGCTGCCGCCATTCCTATACTACAGCCTACCACAATTTCTTTATCCATTCATCTATCGAAGGACATTTTGGTTGTTTCTATGTCATGGCCACTGTAAATAAAGCTGCAATAAACATTGGAGCACACTTGTCTTTATGGATAAATGTTTTCAGATTTTTGGGGTAGGAGAGGGATCGCTGGGTCATATGGTAATTCTATTCGTAATTTTTAGAGGAACCTCCACACTGCCTTCCATAGCGGCTGCACCAATCTGCATTCCCACCAACAGTGTATGAGGGTTCCTTTTTCTCCACAGCGTCTCCAACACTTGTTACTATTTGTCTTATTGATGATAGCCATTCTAACTGGGGTGAGGTGATATCTCATTGTGGTTTTTATTTGCATTTCTCTGATGATTAGTGATGTTGAGCATTTTTTCATATGTCTATTTGCCATTTGTATATCCTCTTTGGAGAAATGTCTCTTCAGGTCCTCTGCCCATTTTTCAATTGGGTTGTTTGTTTTTTTGTTGTTGAGTTTCATGAGTTCCTTGTATATTTTAGATATTAGCCCCTTATCAGAGGCACTGTTTGTAAAAATCTTCTCCCATTCAGTTGGTTGACTATTTTGTCGATGGTTTCTTTTGCTGTGCAGAAGCTTTTAAGTTTGATATAGTCCCATTCATTTATTTTAGCTTTTAATTCCCTTGCCTTTAGAGTTAAATTCATAAAATTCTCTTTGAACCCAAGGTCCAAAAGTTTAGAACATATGTTTTCTTCTATGCAGGTTATTATTTCAGGTCTTATGCTTAAGTCTTTGATCCATTTTGAATTAATTTTGGTACATAGTGACAGATAGCTAGTTTCTATTGTCTCTAGTTTCGTTCTTTTGCATGTGGCTTTTCAATTCTGCCAGTACCATTTATTGAAGAGCTGTTTTTCTCCATTGCATGTTTTCTGTTTCTTTGCCAAAAATTATCTGTCCATATTTATGTGGTTTTATTTCTGGATTGTCAATTCTATTCCATTGATCTATGTGAAACTTCTTAAAGCTTATGAAAAAGAGTGCTAATTAGTAACAAGAAAACATATGAAAGAATAAATCTCACTGGAAAGGTAAATATACAGTAATGATGGTGGATTAATCACTTATACAGTTAGTATAAAGGTTAAAAGACAAAAGTAGTAAAAATAACTAATTACAAAAATTAGTTTAGGAATGCACACGATAAAAAGTTGTAAAATGGGACATCAAAAACAAAACATGCCAGAGAGAGTAAAAATACTGAGTTTTAGAATGTGGTCAAACTTAAGTTGTCATCAACTTAAAATAGACTGTTATAGATATATATTGTTGTATGTAAGCCTTGTGCCAACCAGAATGTCAAAACCTATAGTAGGTACACAAAAGATAAAGATAAATGAATATAAACATACCACTAAAGAAAGTCTTCAAATGACAAAGGAAGAGAGCAAGAAAAGAAGAAGGGAACTACAAACATAGCCAGAAACAATGAACAAAATGGCAATAAGTTTATACCTATAAATAATTTTGTTAAATGTAAATGGACTAAATTCTCCAGTCAAAAGACATAGAGTGGCTGAATGGATAGAAAACAGAATAAAACAAAGAAACAACAACAACAACAAAAAACCAAGACCCAACTATATGATGGAATCTCACCTTTGATATAAGGACACACACAGACTGAAAGTGAAGAGATGGAAAAAGATATTCTATGAAAATGGAAACCAAAAGAAAGCTGGGGTAGTTATACTTTTGTATATCAGACAAAATTTACTTTAAAACAAAGACTGTAATGCTAGACAAAGAAGGACCTTACATAATGATAAAGGGGTCAATCCAACAAGAGGATATGACATTTATAAATATTTATGCACTAAACATAGGAGCACCTACATATATAAAGCAAATATTAGGCCTAAAGGGAGACATAGACAGAAATACAATAATAGTAGGGGACTTTAATACCCACATACATCAATGGATAGATCATCCTGACAGAAAATCAATAAGGAAATATCAGCCTTACATGTTATATCAGATGGACTTGACAGATATATACAGAATACTCCATCAAAAAGCAACAGAATACAATCTTTTCAAGAGCATATATAACATTTTCCAGGATAGAGATATCAGGCCATAAAGCAAGTCTTAATAAATGTAAAAGGATTGAAATTCTACCAAGTATATTCTCCGACCTCAGTGGTATAAAACAGAAATCAATTACACAAAGGAAACTAAAAAATTCACAAATATGCTGAGATTAAACATCACGCTGCTGAACAACAAATGGGTCAAAGAAGAAATCAAAATAGAAATCAAAAATACCTGCAGGCAAATGAAAATGGAAATATAACATACCAAAATTTATGGGATGCAGCAATAGCAGTTTTAACAGGGAAGTCCACAGTAATAAATGCCTACCACAAGAAACAAGATAAACGACATAAGTTTATACCTCAAAAAAAAAAAAAAGAAAAAGAAAATGAAGAACAAATGCAGCCCAGAGTGAGTAGAAGGAAGGAAATAGCAAAGATTAGAGCAGAAATAAATGAAATGGAGATTAAAAAGACACTGGAAAAGATCAATAAAAGTAAAAGCTGGTTTTTTGAAAAGGCAAACAAAATTGACAAACCTTTGGCTACACTCACCAAGAAAAAAGAGAGTACTCGAATAAATAAAATCAGAAATGAAAGAGGAGATGTTACAACTGATAGCACAGAAATACAAGGATCATAAGAGATTACTCTGAGCACTATTATGCCAAAATTGGGCAACCTAGAAGAAATGGATTCCTATAAACATAGACCCTACAACGACTGAATCATGAAGAAATAGAAAATCTGAACTTACTAGTAAGGAGATTGAATATGTAATAAAAAATCTTCCAACAAACAAAAGTCCAGAACCACATGGTTTCACTGGCGAATTCTACCAAACATTTAAGGAGGACTTATTACAAAGCCTTCTCAGTCTCTTCCAAATAATAAAAGAGTTCTTCCAAATTCATTTTAGGAGACAAGCATTACCCTGATACCAGACAAGGATGCCACAAGAGGAAAAAAAATTACAGGCCAATATCCCTCATGAACATTGATATAAAAATTCTCAACAAAGTATTAACAAATCAAATTCAACAATGCATTAAAAGGATCATACAAGTATACCATGACCAAGTGGGATTCATTCCAGGGATGCAAGCCTGGTTCAACATCTGCAAAATCAGTCAATATGATCCACCACATTAACAAATTGAAAGATAAAAATCATATGATCATCTCAATAGATGAAGAAAAAAAGCATTTGACAAAAACCAAAATCCATTTATGATAAAAACTCAACATAGCAGCTTTAGAATGTACCTCAACATAATAAAGGCCTTAATAAAGCCCACAGCTAACTTCATACTCAATGGTGAAAAGCTGAAAGCTTTTCCTCTAAGAGCAGGAACAAGACAAGAATGCCAAGTCTCACCATTTTATTCAACATAATATTGTAAGTACTGGCCAGAGCAATTTAGGCAAGAAAAGGAAATAAAGGGCAACCAAATTGGAAAGGAAGAAGTAAAATGTCACTATTTCCAGATGACATGTTATATATAGAAAACCCTAAAGACTCAATTAAAAACAAAAAACAAACAAACAAAACACCTGTTAGAACTAATAAATTCAGTAATGTTGCAGAATATAAAATCAATGCACACAAATTTGTTGAGTTTCTATACAGTAACAACGAATTATCAGAAAAAATTTAAGAAAACGATCCCACTTATAACTGCATCAGAAACAAACAAACAAACAAAAACCCAAAATGAAAAACAAAAAACAAAAAAATCTAGGAATAAATTTAACCAAAGAGGTGAAAGTCCTGTATACTGAAAACCACAGACATTAAGAAAATAAATTGAAGAAGTCACAAATAAATGCAAAGATAGTCCATGCTCATGGATTGAAAGAACTAATATAGGTAAAATGTTCAGACTATCCAAATCAATCTACAGATTCAGGCCATACTACCTAGCAAAATTCCAATGATTTTTTTCGCAGAAATAGAACAATCATTAAATTTGTATGGAACCAAAAAAGACCTTGAATAGCCAAAGCAATCTTGAGAAAGTAAAACAAAGCTAGAGGCATCACAGTGCCTGATTTCAAACTCTATTACAAAATGACAGTCATCAAAACACTATGGTATTAGCATCAAAACAGACACGTAGATCAATGGAACAGAATAGAGAACTCAGAAATAAACCCATGCATATATGGTCAATTAGTTAACAACAAAGGTGTCAGGAATATCCAATACAGAAATTACAGTCTCTTCAATAAATAGTACTGAGAATATTGAATAGCCATATCCAAAAGAATAAAACTGGTACAAAATTCAACTCAAAATGGATTAAAGACTTAAATGTCAGACTTGAAATAATAAAACTCCTACAAAAAAACATAGGTGGTAAGCTCTTTGACATTGGTATTGGCAATGATTTTTTGAATCTGACACCAAAAGTGAAAGAAACAAAAGCAAAAATAAACAAGTGGGACTATATCAAACTAAAAAGCTGTTCACAGCAAGGAAACCATCAACAAAATAAGCCAGCAACCTATAAATGGGAGAAAATATTATATAGCTGACAAGAGGTTAACATCCGAAATATATAAAGAACTCAACAGCAAAAAAATAAACAATATAATTTTTTAAAATGGGCAGAAGATTTAAATAGACATTTTTCAAAGAAGACATATAGGTGGCCAACAGTTACATGAAAAGATGCTCAACATTATTTATCATCAGGGAAATGCAAATCTAAACCATAATGAGATAACACCTCACGCCTGTTAGAATGGCTATTAAGAAAAAGACAAGAAATAACATATGTGGAGAAAAGGGAATACTTGTGCATTGTTGGTAGAAATGTAAAATAGTATGGAGATTTCTCAAAACATGAAAAGTAGAACTACCATGTGATTCAGCAATTCTACTTTTGTGTATTTTTTCAAAGAAAATGAAAACACTAACTCAAAAAGATATATGCACCCCCATGTGCATTGCAGCACTGCTTACAATACCCAAGATATGGAAACAAACTAAGTATCCATGGATAAAAACATTGTGACACACACACACACACGCACACACACAATTGAATATTATTCAACCATAAAAAAAAAATGAAATCTTGCCATTTGCGACAACATTGCTGGACCTCAAGGGCATTATGCTAAGTGAAATAAGTCAGACAGAGAAAGACAAGTGTCCTGTGATCTCTCTTATATGTTGAATCTTAAAAAAATAAAATAACCAAACAATAAAAAGCAAGCTTGTAGACACAGATAACAGTTTGGTTGGTGGTTGCTAGTGGCAGGAGTTGGGAAGTGACAGAAATGGATGAAGTGGGTTAAAAGACGTAAGAAAGAAAACAAAAGCTCTTTAGATGATTCTATGTGCAGCTGGGTTCTTAAACTTGGATTAAGTTGCCTCCAATCTCTGAATTTTCAAAGTAACCTTTTATCCTCCCCAGGATCCTAATGTGTACATTTATGCCGAGTCAAAAGCACCCATTAGCATCACGATAAGACATTTCCTAGTTTTCTAGCTCCCAATTTTGGGGGCACAAGTTCCTTTTGCAGATGCCACCTAAAAGGTAGCCAACTGTCACATACTTTCTGTATGGGTATAAGATGGTATGCTGGGTCTTTCCAGAAGGGCTTGTTAATGGGAAAGCCATGCCATTAACAAGCATAAGACTCAGTGGCACAGAGGTCAACCAGCTTTTCCTTAATTGAAGAAAAAGCAAACATGCGTGTTCCTTGTATAAACACTGATATTTAACATTTAACTCAACCCTCATGATTCATTAAGAAAAGGAAATTCAATAAAGTTGGGCAGATGTGACTATAGAAAACAAACCTCCAACGAATCGGGCTGTTTCCAGGACTCTGAGTAAAAGACAAATCAATTTTTGAAATAAAATTCTAAATAGAGGCGATGCCCATTATTGTAAGTACTTTTTTTGTTGTTTTTAGTCCCATAGCAACTATCTTTTATATCTTATAAACAGCCTTGCTTTTTTTTTCAGTCTCTTGGAATACTTATTAAAGAATCTCATTTTGTGTGAACTGTAAACTCTTGGGTGAGAAAGTGAATAGTGATGCCTAAGATTCTAGCTATTTCTGACTTCCAAAAACAAAAATTGATTTTTAGGAGATACATTTCGTGGGTCAGAAATTGTGGGGAATGAAGTAGGCACAATAAATTGGCAGCAAAGAAGAGGCAGAAAATAATAGAAAACAGACGTAAGAGCTGGAAAAACAGAGCCGTCTGGGACCATTTAGTGAAGGGGCAGACAGCTCTACACACCTCGACCGTCCCTGGGTCAAAGGACATAATCTTTTTTATAAAGCTTTCCATTCAAATATGTTTTAAAATATGCCACGAAATAGTGTTTTTGCCTAAAAGGCATAAAAGGTGACTTGTGGGAAGTGAACAAGGGTGCTTGGTAGGAGAGAAGCATTTAGGGATTAAAAAACCCAGAGATTTTGAGAGGGAGATGGAAACGAATCGAATTGGTTGGCAAGTAGTATTTGCATTCTCTAATGTTACATGGTTCTGGGCACATTGTTTTAAACAATCAGTTGTGGGCAAATTAGAAAGAAAATGAAAAAAAAGTACAATCACACAATGAAAAGTGGCGAAGCTGAAATATAACTATTTCTGCCTGACTTGGGACCTAAGAAACGAGAGAATGGCAGGTTTCATATTGGCTTTTGCAAGGCTTCCCCTTAGAATCATGGGCAGCCCTACCACTTCCTCCTTCAGCACAGCTTTCATTCTACTGAATCAAATAAATACCATTGAGGTCATTTTCCATTTCCCTCACTCTAATGCAGTTAGAAACAAGAGGGTGTGAGCTTGGAAGAGGAAGGCCGACAGCTGAAGTCTGAAGGACTCTGTCAAGACAACAACTTGATGCTGGCCTACCCAAAAGCAGGTCAGAGACTTCATACAGAAATAGAAGCAATCCCCTGAACCGGCGATTAATGAAGTGACAGTGAATGGGACCATGCCAACTGTCCCATTTACAATGGGAACGTAAGGGCCGTTTAAAATAATGCTTACTGGTTCCTCCAACTGTTTGGATGGTGTTTTTGCAGGTTGCGTCTCCCTAGCTAACCCTGCAAATATTCTAAAGGTCATGATTAAGATCATTATAATTCATTGTAGTTAATTATTCCATTGTTTCCACAAGCAGAAGCACATCAAACTTAGCAGAGTTCTTAGTTGCCCTTAAAAAAGTATATACAGGACTTTTTGTTTAATTCTGGTTCAGAAATTCAAAAACCATGGGGTCAAAATTGGAAGGGATCTTAGGACCATGTGGGCAGGATGTGAAAAAGTGCAGAGGGTATAAGACTTAATGGTCAAATACTCGATCTACCAAATTCACAATGTTCCTGTTTTCTCTCTGTTTAATTTGCAGAGGGTATTCTGTTGTAAACCAAAATGTGTCAGGATACTTGGTGACTCACTTATGCCAGAATTAGATTATTTTAGTGTATTTGGGAATTCATTGCTAGAGTAAAAAGAATGATATCCTCTCTTGCTCTTTTTTCTCCTTCCCTTTTTTCCTTCCTTCCTTCCTTCCTTCCTTCCTTCCTTCCTTCCTTCCTTCCTTCCTTCCTTCCTTCCTTCTTTGTTTCCTCCTCTCTTCCCTCTCTTCTACCCCAAAACATTTTTTTTTGCATTTTTGTAAAGCAATGTGTTCCATCTATTATAGGAGCAAAAATCTAGGTCTCTGATATGACATGATCAGACCTGAGTTTCATGTGTGGTGGCTGTAGAAAGCATTAAGCTAAAAGCTTAATTGGGCTAAGACAGTCAGAACTCAATGCTATGTCCAGAAAGACGAGCTCGCTCATCTAATGTACAATAGGGAGTCAAGTTATTATATTAGACTTAGATTTTATGAATTAAAAACTTAATAACATACAATTGATATTACTACAATTCATGCTTTGTTGTATTGGCTAACAAGGAGTGCTATATACAGTGTAACAGGGCCTTCTTTTTGGCTTCCAGTTTTCCATGGTATTCCTACATCTATTTTGAAACTTTCCATGGAATTGTTGACTATGGTAAAGTTAGAAAAATCTGCAGCAACTGGCTTTTGTTATTATTTGCTAAAAATTTATTATAGATTTTTTTTCTATTGTTAAAAAGAATTATTTCTCAGGACATCATTAACTGAGTAGATACAGCTCTTTGGTTCAGAGAATCAGCAAAGTTTAGTGGGAATGGCATGGACTTTGGACTCAGCTGGGCCAAGATCTGAATTTTCTATGTGACTTTAGGTGAGGTACTCATGTTATCTGAGACTTGGTTTTTTTAAACTGTAAAATTGGGAATCACAGAGTTATTTTGAGGATAACGTAAAATAAGAATAGCATAATGTTTTGCATATAGTACTGATGATGATGATGATGGTGATGATGGTGAAGCATAATGTTTTGCATATAGTACTGATGATGATGATGATGATGGTGATGATGGTGATGATAATGTCAGTGAGAGGTAATGTGGATCTAGGGAGCATTTAGAGATTTAAAAACCCAGAGATTTTGGGTGTTTAAGATAATAGATTCTGGAGCCAGAATTCTTGGATTCAACTCCTGGTTCCACCTGGTTCCACTTACTAGCTATGTAGTCTTGAGTAAGTGTGTTAGTTAATCTTTTGTTCATAACAAATTACCCTATGACAAAGTGGCTTAAAACAACATATAATCTCAGGGGTTTTGTGGATTAGGAATGAAGGAATGACCTAGATGTATCTTCTGCTTCATAGTCTCTCAAAAGACTGCAATTAAGGCAGTCTCTTGGCCCAAGGTCTGTGATCTCATCTGAAGCTGGACTGGGGAAGGATCCACTTTCAATCTCTCTTGTGTGACTATTGGAAAGATTTCATTCCTTGAGAACTGTTAGATTGACAACCTAAATTTCTTGCTGGCTACTGGCTGGAGACATCCCTCAGTTCCCTGTCCCAAAGGCATTTCCAACATAGTAGCCATCAAAGCCAGCAGAAAAAGAGTCTGCTAGTAAGACAGATGTCAGTCACAGGCTTTTGTAACCTAGCCATGGAAGTGGCATCCTATCACATTTTTTGCTATTCTGTTTGTTTGAGGTGAATCATTAGGTCCAACGCACAGTCAAAAGAAGGGACTTATACAGTGTGACTACCAGTTGGGGGGCATCTTAGAAGCCTGCTCCATAGCAAGTTACTTAACCTCTCTGTACCTCAGTTCTTCTACCTATTAAGTGGCATTAATAATCATAACTACTTAATAGGGCTATTGTAAAGATTAAACAAGTTAATATTGTAATGTATCTGTGCCTGTCACACAGTAAGCACTTGATAAATGTTTGACACGATTTTTAAAAAAGTATCGATTTATAGCTCTTTTACCTGTTATCAAAGCATTGGCCCAACCTGCTTAACAGATTGTCAAAAAGTGGTTGTTGAATCACCAGCTTGTACAGAGAAATGGCAATGAAGTTCAGAGCAAGAGGGTGGTGTGGGGGACACCAAAGGAGCATTCTAGACTGAAACTCAAGTTCAGAGTCTAAGTTCTAGTTTTCTCTTAAGATGTGTAGTGTGGGCAAGTCACTTTATCTCTTTGAGTCACTGTGTTTTAACCTGTGAAATGAGTGCTTCAGACCTTATCAGGACTGATATTCATGATATTTAGCAACTTCTCGTGGTCTGGCACTGGCCCATCAGAACAGCGGCTGCCATACACATGGCGAAGCCATGCTCTCGTGGACTGGCTGCAGGACAGCCTTTGGAAGTGATCTTTGCAGTCCCTGCTAGCCCCAGATATCTATGACCCCACAGTCTATTGCCAAATCTCTTCCAATGATTTTGTGGTCCATACAGCCCTTTAGTTTTCTTTCCTTTATTTTTATTTTTATTTTTTGGCCAAAGTGGCTTGTAAGCCAGCATACCAAAACTATTTAAATAAAAGGCTATTTAATATGATATGATTATCCTGTTCTGTGGATTTAAACAGTGTATCTAAATAGAGTCATAGTATTTGGTTCAGGAGCTAATCCCATTAAGTGTGTTTTTAAAACTCAACAAATGTTGTTTCAAAGACTTATTACCAGAATAAAACTTTAAGTCTGGATTTGTTTCTGGCAGACCTTCTGGATCCTCTTCAAGAAACTCACATACGCCTTCAAACAAAATGTCACCCAGCAAAGTAACAATGTCCTTGCCCTGTGTCTGTGTTTTCCCCAGACTCCCTGTGTGACCTGCCTCTTTCCTAATGCTTGCTAAGTACCTGATACTTTCCTATGCAGGAAGCTTACATGAACTAATTAACATTTAATGAGAGGAAACGAACTGATTAGAATGCTTTTCGTGGTCCTTTAGCTAATAAATGTTGTATATACTTTTGACTGCATCTAGACAGCATGTGGCTTCCCCCTCTCGACTGCATGCTCCCCCCCCTTTTTTTTTCACAGCTCTGCCATGCTCTAGGGCTTTCTGAAGTACCCTGGCTGAACAGTTTGCCTTAGTTCATTTGAGGAAAGTTTTGACTAAATTATTGAGGTAAATATTTTGATTACATTTTGCTTACAGCAGTAAGTGAATGAAGCTTCCGAATCCAAATCAAGACCAAATCATTCCAACCATGCTTGATGGAGAACAGCAAGAGTTTGATGAAAAGAAAAATCTGCCCTGCAGAGTCCCAGGCAGCTGAAAATGATTTCGCCTGTGTTTATGAAGGCAGTTAGGGCTGCTCTAGTGCCGCTCTGGAGGCCCAAAGGGAGGGGTGAGGAGGTGTAATGTTAGACACCCAGGCATTTCCCGTGGAATATCTGGATCTAGTCACTCATTATCTATGAGTGGCTTCAGATTTATTGGAAGGGGCCTTGGATGGGCCAGATTAAGGTCTTCTATAGCAGCCGTCTCCAAATTTTTTGGTCAGGTGTTTATTATCAGTAAAAGATTGTTGAGCAGCACCCCCACTTTATTTATAAACTATCTACTGTAGTTGAGTGATAAGTTAATATCTCAAAGAACAATATATACCTGGATTGAGGTGCATCAGGAATGATGGTAGGTAAGTCCACATTTTAAGGAGTCTTGATCGTTTCTGTTATATTTGAGTAAATCCTCATGGTTTTCTTATGATGGGATCAAAATAAACGTAAAAGGTACCAAAAGTAGGATATGGGTCAGCTCTGTCATTTCCTTGTTGATCCGTGTTTGCCTGGTTAGTACTCAGATACTCATCAGCATTCAGATACTTTGGCAGAAATATTTAAGCCATAGGACCTTTTTTTTTTTTTTTTTTTGAAGACTGGTTAATTTTATATGTGTCAATTTGACTGGGTTAAGGGATGCCCTTAAGCTGGTAAAACACATTTGAGTGTGTCTGTTAGGGTGTTTCCAGAAAAGATTAGCGTTTGATTTAGTACATTGAGTGAAGAGATTCACTGTCCTCAGCGTGGGTGGACATCACTCAGTCAGTTGAGAGCCAGAATAGGAAAGAAAGGCAGAGGAAGAGCAAACTCCCTCTTCTGCTTTCCATCTTCTACCATCCTTGCACATTGAAGTTCCTGGTTCTCAGGTGTTCAGACTCTAGGACTTACACCAGTAGTCCCCTTGTTCTCAGGCCTTTGACCTCGGACTGGATTTACACCATTGGCTTCTCCGGTTCTTGGGCCTTCAGACTCAGACTGAATTACACTACTTCTTCTTTGGAGAACCCTGACTAACACAACCAGGTAACATAACATATAAATCCATTTAAACAGGGCCATGTAAACTGAATTGGGTTGCAGGACAATAAAGTGAAAGAATGAGTAAGGGCTCTGCTCTTACCCTGTTATGCCATAGCGCTCCCATCTTTCCTCAAGACATATCATGTGTGCCATTTGCCCTGTGTGACATAAAGAAGGAATGAGAGTACTGGTATTAGCCTATTTGTTTAATGTTGGAAAAATCTTAATTTCTCTCTTATTTTAAAATAGAATTACTATGTTAAGAGAACTTCTCATGTTTTCTTCCCATTCCTCAGTGGATTGTCCTGAGTGTCCCCCTCAAAGAGCATTGGTTTAGATGTAGGTCAAAAGACACAATCTGGCCAGTTCTGTTTATACTGAAATGAGCCTCTGATGGTCTCATTTATTGCTGTCAGTTCCCAGCTCCTTACACAAGCTTTAGAGAGCTGGGCTGGGCTCTCCACTTAGTTGGAAGTTCGGGATTCCCTTGCCATATGCACAGCAAATCGTGGCTGCACCCTCCACTGAGCTCTTTAGTTTAATTATGATCTCCCTAGTTTCCAACAAACCATAGATGGACTGAAAGTTCAGCATGACTTAGTGCAGAGTGTGACCTCCATGAACAGATACCTTCTTATTATCTTCGGGCTCCTAAGAAGTCTCTTCAGTGTATAGAAATATAAACTTCTTGCTATTGGATATTTGTGCGTTTTCCTCATCAGGAAGGAGCATGATATTGTAGAAAAAGTGTGAGTTTGGTCATCAGACAAATGTGAGTTCAAGTCTTGGCTTTGGTACAATTTAGCTGTGTGATCTGAGGCAAAACCCAACCTCTCAGGACTTCAATCTCTTTGTCTTTTAATGAGTATAATAATATTTACTTTACTGGATGATTGTGAAAATTAGGGAAAATATATATCTGATGGTAGGCACTTAGTACATGCTAACTATTGTTACTCATTGTTACTATTGTTATAATTATTCAAATTATTTCCTTGGAAGGAGAACATTCTCACATACCTTAAAACTTTAATCAGAAATAAATTTTATTTATTAGATATTGCTTACCTCCTAAGGCTGAAATAGATCGCAGATCATGTCCAGGGATCTATAAGAAATTGGTGAAGAAGGGCTGGCTTTTGGACAGATCCCAGGGTTTTGGTGGGACTCAGTTGTTGCAAAGGCATTAAGTCAAGGGTCTGAACATGATTAAGCAGAAAACCAATTGTCCAACTAGAAGATCGAATCATAGCTAAAACACAGAAGTGCAGCTAGGCTGTGAGGAAAGCTAAGCCTCATAAATATTCCATGGGTGTGGAGCTTAGTGTTTTAAAGGAGCTGAAATAAGCCCAGAGACAGGAGAGTAGAGCACCTCCCTGAGAGCTCACTCTTTTATCAGTCCTGTGTTAGTTAGAATAAGTAAAAATAGGTATGATAACAAATTCCCAATGCCAATAGCTTAATACAAATGGTTTATATTTTACTCCCTTCACAGTTAGTTCGGTGTGAGTCGATGAGCAAACAGCCTTTCACGTCTACATTCAGGGACCTGGACTCTGCCTGTCTTGTGGCTCCACCTTCCTCTGGGATTCTTAATTCAATTGCAGATGTGGAAAAAAGCAAGCATCATGTTTGGAAAGTTTTCATGGGCAAAGTTTGGAAGGAATTCATGACACTTCTGTGCAGATTTCTTTGGCCAAAACTCAGTCATATAGATACACCTAACTACGGAAAATACTTAAATGATCTGTCTGTGTTACCAGAAAGGAGGAGAAAATACAAATATTGGTGATACTTCTAAGTTGCCAGAAATGTCTTTTGAATTCTTTGGACTACAACCTACAGTAAGCTATCACTTTCGTAGCAATATCCAACACACACACACACACTCACACACACACACACACACACACACACACCTTGTAAAACAATACTTTTTCCTGTTCTGAGTACAAGTGCCATATCAGTGAACAAATCAGACAAAAACTTCTTGCCCTCTAGGATCTCATACGTCAGCAGGCCAAAAATGAGCAAATAGAAAGTGAAATATGTTAGTGCTGAAACCTGAGGAGAATAATACCCAGGGAAGAAGGAGAAGTGGCAAGGTAGGGTTGCACTTTTAGACAGTATGTCCAGGGAAGGATTCACTGATAACGTAACATTCAAGCAAAGACCTTAAGGTGGGGAGAGAGAGAGCCATGTGAAACCTGAGGGGTAGAGGTGGAGAATGTTCTAGGCGAGGGAACGGCAAGTGCAAAGGCTGAGGTGGGCGCATGCCTGCTGTATTTAAGGAACATCGGTGATGCGAGGTGACTTGAGTGGGTACAGCGAGGGGAGTGTAATGGATGAGTGTGGTAGTACCGAGGGGACTAGGGGCTCTGTGGGAAATGGTAAGCACCTTGGTTTTTATTCTGTGTGTCACGGGGAGCCACTGGAGAGTTTTGAACAAAGAAATGATGAACATATTTCGTTTTTACAGGATTACTCTGGCCATTTGGTGAGAATGTACCAGCTAGGAGCCGGGTGCAGGAGAGGTGATAGCGGCTTGGACCTCGGTAGTATCAGTGTGGATATGAGGAGTGGTTGGGTTTTGGAGAGAGTTTGAAGGTAGAGCCACCCAGATTTGCTGATGGATCTGTGAGAGAATGGTCTGTGAGACAATAAGAGGCATCAAAAATAAGGGGGATTTTCTGGGAAGGAGGCTGTGGGAGGAGCAAATTTGGGGCAAGGGGAAGAGAGCAGCTCAGTTTTGATCCTGTTAAAGTTGATGGAATTGTCAAGTAGGTGGTTGGCCATATGAATCTTGGCCATATGAATCTTCAATTCCGGGACATTATGGTTTATCTCCAGGCTTTTTCAATCCTCTCGTGTACTGGGCAATAGAACTATTGTAAATTAGGAGCTATGTCCTCAAAGAAAGAGGTCTAACCCCTGGTTAAAAAGTCAAGTTTTCTTTTCATAAAGAACAATTATTTTCTTTTTGCAAGGTGTATTTCTTAGGATTCATCTTCATAGCAGGCCTCCCCCATCCAGTTGCTTAGTCACATGGTTCCTTTTTCCTGTAATCTCTCTCATGATTGGGTGGTTTGCTTCTGACCACAGCCAAATTAGCATCTACTACTTCAGTTACTGATATAAAGATGTATGACATACATTAGGCTCAGGGTATAGTCTTTTTGTTCAGGATATGGGAATTATGAGTTAGTCCATACGACTTCTTATCAGAACCTGTGAAGGACTGTTCTTTGGGTTTCTACAGGATTTTGGCTCACTGCTAATTCAAATATAATTAGCCCCCACGATTTGTCAGGTGCTTTGTTTAAAATTGAGCCAGCCAGGGCACCAAATGTGGGCATCTGAGGTGGTTGAGAATTCACACTCAGAAACATTAGAGAACCTAGGCTAACCCCTTATGATAACACACAGTACCAAGTGACTGCCTTGTTATCTTGGAGAGTGGATTGTTTTCTTTTGTGTATGATAGGAGGTTGATGGATTGTGTCTGTTTGCAGAGACACAAGGAGAAAAAGGTGACTCAAGTCCCAGAATAGCTCTTTTGAATGCATTAAGAGAAAGCATCTCTGACACAGACAGGAAGAAAGGGAAGAGGGGGCAGGAGTCAGTGACAAAATGTTTGTAGTGCATTGGTCACCAGCATTGATTCGTATTAAGTTATTGTCCTCTGCTAAGAATGAGACTGTCTTTTGCTTTTATGTTAAATTATAAAAACTCCCTAAAACTTTACAATTATATGAAGATTAAATTGATTGTCCATTATCTGTATTTTAACAATCATCTTGGTAAGTGTTTCCTATCATTTCTTCATCACTTCACACCCGGTTGGGGTTTGAAGTGGGTCATATCCATGACTCTATTTGATAATGTGGTTACATATCTGAATTCTCTATAAAAGTAAGCACATCAGTATTGAAGTGAGACAAGGAAAAGTCTCACTTAATGTTTGCTTTAAATAGACAAACAATATCTAAAAGAAACTTTAATGGAAGAAATTATGCCATTCACACCAGCAGTAAAACCATTACACATCGCAAATTAAATGCAGTTTGAAATGTGCAGGAAGTATATAAAGAAAATTGTAAGACCAATAAAGTACAGGAAATGAGTTAGTAAATAGGCAGAAAGACTCAATAATGTAAAGATATAAGTTATTCCTAAATTTATCTATAAATCTGATGCAATATCAATAAGAAACCCACTAGAGTAATTTTCTTTTCTTTTGTTTTAAATTTATTTGGGTGACAATTGTTAGTGAAATTACATAGATTTCAGGTGCACAATTCTGTATTACATCATCTATAAATCCCATTGTGTGTTCACCACCCAGAGTCAGTTCTCCTTCCATCACCATATGTTTGATACTCCTTACCCTCATCTCCCTCCCCCCAACCCCCTTACCCTCTGGTAACCACTAAACTATTGTCTGTGCCTATGAGTTTTTGTTTCTCATTTGTTTGTCATGTTCTTTTGTTGTTTTTGGTTTATATACCACATATCAGTGAAATCATGGGGTTCTCTGCTTTTTCTGTCTGACTTATTTCGCTTAGCATTATACTCTCAAGATCTATCCATGTTATCACAAATGTTCCTATATCATCTTTTCTTGCCGCCGAATAGTATTCCATTGTGTATATATACCAAAACTTCTTTATCCATTCATATATCAAAGGACATTTTGGTTGTTTCCATGTTTTGGCCACCGTAAACAAAGCTGCAATGAACATTGGAGCACACGTGTCTTTATGTATAAATGTTTTTAAATTTGTTTGGTAGATACCCAGGAGAGAGATTGCTGGGTCATATGGTGATTCTATTCGTAATTTTTAGAGGAACCTCCACACTGCCTTCCATAGCGGCTGCACCAATCTGCATTTCCACCAACAGTGTACGAGGGCTCCTTTTTTCTCCACAGCCTCTCCAACACTTGTTACTATTTGTCTGGTTGATAATAGTCATTCTAACTGAGGTGAGGTGATATCTCATTGTGTTTTTTATTTGCATTTCTCTGATGATTAGTGATGTTGAGCATTTTTTCATATGTCTATTTGCCATTTGTATGTCCTCTTTGGAGAAATGTCTCTTCAGTTCCTCTGCCCATTTTTCAATTGGGTTGTTTGTTTTTTTGTTGTTGAGCTTCATGAGTTCCTTGTATATTTTGGATATTAGCTCCTTATTGGAGGCACAGTTTGCAAAAAACTTCTCCCATTCATTTGGTTGCCTCTTTATTTTGTCAATGGTTTCTTTTGCTATGCAGAAGCTTTTAAGTTTAATATAGTCCCATTCGTTTATTTTAGCTTTTACTTCCATTGCCTTTGGAGTCAAATTCATAAAATTTTCTTTGAACCGAAGGTCCATAAGTTTAGTATCTATGTTTTCTTCTTTGCAGTTTATTGTGTCAGGTCTTATGCTTAAGTCTTTGATCCATTTTGAATTAATTTTGGTACATGGTGACTGCAGTTTCATTCTTTTGCATGTGGTTATCAAATTCTCCCAGCACCATTTATTGAAGAGGCTGTCTTTCCTCCATTGTATGTTTTTAGCTTCTTTGTCAAAAATCATCTGTCCATATTTATGTGGTTTTATTTCTGCGTTCTCAATTCTATTCCATTGGTCTATGTGTCTGTTATTCTGCCAATACCATGCTTTTTTTTATTATTGTAGCCCTGTAGTACAAGCTGAAGTCAGGGAGTGCGATACCTCCAGTATTGTTCTTTTTTCTTAATATTGCTTTGGCTATTCGGGGTCTTTTGTGGTTCCAAACAAATCTGATGATTTTTTGTTCTATTTCTTTAAAAAATGCCATTGGGATTTTGATGGGGATTGCATTAAATCTGTATATGGCTTTGGGTAATATGGCCATTTTAACTATGTTGATTCTTCCAATCCATGAGCACGGAATGTCTTTCCATTTCTTTGTGTGTTCTTCAATTTCTTTCAAAAATGTCTTATAGTTTTCAGCATATAAATCCTTCATATCCTTGGTTAAGTTTATTCCTAGGTATTGTATTCTTTTTTCTGCAATTGCAAAGGGAATTGTTTTTTGAGTAATTTTCTTTTCTTTATGCATTGCTTGTTTATTCTGGAACTTGTCAAGAATAATGGGAAAAAGTAGAAAAAGACTATTGAGGAAGACTTGCTCTGCCATACATTAAAATGTATTATAAAACTACAATAATGGAAACTGTGCAGTATCGGCATAGAATAGAAAGTTTAGACCCATGGAACAGAATTAAGAGTCTAGGAATAGACCTAATTTTATATGAAAATTTCATATATGACAAACCCATGATTTAAATCAATGGGGAAAATAGATTTTTCAAGAAATGGTTTTCAGAAAACTATATAGACCTCTTGAAAGGAGTAAAACTGAAATTACTCAATCCTCCTCCTAATAGCAAGATGAATCAAGGATTTAAACATTAGAAATGAAATCACAGGCATAATAGAAACAAACATGAGGTTTGTTTATAATTTGAAATGGTGAAAGCCTTTCTAAGCAAGGAAACAAACCCAGAAGCCACAAAGTTAAAGGATTGTAAATTTCACTACCAAAAAAATTAAATTTTCTTCACAGCAAAAATAACATTATAAATACGGTCTAAAGACAAATGACCAACCAGAGGAACATTTAAAACATATTACTGAGAAATTATGAATTTTCTTAATATATAACGAGTTCTCTCTTTATAGGAGGACCCTAAGAAGCAGGAATATGAATTCACATTAAAAAAAAAGAAAAAAAGTATAAATACATGGTAAGATTCTCAATTTCACTAATAAAAGAAATTCACTTTAACAACTAGACAACATTTTACAATCTTCAAATTGAGAAAGATACAAAGATAGGTGGGGCAAAGATCTAAGCATGTTCATTCACTGTAGATAGGAGTGTAAACCAGGTTGCTCTTGCTTTGGTCTGAATTTTTATGTTACCCACACATTCACGTGTTATATTCCTAATGCTCAATGTGACTATATTGGGAGGTGTTAAGGCCGTGAGGATGGAGGTTTCATGAGATTATTGCCCTCATAAAACAAGCCCCACCGAAATCCCTTGCCCTTTCCACCCTGTGAAGATTTGAGAGCCTGCAGTTTGGCACAGGGCTCTCACCTGACCATGGTGGTGCTTTGATCTTGGATTTCTCAGCCCTCAGAATTATGAGCAATACATTTCCATTGTATAGAAGCCAGCCACTCTAAGGTATTTTGTTATTATAGCCCAAATGGACTAAGACAGCCCTCCTTGGAGGAAAATTTGGTGCTGTCTACTAAATATAAGATGCACGTACCATTTTAGTCTAGTAGCTGCCACTTTGGAGACTTTGTCCCCTATTACATTCACAAATGTGAAGACAGTATGAGGTGAGGTGTCCATGATACCATTGTGGTCTTCGAAAAAGATAGGAAAAAAAATTGTCAACAAACAGGCGATTTCGTTAAACAAATTATGGTACTTACATACAATGAACTACTATGCAGTTACTTAAAAAATGAAGTAGTTCTGTTGATCTTTTGAACAGTTCTAATATATATTATTTAGTTTGAATGTCAAGCAGTATATGTAGTGTGCTCTAATTTATGTAAACATAAAACAGGATATATATATATGTATGTTACTATTTATTATGTTTGTCACACACACACACACACACACCCCTCATGCTTGTATATGCCCAGAGCCTTCCAGAAAATGGTTTCCTCTAGGTTGTGAATCTGAGGAATTATCAGGAGTTGGTAGTGAGAGAGAGACTTATTATTGTATACATTCTTTGATGTGTCATTTTTAAACATGTGCATATATTATTTTTTGCAATAAAGACAAATTCTTTTAAAAATAAATTCTAAAACATGGGAATTTATAATATATAAACATAACATTTCAAACTAATAGGGAAAATGAATTATCCAACAAATAGTATTGACACAACTGGATGACCATTTAGAATAAAGTTGGATACACCAAAATAAATTCTAGATGGATCAGTTTTAAATGTAATAAAAAATAACAATAATGTTCTTGGAGAAGATGGGGATAATTTTTTATAATATTGGATTGGGAAAGAACTTTCTAATCATATAATGAAAACTCATAAAAATTGAGCAATTTGACTACAACAAGTAAACTTTGACTCAGTTAAACATAGACAAAGTTGGAGGACAAGCGAAATGGGAAAATATGTGCAAGACAAATGATAGATCCCATGTCAATATCATTGATTAAATAGCTTTAAAAATCAATAAGTAAAAAAAAAGAGTGTAGGTCATGAACAAACATCCATAGAAGTTAAACATTCGATACATGAAAAGATTTCAACTACAGTAATAATTGATGAAATGTAAACATAAACAATCAATTTCATTTTTTTCACACAGAAGAGGGACAAAGATTAAAATTTTAAGTTAATGAAGCTCAGTATTATTGAGCATCAATTATTTCACATACTATTTAGTGGAGATAAAAATGAGTAGTTTTCTGAATGTTACTTTCGTTGTTAAAGTGCGTACTATTTATTCCAGCAATCCCCTGTCTAGGAATTTACTCTAAAGAGACAGTCGTTCAAGTTCAAACTGATAAAATCCCAGTGATGTTCGTCACAATGTTGTTTAGAATCACACACATACATACAAACACAAGGGAACAATTTAAATGTTTATCAATGGGGTATTTGTTATGTAAATAATGACACCTACTACACTGGAATACAATGTAGCCCTTTAAAATGATACAGATTTATACCTATGAACATTCAAGTTTCTCCTTGACCCACTGTCAACTGCTTGAAAGCATATTACAAACACCATGTAGAGCACAAAATACTGTACAGAGAGCCCTCAGAAAGGTTACTCATACAAATGTTTTACAATGGTTTTTCTTAAGTGGGAGGAATTTAGATGATTTTTACTTTCTCTCTTATTCTTTTTAAATTAAATGAAAACATGTCATTTTACCCCACCCATCAATTAAATGAATCCTGTGCGGATATTAAAAAGAATATAGAAAATCTTGAATTCCATGAAAAGATGCCTACAATTTATTAAGGAGAAAAACATAGGTCACAAACTGATATGTACAGCATTATCCCATTTTTAGAATAAAGCATAGAAATATGCATCCACATACATACATTTGTGACCTTAGCTGAAATATGTTAACAGTGGTTATCTCTGCGTGATGGGATTTGGGGTGATTTTTTGTTATTTTCTTTAATGAAGTTGTATCACTTTTTAATGGAAATTTTTACAGCCAGCTCTTTAAAATTATTTTAAGTATAAAAATGTCAAAACCTAGGCTTACTGTGACAATAAAATCATTCTCTCTTTAGTTACTTTTTAACCTAATACTTAGAGGCCAGGTTACAAAATGGTGAGGGCAGGGTTGGGTTCAGATGGTGAAAACTGTATGACAGAAAGGCTTTCCGTGATCCACAGAACCACTATCAGAGGTTTAGTCATTATGAAATTAAATTCTTTCCATGGTATTAAAAAGAAAAAAAGACACACTACCTTATAAGGGTTTCGATACACTTATCTCTTAGATGAACCCCCTCACCAATATTGACAACCACGTGTGCAGACAAGATTCCACCTAGAATTGGTGAACAATAAGCTGTGTCAAAAATCCGTGGTTACATGCACCCTTCTCAACTTCATGAGCCAAGAAGAATAAAAGGGTTAACTTGCGTGTCAAAGCTGCAAAAAGACCTGGAGTTTGTTTTCACACAAGATCCTGAATCTCGCTCTGTTATAAACTGCCATTTGAACAGTAGAAGCCCTTTTTATAAAGAACCATGGGTTTTCAAGTTCTGATTTTATTTCTGATTTGTTTTTCATTATTTCCTGAATCTATTGATGTTTCAGAGGCAGTGGGGAAAGTGAGAAAGCCCTGAGAGAGTTTCAGGCTTTGAATTTTGGAACTCGACCATCCAGAAGTTCATACTCATGTTCACAAAAACAATGGCATGGGGTCACTTTGGCCAATGAAGTGTTTTGTACAAGGGCTGGAGCTTGTCTCCTGTGCGCGTTTGCCAAAGCAGCCCTTTCACCCCTTCCCTACTCCCCCTTTTCTCTTTCTTTTTCCTTTTATATCAACATGTTGTAGCCTGTGACACCAACTAAATTAATCACTCAGTGCACTCAGGGAAGTCACTGCAGGATATAGAATAACAAAGACAACAAAATTATTGCAAGGCTGGTGAGAAGGGACTGGCTTGTGAATAGAGCCAGCACACCCTCACCAGCTGTGTCCTCGCAGGGGCTAGAGCAGCAGATTAAATTGAGACTGTTTTTATTTCATTTGTGTGGATTTGAGAATGGCCACAATACAGTGCCAAGGACCCCTGGTGAAGAGAAATCCCTTCAGAATACTCAGCCTACTGTCAGAACTGAGACTTACCCGAGCTTCAGGATTACCCAGGGATGTCTTCTTAGGGTTCCCCTGTGAGGGCAAGCTCTGCTTGAGCAGATCCAGTTGAGTGATTGCTGAGCAGCCAGGATCTAGGACATACGGGGTCCTAAAGTCACAGCCGCCAGAGAAATCAAACCTCCAGCAGCCAAGAAGACATGGCCTGGGTCCTAGTAAGCCAAGACACAATAGCCCGAGAAAAAGACAGAGAGGATGGGGGACATCCTCAGCTTCTTTGACATAAGGGAAAAGAAACCCCTGATGCAAATGTCAGCTGGATACAGGGCAGAGTGGTGAGTTTACCAGTATTCTATTGTGCATCTGAATTAATGGACAGATGTCAGCATACAGGGAGCTATCCAAGAGTGACCTAGAGCTCTGTTAGACCTTTCCTGTTGAATGTGTCTCCCAACAACTTAAAGACAGTGAAAGCATACTCATGAAACCAGCAGTGGACCTACAACTGACAGGACTAGCAAGGCTACAAGATGACAGCGTTAAGATGCAAGAGCTCTTTAAAGCCACAAATCAGGAGTCAAAAATAACGAGAAAGATATAATGAGGATGATAATAAATATGTATTTTACAATCATAAACCAAAAAAATGTAAGTATAAACTACTGCATCTGGGTTCAGAAAATCAATTGAATAAAGATAGAGTGAGGGAGATTCCACTTAACAGCAAAGTCACTCCAAAGATGTTCTAGGGTCATGAGGGGCCAGCTGAGTGATACAGGTGTTAAACTAATGCCAACGAAAGAATAGAGTTTGGAACAAGGGAGTAGGAGTTGTATAGTTCTCAGCACTGGTAAGACCCAATCGAAAAAAAGTCCGGCCTTTTTGGATGACTGGCATCAGCGGGAAAGTGTTCAACACATTCTGGGGAGTAGAGAGAGCAGAACGAGGGCCAGTGTAGGAAAACTGAAGAGAGCAAAACTGGGATTTGTTATGGGTTGAACTGTGTTCCCCACAAATTCGTGTGGAAGCCCTAAACCCCAGCACCTCAGAATGTAACTGTATTTAGAGATAGGATCTGTAAAAAGATAATTAAATTTAAATGAAGCTATTATGGTGGGCCCTAATCCAATCTAACTGGTGTCCTTATAAGAAGAGGAAATTTGGATATACAGAGAGACAACAGGGGTGCACGTGAACAGAGGAAAGACTATGTGAGGACACAGCAGAAAGGTGGCTGTCAGCAAACCAAGGAGACAGACTTCAGGAGAAACCAAACTTGCCAACACCTTGATCTTGGGCTTTCTAGCTTCCAGAACTGTGAGAAAATAAATATCTACTGAGTAAGCCACCCAGTCTGTGGTATTTTGTAATAGCAGTTTTAACAACTAATACAGGTTTCAAAAGAAAAAAAAAATGTTGAGGCTGTGGTAACACTTGACAAGGATTTCTTCCTTGACCAAACTTTACTCAGGTTCTTCTGAATCTTCTCAATTGACCTAAACCTTGGCCTGCCAAGGCCGGTTTTAGCTAAGAATCCTACTAAGCCAGTTTACCGAGAATTCCCCCATCCTTGCTCTCTCGTGACATCCCTCTTAGTAATTTTACCATCCACTGACCTCTTCACTCAACCCATTGGCTGTCATCCCCAGTTGTCTTTGCTGCATGTGGACTGGAGCTCAGTTTCATGCTGAAGTCTCTCTCCCTAACTGCAGTAGCGTGGATAAAATATGCCTTGCCATTTTAATAAATGTCTTGTGAAAATTTTCCCTTTAACACAAACAACCTCCCAATCTGAGAGTCTTAAGAACAGGTATTCAGTATACTTTCACTTGTGTGGGTTAGCAGTGGCCTCACTCGCTGTCATCGTCCAGGGACACAGGCTGATGTTGCATCACCTTGAGGTATGTTTCCACAGTCCTCGTGTTACAGGGCGAGGCTGTGCTGGAACACACACTGGCGCATGAAGCCTTCTGCCCAGAGGTGACCTTTACTTCTGCTCACACTTTATTGGCCAAAGAAGTCACATGGCTACACCTAAGTTCATCAGGGTGGGGAGGTGAAAGTCTACCATGAGCATGGGAGGAAGAAATTGGAAATATTAGTTTTCAGCCCTAAAGTCTATAGTTTTTTGTTTTGTTTGTTTTTGAAAAATTGCATTAATTCATTTTTATACTCAAACAGGTTGAGATTCCTATGGAGAGTGGTTTTATTAAGATGAAGAAGGTATTTTGATGATGCTCATGATCTCATGGAGTGACAGACATGTCTGCCACTAACTTTAAGTCACTGTAGTATCTGGTGTTTCAGCATTGCCCCGTCACCTAGAGAATCTGCTCTTCCCTTGGACACCCGAAGAGACTGACTTTGGGCCAGGAGCAGGCACCTCATCAAGGTGATTTGATTGGACAGAGCCAATTAGATTCTTATTCTTGGAAATTTGAACTAGAGGTCAGAAAGACTAGCTGCTTAGCTGTGGCCTGTTTCCTCCCTCTTGATAGGGTGCCTTGGGGGGCCATAACACATGGAACTGGCCTCTGTGGCTTGGGTCTAGAATCCCTTTTTGTGTGTGACTCAAAAGTCTGGGCCCAGCTGGCGAAGACCTGATCCAATCTGTGTGGCTTCAGATAGATGATATTGGACGATGCTGGGATGGAGCTATTACAGAAAGGGCTCCTTAGTTGGGGAGGCAGTTGGAAAGACAGTCTCAGAGTTCCCTTCCATCTCTGGTAGTGTGTGGTACCATTACTCAGACTCCTTAGCAGAACCCAATGTGTGGTAGGATTAGATGTCCAGGGTGCCCTCTTACGATGGCACATTACGATTAAGTAGCGTTGACCTCAGTTTCTTATATCCATATAATTTGGGTCTCCATGTCTTATAACTGGGCTGAGTCACCTTCATTAAAATGTAGACATTTAACCCAGTGAAATGGGAACTTAGAGGAAAGTAGCAGGCTTTGATATTTTTCTTGGAACTTTCATTAAGTATCAGGAATATTAATGTCACTTTCCTGGGATACCAGTCATTGATCAGTCGACACAATGTGAAGAATGTGAGTGTGTGTGCGTGTGTGTGTGTGTGTTTGGCTCTGTGACTATTCCTGCCATCAATACCACCTCCCCCTCCCCCCACATGGCTTGCTGGGGTCCTTTTATGTTAACACCCTCCGTAAGAAGCCTTCGGTTTAGGAGCACTGCTCACTCCTAACAAATGCATCAGAAAACAATGTGCACCCCAGCCCACTGGTAATCAGAGCAATTACTTAATGAGCACATCTCTATTTCCTCCAGGGTAGACTAATTAAAATGCTTCCATGCTGTTGTCAGAAATGGACAGAGTGTGTTTTGTACTACTTGTTTGAGAAACCAAAAGCTAACGTCGGATTCTCCATGGAAGTATTTTCAACATTACTCACAGGATTTTTCTCACTTCTGCCCTTTTGAGCAGGCTCAATTGTTGGCCATTGATTATAAAGGCAGGGCAAATAGTAGGTGTACAGCTCACACCTGTTGCTTTGAAGATGGGCAGTCTAATTGGTGGTTCTCAAACTTTAGCACCTATCAGAATCCCTTGGAAGGCCTGTTAAACACAGCCTGCTGTCTCCGCCCCAGTGTTTCTGATTGAAGAGGTCTGGAATGGGGCCCAAGAACTTGCATTTCTAACAAGTTCCCAGGATAGGCTGATGCTGCTGGTCGGGAGACCAACCTTTGAGAACACTGCAACAGAGAAGCTCTTTTCTCCTGTTTCCACTGCTCATTAAGGCAGTAGAAGCAGGGCTTCTCTAGTGGAGCTCGAGGGAGAGAATCAGCTTTATGCACTGTTACTTTGCAAGATGGAACAGATGCTAATGGATATTTGACTTGAGTGGAAGGGATATAAAGCCTGGGTTTAGGCTTCGGGTCTGCCACTTGGTAGTTATGTGACCTTGGGCTGATTACTCAAGGCTCTGATTCTGAGTGTCCCCATCCATAAAATGGGGCCGTGTGCTTCATAAGACTGCTGTGAGGCTGCATAAAGTCTAGTGTAGGATGTGACACACCCTTAGTGCCCAGTGAAGGCTATGCCCGCTCAGGTTTCTTCCTCTCACTTCTCCTTGCGTTTCCCTGGGTAGTTTTGGGTGACTTATTTGTTCTTCAAGGTTCATGCAATCTTCATGTGATAAATGTCATGCACAGTTTACTTTGTGCTACAGTACATTTATTAAAAAGATTTGTTTAAGGTGAATCAAGTCTTCAGAGATAAAGGATAAACTATCACCTTTCCAGGGACTTTGCATGCAGGGTACTTTTTTAATAAACACAAAATAGAAAGCTCCAAAATTTACCTTCTTCCATGAAAACATGTTAGCACAGGGAAAAAAAATATGTTGATGTAGTACTACTTTCTAAACTTGTGCACAGCCAGTTTATGCCAAAAGAGTACAGTAAAAATAATTTGAATACAAAAGCCTGTGATGAAAGAAAGTTCTGGAAAGAAGAGTGTAAAAAGGTGTGGAGTCATCCAATTCTTTGCTCACTCATCTGCCTTCTCAAATCTAGTTAAGATTATTAATCCAGTTCTTGGCACTGATAAAATTGAATGATCTTGAAGAAAACATCTCTCATATTTACTTCCTAACAAGCTTACTCAGAAACCAGATGATTTTAGTTAATTCTGACTTTTGGGTCTTTATCAACAGTCATATTTTATTGAGGCATTATTATGTGTGAGACTTGGGGGTCCTGTACTTTGCATACATTATTTTAGATAATTCTCATGACAACATAGTAGAAAGGCACTAAAATTTCCCCCAATTTGTAGCTGAGAAGCTGAAGTCTGGAGAAGGAAACGCCTTGCCCAAATTTGTAAGAACTAGACTAGGGCTTGAAACTCAGGCCTCTGAACATCTACAAGGCCTTTCTAAATTATTCATCTCTTTCCCTTTCCAACTGCTGGAAAGATCATTTTGTAAAAATCAAGACCAATTAGACCCAATTGTTAACTCTTCTCTTGGCACAACCAACCCAGTTTTTCATGAGTCTGGGAACTATGCCCCAGTGAAAGCTGAAAGGTTAACACTGTACTTAGGGTCTGTGGAAAGAGGCATTAGACCACAGATATCTCTTTCATACCTAAATACCTTCAGCCTCTTCCAGGGCAGTGCCTGGCATTTCCTAAAGAGAATACCAAACGACTAAAATTGAAGGGGTCTTTCTAGTCTGTAACTTCTATTAGACACATCTAACCCTTTAAGAGTCAAGGTCTTGAAACTGAAGTGAAAAATGAAGGTTGATATTTAGAGCTACTTAGTATTCAATGGCGTAACTTCCCAAATTCACACAAATTCAATGCACTTTTGATTAATCCCATAATTACAAAATTTGTTTAAAGCCGTTATATTATCTTCTTATTTGACACAATATGGCACAATTTTGTTATAGGATTGAAAACCAAATAAGACAACTACAGTTGGTAGCATTTCAAAGAACTACTCCCTTTAAGATGAAATCAATCCTGTTTCAAGTTTATTCCCCTGCTTTATGATTGAGGCTCTAGGGGTGTATTTTGCTGAAAAATGTCTTTTTGATTTTTTAGAAATTCTTTAGATTAATATGCAGCTGTCATTGCAAGGCAAATCTAGACCTGCTTTTATGTTTCCTCTTTCCCCAGGCTGCAACTGGTGTCTACCTCTCCAGGAGAGATAGTCCACTCATTTCTGATTGGGGCTTGATATTCCAGGTCAGACAGCAAAGAATTCATCAACTCATCATCATTTAGAGCATGTCACACTTTATCTATTTACATTGACTGAATACATTTCTTTGCTTACTACGTCCAATATCTTGGTCTTAACATTTTGCTGCTGTCTAATGTTAATTCCTGTTCAGACACATGCGCGCACGCACACGTACTCACACCCACTGTGCCTCATACCCTATTATCTCAATTCTCAACATAGCAAGAAAACAATCCAGTGCTTTGATGTGTTTCTGATTATAGTTTGAGCATTTATTTAATTTTATTCAAGGCTTTCCATCATGTCTTTTTTTCTGTTTCAATTTAAAGGCAATGGACTTTTGTGTTCTAACTACTGGTGTATTTCCAATTCTCCCCCTCTCTAATTCCTCTCTGCAAGTTTGTTTATCTATGCATTTTAGATGTGTCCCCCAAAGGTAGAATTGTACCCTTGTCCCCACTGTATGAAAGCATGAGGAGATATAGAATAAAATGAAATTTTCCTGAAACTTCTTTGTAATACACGTTGGAAACAAAACCATTTTTAAAACACCTAAACAATAAAATTTATCTGCCTGTCAACTCCAGAGCACCTAAAGGACACACATTTATATTGACTTATTTAAAGAAGGAGCATCTTCATTGTATATCTTTAGATTGAATGTGGACTGTAATTCACTGGATTAAACAGGATGTGTCGAGGACAGAAAAAGTAAGAGCTTGGTTTGTAAGAAATAGGAGTGTCTGTCCATGAAATTAGTTACAATCTATCTAGAGCCAACTGTCTGTCTTTTGCTTCTTTTCACATTTGAAAAGAAATCTGGAAATATGGATTCCATTTAGTCAGTTATCAGGAGAAAGCTATTAAACCACGAGATCGGGAGTTGGCATGTTACGGCGTACAGATGAAATCCCGCCATCCTTCTATTTTTGCAAATACAGTTTTCTTGGGCCACAGTCATGGCCATTGGCTGATATTATTGTCTGGCTGCTTTCACGCTACAGCAGTACAGTTGAGTTGTTGAGACAGAGACTGTATGGCCTGCAAAGACTGCAATATTTACTATCTGGTCATTTACAAAATGTTTGTTAATCTCTCATGTAGGTGTTCAGAGGTGAGGATGTTTGAGAGCCTTTCTGTCTCAAGAAGTAGGTCAGTCAAGCCTGTTCATAGGTCTCAAGAAAACATGAATTATAAGAGATGTTGGTTTGGACGCTCCACAACAGGGTCAACTGTTCACAAAACAATGGTGCCTGCCTAGAACCTAAAAAGACATCCCATATTATCCAGCCAGCATAATAAAATGCCTCTAAAATAAGGTAAGCTTATAATTTCTCCTCTAAACCAGTGTTCTAGAGAGTAAAATGGACACTATGAATAATTATGCTGAGACAGTAGACATAAACTAAGGCTGTCCCTGGCAAACTGAGATATGTGGCCACCCTGAAAGGACACATGAGTGCACCAGATTCAGGGAAGTAATAACACACAGGATAAATACATATAATTTTATATTCATGTCTTCCGCGGAAGCTTACTCATCGTCAGAGCTATTGTTTTAACTGGAATCAAATAGGTGTTCCAAGTTCATTTGGGGAGTTAACATAAGATCCTTGGACCATCAGAAAATATTATGCAGTAATCAATACCGCTTTTGAAGAGAAAATTGAGCTTGAATAATTCTTGGGATGATTGTCCACTTGGATGATGAGGAAGTAACAGATATAAGTCATCTTGATTTTTACTGACACTTTTGGTTGTGTCCCAAATGATTGGTAAACTATAAGAGAATGACTTTGACCTTCTATCATGCTCTTCAAGGGCAATAGACTCAGATTCCGCCGATCCATAAACATGGGGTGAGAGAAGGGAGACAGAGAGAACCAACAGTGCAAAGATCCTCAGACTCATTGTTTAGGATTCAAGATATTAAATATTTATTCCTTCTGCACCCAAGGAAAAAAATTATAATCCATGACCATTATTTGGATGCATTGATATTTTAGAGTAAGGTCTCTAACTGAAGATTTATTCTACCTTCATAAGAGTAATAGAAGATATTGGAAACTACCATATGTTGGACTCTGAAATATCCTCTCTCATAATGCTATCCCACATCCATACATACAGAGAAACTTAGAATGTGCCTCTTATATGTGAATATTTTAATAGAATCCATAACAGACAACATTTGTATGTTGCTTTGTCTCTTACAAAGTACTTTCAAATATATTCTTCTACTTGATTTTCACTACATGCCAGTAAGTCAATAAAGCAGGATTATTATAACCCTTGTCTGTTGTGGACAAAACAGAGGCTCAGAGAGGTTAAATTACTTGTTCAAGGTCACTAATATGTACTAATACCGGGGTTGATCTAGGCCTCCAAACTACAAGTTATTGGTCATTCAACTCTACCACATTGTTTTCTAAATTGTTATGAATTAGTAATAATAATAATAACTGTGAAAAATTAATAAAAATCAAAATGTCCTTCTGTAGGACATGTAGATGAATGACCAATGTTATGTACACCTGTGGCTGAAGTAGAATAATATTGTATATCAACTATAAATATATATATAATCACAGGATGTGGCATACAACATAGGGAATAGAGTCAACGGTATTGTAGCAGCTACATACGATGTCAGAGGGATAGTAGCTTTGGGGAGAGGGGTTATCGCTTTGTGAAGAGTGTAAATGTCTAAGTATTATGTTGCTTTGTACACCTGACACTAATAAAAAAACAAAGAAAAAGAAAAGAAAATATGACCTTGACCTATAAAGAAGAGGACAAAAGAAACATAAACCATAATATAGTGTAGTTTTAGAAATACTAAAGGGAAAATATAAGTATTACAAATTAAGTGCAAACCACCTGTAGTTTTACTGTAGTCAAAGTCAACACTATGACACAGATGAAAGGAGGCATAATATGTAAGTGGTTAAGAAATATACACTAATTATTTATTAGTTGGAATTAAAGTTTAATATCTATTTTGTCCTCTTGAGCTTATCTTCTAGGCCTGTAATGTAATAAAAAGGCCTGTAATGTAATAAAAAGTACCCAAATAACAATGACTTAAACAAGATAGAAGTTTATTTCTCCAACAAAGGAAGTCTGGATGTAGGAAAGTTAGGCCTGCATAGAACATCAGAGTCATCCGAACTCCTTCCAGCTTTCTCTTCTGCCATCTGTACTATGGAACTTACAGCCTAGAGTTCAAGATGGAAGCTGAAACTCCAGCTACCACATCTATGTTCCAAGTAAAAAGAAAAATAAATAAAAAAGTGAAAAGAAAGGAAGAAAAGGAAAAGGAAAAGGAGAAGGAAGGAAAGGAGGGAGGGAGGAAGGGAGGGAGGGAGGGAGGGAGGGAGGGAGGGAGGGAGGGAGGGAGGGAGAGAAACAAAGAAAAACAGAAAGGAAGAAAGGAAGGAAGGAAGGAAGGAAGGAAGGAAGGAAGGAAGGAAGGAAGGAAGGAAGGAAGGAAAGGAGGGAGGGAGGGAGGGAGGGAGGAAGGAAGGAAGGAAGGAAGGAAGGAAGGAAGGGAGAAAGAAAACGAACACATGACCTTTTGCCTTATATTTGTTGGCAGAACCTTTCCATATGGCTATATATAACCATAAGAGAGGCCAACAAATGTTGTCTTTAGCTGGGCCGGCTCAAAATTGGGGTCTTCTCACTAGAAAGAAGGGAGGCAAGCATGCAGACTGGGATAGGCAAAAAGCCTTCTCTGCCATGCTCTGTTTTAAAAAAAATGAAGCAACTCAGAAGTTTTATAGAATGCAGATAAAACTTTGTTGTGTTTTTTTTTTCAACTTGCTTTACTAGTCATATTACAAAGGCAAAAACAAAGCCTCAGAGAAGTTAAGCAACTTGTTCCAGTTTATACAGTTAATAGATGTGGTGTGAAAGCCCATTTTTCTTTCCACTGTGCATCTTTAACTCCCTAGTTTTTATGGTAAAAAATTAGTCAAGTGAAAGAAAATTAAGGAGAATTTAATTCCTTGGTCAAGAAAACAGGGCTTAGAAGGGGCTTGCATGCATTCATTTACTTATTCATTCAACAAACATTAATGGCTCCTTCTGTATGTCTGGACTTCTGTCTACAAGTAGAGGTTTGTTTGCTTTTTAAGAGAAGCCAAAATATCAATGAATGGAAATCACAATATTTGAGGCAGAGGGCTTTGCAGATCATCTCATCAGTCTTCCTCATCTTATGCAAAGGTGAATATAAGGTCTGGTCTGATGAAGTCATTGTCTTCTATTTCTCACAGAAACAAAGGACAGGAAACAGATACCTCTTTAAGTTAGAACAGATGCATGTGTCTCAAGATCATGTGACACTGGAATATATCACTGAGGGAGGTTATGGAATCTCAATCCAACATGTCTTCAAGAAGAGACTAGAAAAATATCTGTTCCGGAAGGTCACCACTTTCCTGGGCTACATGACTGCCTCAGACCACTTGCAGTCGTGTGATGCCATGCGTGGCAGCTCTGCCATAGAACTAAGCCCCTCTTGGGTTTCAATTAGGAGCTTAAACCAGGGCTTGGCATACTCAAAAACATGGTTAGACAGGTACTTTCAAATGGGAAATGAACAAAGTAGGAACTAACTTTCTTGTATTGTTTATAATAAATAAATTCCTGGAAGTAAGAAAACCATGGTATGTGATTAGAATTTCATTCTTTAGGGAGATTTCCTCTCTCCTCTGTTTTTCTGCTTGGCTCTGTTTTTAAACATTTAATTATAAAGGCTTTATTTTTACTGTAGTTATCACAGTTGTTCAGTTTAGACAGCAGTTGTAATTCCATGGCTCTGGGCATCCTATTACGGCAGAAATCGTCTCTAGAGTTGGCAATTTACCAAACCAACTTTCCACCAAGAAAGGCAGAGCAGGGCTGCTCGTAGCAAATTGTAGCAGTAGTAGGATCAGCAGCTGCTGCTAAAAGCAGCTGAAGTGGTCTGCCAAAAGAGTGGAAACTCAATCTGTGTATTTATACTAATGGGACATAAGCAGGTCATGCCAAACATAGAGTCACCCTCTTCTCAACATTCGAAATAGGGTATAATACACAAGATGCCATCATTGGTATATAATTAATGTATTTTTTAAGGAGCCTGATTTGATCTCAGCATTCCTATTTATATAATTCTGTTGATTTGAATTGTCCTGGCATTGGCTATATTACTGAATAAATATATAGGGAAGGAAGGAGGGAAAGAAGGAAGGAAGGAAGGAAGGAAGCAAGGAAGGAAGGAAGGAAGAAAAGAAGGAAGGGAGGAAGGGATTGAGGGAGAGAGAGAAGAAGGAGGGAGGGAGGGAAGAAGGAAAGGAGAGGAGAGGAGAAGAGAGGAGAGGAGAGGAGAGGAGAGGAGAGGAGAGAGAGAGAGAGAGAGAGAGAGAGAGAGAGAGAGAAAGAGAGAAAGAGAGAGAAAGAGAGAAAACTACCAAAACTTAGAACTTTTGGATTTGATGCATTTTTACTGAACAGAACAATTCTGTTTGTTTCTCTTCCTTAAAACTGTTATGAGCTCAGCAGCTTTCCTCCATAGTTGTAGCCACACTGGGAGGAAAAGTGACTGTGCACATAACTAGAAGACAGCTGCTTTGAATTTTGTTTACAAAAATTAGTCCCCTCAATTTCTTCTTACTTCCCATCTATGTTCTCAGTTTGATTTTTATTTTTCCCATCTTCTTGCTTTCAGGGCAAGTGCAAAAAGATGGTCAGTCTATGATAATGCCAAGTACCAAGAGTCTGAGTTTAACAAGGGTTGAGAATTTGAATTTATGACAGGTGACATCAGCTTATGAAATCAGTGTTTATTTTCAAATCACACTCATCGAGAAATATATTGAAATCACAAGACATTGAAAACAAAGTATATTCGAGCTACTTAAAATAGGAAAAAAAAATGCAATCCCTGACACTTTTGTAAACACTTCTTCAAAATCTGGTAAAATGACTTTGAACCCATGTTTCAAGAGATGAAAACCTAGAAATGACTTACTTTTTCATCTTGGATGAGTAATAAAATATGGCAGTTAAGTAAGCTGCTGATATTTATTTTAATTCTAGTCTAATGTTGTTGGAGAAGGGGCAAAGATGGTGAAAATGGACCAAATGATTACATTTATTCCTACCCCCAGCTATTTCCATGTTAAATTTGATGTTCCGAAAGCCCCTATCATCTTTCTTTACTTCCTAATAAAAGGTGTGATCATTCTCCCAGGAAATTACTATTCTGAAGTTCTGTGAAACCTCTGCTTCACAGGTTTTGTTTTGTTTTTACGGAACAAAAATAATGCAAAAAATGAAATATTGAGCCACTACCAAACTCTCTCACTTTTCTATCCTTTTCTTGCATTTTATTCGATGGAATTAAAGAGGCACAAACATTAGGGAGATGGTGTTACCCAACTGAAAGACAAGCTAATGGTGACTATGTTCTCATATTACTAGAGGTTAGCAGAGAGCTACTTTAATATGACAGCTAATATAACTCATTGATGCGATTACTCCAAAAGAAGAATACCACTGGTGTCCAGTTACATCCCGGCGGTTTCAATTAGAGAGGCCAGATGGATGGGGTCCAGGGAGACAGAGTGACAAACGTGCAGACAGGTCGTCAGGGACATGATGGGGGCGAGATGGACTTCAGGAATCAGGCAAAAGAAAAGGTGCCCTAATTAATGATAGGCTTTGTAATCCTGAGGTTCTTCAAGAAAACTTAGATTCCAAGAATTAGGTTTGGGGTCTATTTCCCAACGCAAAGCCAAATATTTTGAATAAGCAGTTTCTTATAATGGATGATGACTACGGACTATTAAAGTCATCTTAGGTTAACTTTAAAAATAATGAAATTGAAAGTCAAGGCCTCCTTAGAAAAACAGGTTACTGTTCTTTGAGCAAGTCTGTGGTTGTAAAATTACCCTGCTCCCATCAGTAAACATAATGTGGTCGGTCAGAGAACACCAGGGCTTAAAGGGACCTTAATTCAGGTTCAACTCGCCTGAATCCTTTAATATACATGTTAGATATTGGATAACCCCATCAGACAGGGCCCCCACAGGACGCCGGAAGTGCATGGAAAGGTTTACTTTAAGGGAACTTTTCAGAGTGACTATTTCAGAGGTCTGGGCAGACTTAGCGCTGTTAAAGTACTCTAGGACTAGCAACAGTGGGGAGCTTTCACCACTCTCCAGCTCAAGGGGCAAAATAGGGAACTGTTACTAGAACCTAGCAAACGCCGAAGTTGTGGACAGAGTTCACCTAATAGGAGCAGAGGCCACAGAGGAACACAGCCACTGGCAATCCACCACCATGCAGGGACGGAGAGAGAGGGAGTGAGAGGGAGAGAGAGACAGAGAGAGAGAGGGAGAGAGAGACAGAATGAGAGGGAGAGAGACAGAGAGACAGAGAGGGAGGAAGGTTAGTACTCCAGCCTCTCTCTTTGCACCCTCTGATCTGCAGGTGCTTCCTTTTGCCAAACCCAACTAGAAGCCAGACGGTAAGAATGGCACCATAGGGCTCAGATCCCAGGCCCCGGAGCAAGACTGAGAACAAAACTAGGAGCAGATCAATGGAGAATCAGCCACCCAAAAGCTGCAGTCAGAGAGGAGAAATGACCTCCCGAAGGCTAGTTGGTATAGGGCTAAGACTAGACTCTGGTCTTCTGATCCTCACACACTGAGGCTCTTCGCATGAACCACCACACTTTCAGCTGCAGAGACCAGGCTTCAAAGACAAAAATAAGTTACAAAGAATATCAGAGATTCTCCTTTGGATTCGCTTCCTAAATGTAGCTAATCTAGAAAGAGCCTGGCTTCTCTAACAACAGATGTTTTAGCCTCAGACCAGAGAGATGTGAGAGGTGTGTGCTCTGCGACAGCCAGACCGCAGAGGCAGCCATCCCTACTGAGCCAAGCAGGAGAGAGCCACCAGAGGCATGATGGGCAGGGGCGTCAAGTTGTGAATGAATAGAATTGCTTTTGCAAATCACACACAAGGATGGGGACTTTCAAATAAGCATTGTACCCTTCTGTGTGGTTCTGTGGGAAACCAACATTGTTCCACTGATTCTGCCATTTCTCAAGTAGCTTTTGAACCTCTCTTTGGAAATGATCTTTGGAGCCAGTCTGTGTGTCACGTAAGAAGCTCAGTGTTTCATGATGTGACCAGCTGCATAGTTTTTCACTTTTGCTTTTTTCTAAGAAACTTCAATGTTACTTATCAAACTTGATTTGACAACATGTGATACGGTCCAAATATCAAACCTGCCTTCAGAATACAAAGATTTATCACTCTTGAGATAGATCAAAAAAGCACAACAGCCAGCTCGAAAGTTGTTTACAAAGTGGAAGTTCATAAGTTGTTGAGCAATGACAGTCTTTGGGAATAAATATTTGCTTTTCAAGGCATTAGGGTTGGGATGGGCAAAGTTAATTTAATTATGGACAGCTTGGTATTATGCGTAAATATATCACTTAATGTTAGGCAATACATGAATCGGCGAAATTTTTCTTAGAAAAGAATTACAGCTATGTAAAGTATTACATATATTTTACATGAGGATGGAAGAGGAAAGGAAAAAGGAAAGCACAATTTGTTGAGAAGTGGAATTATGAATGATGCTCCTTCTCATTTGAAAATGTCTGCTATTGTTACAACATAGCTTGTGCAATACATACAGTTATAAAACCATAAAATAATGCTATGAGAAAAGATGAAACACAGAAAGAAATGTAACCACATCACCACAGCTAAGTGTGTGTGCTGCATGCGTAATGCTTGTGCTTTGCTCAGATATAGATATAACCTTCCTCTTGTTAATTTGAGTCAAAGAAATATTGCGTATATTTTACTCTTACTACTTTCCTCATGCAAACTTCATGAAACAATGGAAGAAAAGGGATGCTTGCGATTTTGGGGAGGGGTTCTTGCATACTGCGATCAGATTTTGGAAAGGATAATTTGGAAGAGGGAGTAAATGGGAAAGTTGGAATGAATATTGACTAATTAAACTTGGGCACCGAACGCATTATGTATGCACAGTTCCTGGAAACCCAATAAATTTGATGGTATTCAGGAACTAGTATGTTTTAATTATCACTGTATGTTACCTTGGTCAACAGCAGGATGATCTGCTTTCTAGAATAAATTCTGCTGCCACACACCTAAAGTTTTAGGAAATGGGTGAAGGTGTGTAGGGAACACACAAAGAAAGAAGGAAAAAGACGTAAATATTACTTAAGGGATGTCTCTTGATGTCTTCAATGTGACCACACTTATTTGTTTGGGGAGGAAGAGGGTGAGAGATCCATGTTGCAATTTTATCACCCGTCTTCAGGAAGTTTTGCACTTCATTAAATCGCTTAGAGTTATTCTAGCAAACCCTCATGTCTCTACATCACTCAAAGACATGAATATTGGTTTTATTGTTTTCTCATTTCTAAAGCCAAAAAAAGAAGAAAAGGAAAAGAATTCAGAGGTTTTATTTATTTGTTTTATTTTTTTTCTGTACGCAGATGTTGCTGTTTTTTTAGAATCTCACTGTTCCTTTTAAAAATAAATGTAGCCTGACCTCCTAACTCAAAGAATTGGACTGTCTGCATAAGTGATACATCCCATTTCCCCATACCAGCCAGAGTCAGGCAAATCAACTCCATATTTACAGTGTAAATTTGAAAATACCAAGTAAAGCCGGTAATTCAACATGGCCCTTTGCCGAGATAGCCTGTGGCCTGTTCTGTGTCACTCCTTCAGTTCTTCTGACTCATGTGGAGATATTGGAGCTTGAACCTTAGGACAGTTAAATGGGGGTGAGAAGAGGTTTGCTTATAATAAAGTTAAGTGTCGTTCATGCCTACATGAGGTCAAGTAGGAAGAGATGAATGTGTTTAATAATTTTCTGGTGATAAATCCTTGGCAGATATTGACATTGACTTGTGAAAAGCAGATGTAAAAGCTCATCTCTGGTCGAGTAGATGAAGGGGACCGTGGCAGTGGTAGTAATGAGGGGAAGAGCGTGCACACCTTTGGGGGTCACACCAGAGTCCAGTCTGGACACCACTGCTCACAGACTAGGTACTCTTGAGCACAAAATCCCGCTGAGCCTCATTTTCTTCATCCATAAATATGGGAATAAAAATAACAGTACCTCCCAGGGTTGTTGTGAGGCTCCACTAAGATAGCTTATGGAAATTGCCTGATATAGGTAGGTGCCAAGAACCATTATTGAATAAATAATAAACAGCATTTCTGTTCTTTCAGATCTGGGGATTAATTAGGTTACTCCACAAGCAGAAAGTTATCCTGAATAGTTTCCCAACTGATTTCCTAGAGACCACCGGCTGCACCTGTTCAGAACCTGCTCTGCTGTGTTCTGTATTTCAGGATCAAGCTGGGTACAGGGGAACACAGTGGTTTCTCAGAATGATAGTAAACAAACGATATTGCCAGCTTCCCAGAAGTGGGGTGTGGTGATCCAGAGCGGGATCCATTTCTAGGGTGAAGCTCTCGAATGCTTTCTCTCTCGGGAAGCCACATGCAAGGCACTGGCTGGAGAGGCTTCAAGTGAATGCAGGCATGTCAGCCAGCGGGCTGGAGCCAAAGGGAAGGGGGAGGAAGGCTTGGGAATTGACATTAACGGGTCATCGAGATTGGGGTGAAGCTATGAGACGGGTACTACCTGCTCTGGGAAGAGACTGGGGGCCTGACCCACCCTGGGGACTTTTACACTTAAATAGCTCAATTCATTCTCCCCTATTTTGAGTTGTCTAGCATGGCACACATTCCCCAGTCATTGAAACCTGCATAAAAGACCTAAGGGAATAAATGCTCTCGTCACTCTTTCACAATAATTTGTTTTTGTACTCAGAAAGGAATTAGACATTTAACAAAGCTGCAGGACTGATTTAAGAAGGCCTAGGACCTGTGTCCCATTGCTGCTACCCACTACCCATTGGCTTTAAGGCAGAGATTGGCATCCTTGAGCCTCAGTTTTCTTATCTGTGACGTGGGATAAAAGGAAAATCTACAACATGAGGTTGTGAGGATTAAATAAATAAGCATATTCCAAAGCGCTTGAGCTTCAGAGATGTTCAGGAAATGCAGAAGAGTGTTGCTAGACCACTTCTCACACCCCGCTCACTGATTCCAGCTGATAAAAGACACTGATGACAGCCGTGATGTCCTGCCCAGAACTGTCCCTATTAGCCCTGGTGCTCTGTGTGGGAGATTAAACCAAACCAAACGCCAAACAACCAAACTAACTAAGCAACCAGATAACTAATTGCTTAAAACCTGACTTTTGCTTTTCTTAGGAAGCAAAGTCCCTACCCTTCCCCAGAGTCCATATATGTGCCCATATACCCAACACTCCCACTCGTGGCTTCGCCTTCAGCATGATTCTAGATCTGAATCTCCTTATGTGGCTGCGTTATTTCATTATGTCCTTTCCCCTGAAGTTCGGCTCTGGTCTGAATACATATCCAGGAGCTCTTCTGACTTATCAATCGATGAGTACATATTAAGGGTCAGCTCTGCTCTAGATGAAGACTAAGAGGTAGAAGACACAGGGCCACAGTCAGGGAGACTATGGATGCTGAACAGCATTTAATCAAATACACCAAGTGAGTAAAGTGCGCAGAAAGCGTTACCCACAATGCTAGATGAGAAGAGAAGGTGCTCTGTTTGGCAGAGTGGTCAGGGGGCTTCTACTGGTCAGCCTTACGGAAAGCCTCACCCCGATGCTTCCCCGCACCCCACCCGGGTCAGCTTTAAAGAAAAGCAAAGTGTCAGTGTGTGGGACTGCTTTAAATACAAGCTCACCCTGCATGTTGGGTCTCTAGCTTTTGGGTGGACGCAAGGCTGGAGTTGAGTACGAGAGTAGTCTTTCTTGGTCCACAAATCAGAGACAATAGCTTGATACCTTGTCTTAATATCTTTAATGGAGAAAAGCTCATGCCTTTTCACATGTTCTCCATATCACAGTATTCATGCACTCACTTCCGTTTCCAACTCTTATCCCCACACTGGATTATACTTCTGTCACTTTGTTGCTAAATCACTGTGGGAGGTTGCTGCATCAGAGCTAAGAAGGAAATGGATTACAATGTAGAGGACAGACTTGTAATTTCCAACAGGAGCTGTCTGAATGAACACATTGTTTCCTGCTATTTCTCTGGGAAAGATCACACATTATAATCACTATTTACAGTATACTGTGTAAAATGATCTTCGTTTGTTGTCTATAATGGATACTGTGTCATTTAATTAATTTAGACTAAAGAAAAGCAATCAACATTCAGTAACAACATTCCCTTAGGGGATATAAATGAAAATTTTTTCCATACCCTACACAGCCGTTAGAGCAAAGGAAGTGTTGATATTTATTTATGAACATCAGTGCTCGTGGTTGCGAGCAACAGAACTCTAGCTGATTTCAGCAGGGAAGCATGCATGAAAAGGATATTGAGTAGTTTACAGATCACCATGAGGACTGGAGAAACACACCTAAGTAGCCAGAGACAATAGCCACAATCATGCCACACAGCAGGCCTGAGGAGAAAAGTCATCGCTGCACCCACCAAGCCCAAGATGATGCCACTTACGTCACAGACACATTAGCACCTGGAACGTGGTGGCCCTGCAACCAGCAACCACTGCTGCCACCATAGAAAGGATGTATGCAGTGTTGCTCTGCATCTTTGGGTTCTGATTCTGTTTGGTATGTTTGATTCTGACTCTTGGAGCCTGGTTCATGAACTCATGCCCTCTCTGCTAGGAAAGCAGGGATATGGCAGTTTCCACTTTTAGAGTTGGGGTGATCGCTACCTGTCTCGGAAACTCAAAAAGCAGGGACATCCCGACTTGGATGAAGCACTTGGCAGGACAAATCAAAAAAAAAAAAGAAAAGAAAAGAAAAGAAAAGACAAACGTCCCCCCACGTCAGCCCTGCCAGGCATGGAACCTCCAGTGCCCTCACTCACGGCCGCAGAAACATGGCCGTGGCTCCCCTGGAGCCGCACAGAGCCCAGCAGCCTAGCCCTCTGTGGAGCAGGGACGGGTGCAGGCAGAGATTCGTTTTGTTCCCAAATCATGTCCTTGATCAAACTTAGCTGAATGGGATCCATTGCTAGAAATTTTAATCTGTGCTAGAAAATGAATATCTTCATTTTGAACTGATCTTGATCAGATTTTAAATTGGGTGGAATTTCCTATTTATGCTCTTGTCTTTATTCACTAAGAACAGCCTGTTCTTCTGATGGGCTCAAGAGACTAAAGACTTGGATGTGTAGCCATGGCTTAAAAGAAACGAAAAACATATGATTCTTTTTAAAATACTTATTTGACCATTTAGGGTCCCAACAACAATTGGTTTGGAACAACAGTGGAAATGGAAATAAAAAATAAATACAGGCAAAGAGAAATCCTGGCAGTGGGTAAAAGTACCGATAGCCTACCAGGCATTTATAGAGCTCAAGTCCAAGATTCCAAGACAAGAGATAATCAAATAAACAGCTGCCTCTTCTGTAATTGCATTTTAAAATCTCATTCTATCCACACAATTTTCCCCGTCCTGTCTGATGCATGCTCAGGTTGATATGATTTTTTTTTATTAAGATAGATTGATTGCCCAAAGTTTTAATTTTAATCCCTGGGTTTATTTAAAAGAAAGCAATTTAGCAATCCATGTTGTTAGGGGTGTTTATGGAAGATGAGGCAAAGGAGCAGAGATAGCCAGGAGAAAAAAAAAACTCTGCAGTTTAGCATTCTCGTCCCTGTAGAATCCTTCCTTATATTATGGAAATTTCTACAGACCTTAGGCCATGAGTATTGAACAGATCTCACCTTCCACAGCTTCTCATTGACCTACAGCACAATATAGGGTTTTTTGAACATAAAAGAATCATTGACAACCTCTATATTACTCTCAGAAATTGTTTACCCATGTGATAAAGAAGCCTCTCAAACTTCCTTAATTAAAAGTATGTTACATCGATGACCCACCTTCCTGGTGGAGAAGCTGAAATCCACCAAGCCTGTTTCTACCCTACCAATTAACTTACTTCCTCAGTTTGTTTGTATTTTCTATCCTATGAGCAATGCGGTATCACAAGGATGATTTCCCCTCCTGCGTTACACATTGACTGACGATAGAATAGGTTGCCCAGGGTCTTGAACGTCTCGGAGCGGTTGAAGCTTTCGCCTTTGGAGTTATTAATTTGTAATCATGTTATTTAAGAAATTTGCTGAGGAAAAGGCTTTAGATATGTCTGTCTGATTTGTCTGCCATGTTTTTTTCAGCCTAACAAGCTGGGTGAACACTAATTTCAGCAAAAAAGGCAGACCTCGGTTCCCCCTCCTTTTATGATGCTGTATTTACCTATGGGCTCACATGATTTCAAGGTTCTTGAATCTGATAATGTAAACATATTTACAATGGAGCAAATTAAGAACAAAGGTCAAAGGAACAAGAAAGAAAAGCAACACTGCCGCCTCCATCCTTTGGGTAATAATGATGATTTTGTATAGATGTGTGGATTTCCTGGAAGCATCAGCCAGGCAACACTTTCAGACTGTTAGGAATTTGGAAGTTTGCTTTAATTTGAAAACAACTAAAAAATTACAGAAAGACAGAATAAGAAGGCAAGCAAGGAAGCAGCAGTTCTGTGGACTTGCCCTACTTGACTAACTACTCGTGTTATCCGTAACATTTCTCTTTTTAAAAAGGCATTCAAAACTCAGTAAACTATAATTTTATGTATCACTTCTTTCAAAGGACAGATTTTTTTAAATACAGGCAGCATATAAGGAACTTTCGGGAGCCTGGAGAACAACCAAAAAGTTACCAGGACAACTGGGGATGGGCTTGGAAGGTAGTTGAGGTTTGAGAGCAACTCGTTCAACCCTGATGGTGGTGAGCGTGGGTGGAGGTTTCCTGTGTCCTAGGCTGTGGGGAGTGGGACACCCTGAGCTGCAGACCTGATGCTAGATTTGGCCGAGCCTGGAAGGCCAGCAGCTCCAAAGGGCCAGGCAAGAGGTAGGCATTCCATGGGCTGGTCTGCATGTGCACCCTCCTCTCTGCCTATGCCAGGGATTAGAAATCCCCTGTGTTGACTGTTCTGTGATAGCAGGCTGTATGTTTCATCAGCAGGGAACATTAGAACCAGGAGTAAAAACTGGTTGCAGAAGGGAAGTGGAACACGAGGTACAATTCATACCTCGGTGGGGATGGAGGGGTCAGAGGAGGGCATAAAGATAAGTCAGGGTACATACAAATGGCAAATAGACATATGAAAAAGTGCTCAACATCACTGATCATCAGAGAAATAAAAACCGTAATGAGATATCACCTCACCCCAGTCAGAATGGCTATCATCAACAAGATAAATAACAAGTGTTGGAGAGGCTGTGGAGAAAAAGGAACCCTCATACACTGTTGGTGGGAATGCAGACTGGTGCAGCCACTATGGAAGGCAGTGTGGAGGTTCCTCAAAAAATTACGAATAGAATTACCATATGACCCAGCAATCCCTCTCCTGGGTATCTACCCAAAAAATCTGAAGACATTTATACATAAAGACACGTGTGCTCCAATATTCATTGCAGCTTTGTTTACGGTGGCCAAGACATGGAAACAACCAAAATGTCCTTCGATAGACGAATGAATAAAGAAGCTGTGGTATATATACACAATGGAATACTATTCGGCGTTAAGGAAAGATGATATAGGAACATTTGTGACAACATGGATGGATCTTGAGAGTATAATGCTAAGTGAAACAAGTCAGACAGAAAAAGCAGAGAACCATATGATTTCACTGATATGTGGTATATAAACCAAAAACAACAAAAGAACAAGACAAACAAATGAGAAACAAAAATTCATAGACACAGACAATAGTTTAGTGGTTACCAGAGGGTAAGGGGGGTGGGGGAGGGAGATGAGGGTAAGGGGGATCAAATATATGGTGATGGAAGGAGAACTGACTCTGGGTGGTGAACACACAGTGGGATTTATAGATGATGTAATACAGAATTGTACACCTGAAATCTATGTAATTTCACTAACAATTGTCACCCGAATAAATTAAAAAAAAAAAGAAATCTTTGGAGGATTCTAAACAAGCATTTACATGATTTAATTTACATTAAAAAATTACTGAATAAAAAAAAGAAAAAGATAAGTCAGGGCAACAAGCTTCGTAAACACTCACCTCCTAAAGAAAGGGGGCAGAATTGGGAGTTAGACCTATTATCTAGCCCAAGGGAACTGAGTTATTTGATGATTAAGTGTTTAGCTGTACAGAGAAACACGGCTTTTAGAGCTATACTGAATTAACTCATAGAGAAACAAAGAATGCTCTATTTAGGCACATCTATGTGATGACTGTGTATTTTCATCCCATTACTGAGACAGTTAGATTAGTTAAGGAGAGTGGGTGGAGCAGAGACCAGCAGGTGGACTGTAGGCATACTCAGTGCAATAGGATGCCATTCACCCAGGTCAGTCCACGACTGGTCCATCCTACAGGAAATGCTTTTACTGGCTACACCAAATCATAGTGCGGCATTACAAACAGACTCATATTTCTATACTAGCAAAATTAAGTGCGTTATTTGCTCTAAAGCTGTGGGGAACTGTCATTTCTGAATTATATCAGTGGAGTAGGGGAGGCAATAAGGATGATAGGCTGCTCTAAGCTTCCCTGGGATGGCTGTGCCCTGTGGCCACGGAGACCTATTGTACGAACCCCAGGAAACACAATACAGTTGCCAGATTTGCTGGCACTTGCTCCCCAACTGGTGTTAAGTATGTAGAAATGCAAATATGCAATTAAAATGTATTGATGTAAAAGCAGAGAGAATCCCTGGAATCGTCTGGCCCTGGTTCCCAGGTTTACCCTTTTCAATGGTGCACTTCACCAGCTTGAGAATAGTCATATTGTGAACTCAAAATTAGTGAATGCCACTATAACTAATAAGTATATAATGTTTAGTAGGCACCAGGCACTATTCCAAGGGCTTTTTATAAAATATCTCATCTAAATCTTACATCAACCCTATAAGGTGAGTACAATTATTATGCCCATTTCACATATGAAGAAACTAAGGCACAGAAAGGTTAAGAAACTTGCCAAAGGTCGTTATAGCAGCCCTGTGAATCATAGAGTAGTATGATAAATAAATTGAAACATAGATTAGTCTTGAATAAGTGCAATTTGCTAATATTCTGTTCTTTGTGAATTGTAAAGAAAGAAGCTAGGACAATTTCCTTGCATTCCTCTTTCCCTTTTCCTCAGAGAAGGGCTTATCTTGCATAAGCTGGGTTTTATGTTTCTTCAGTAGCCTTCACCTACAGAGGTCCACTTGGAGCTCTGACACATCCTTTTTTCTGAAGGGAAACTTTATTTCTACAGAATAGAGGAAAAGAGTTTAGCATCTATTCTCAGAAAAAAATACTTAACAACTCTTCTAGAAAGTGCAGAAGAGAAATTAAAAATGATAGGGGGATGTGACTCATTTGGGTTTCTGCCTTTAAAAATGTCAGTATCTCCAACTGTGGATTTTGTTTTTCAAAATTATTGAATGCTCTGTGCTTAGTATTGGTGAGAGATGGAAGTAACCATGTAATTTCTAACCAGACAATAAAGTTTACTATATATGCCAGGAAAGGCTGACTGCCGGCGAAATTGTAAAGAGTGGAGCTGGGATTTGGACCTCCCATCTCCCATTCCATAGTTTCACAGGATCATAGAGCATTTGAGCATGAAAAGACCTGGAAGACATTCTGTCTGATCTGCTTTTACAGATAAGGAAACCGAGGCCAGAGAATTCATGTAATTTTCTCCAAATCAAAATCCCTTCTACCTGGACTCCCAGTCCCTGACTAAACAGAACATACACATACACTACACACATCTACACACACACTCACACAGAGACATGTCCACACAATGACACACATGCAGGCTCACTCCCACACACAGACGCATACGGATATGCACACACAAACAAGGATGGGAGCAAGCCCATACACTTGTGCACACAACTGCCCTGCTCTTGTAGGAATTGAGGCATATTTTTTGCCTCAATTTTTCAATAATATCTTGGTAGTTGATGGAAGTTGATTACTCTTCCCTAAGAACATTTGCATTTTAATAAATGTCTCCAGGACACAGAACCAAATTGAAAATCCAAAGTAAAGAATTTTAAAGGTGGTTTCAGACTGAGAATCAGGGCTGCCCACTCCCCTTCTAGCTGCTTCTTTGGGGAGGGCTCCTTGGCCTTGGGGCCAGCCAGGAAAGTAAATATTTTTGAAAAGATGAAAACATTTCTTCTCAATCCAATTTGGTCCCAACCCACCTTGCTAGGGTTCCACTTTCTGACAAGCATGACTCATTTAAAAAGCATTTTAATACTGTGAGATACAAAAGAACTGTGAGATACAAAAGAATAACGTGTAGGTTATAAAGGAGTTGTTCATTTTTTCTCCATTTTTATCTCTTCAAGAAAACAAACTGCCTCAGAGCCGTAGCTGTGGTTCCAACTGGCTGGTTTGTCTTACTGCTCCAAGGGGCCCAAGGTTTTGCCAGGACCTGCTGCCCAAGCTCAGTGCTTGGCTGGAAGTGGAGACTGAGGGCACAACGTTGATTAAAACAGAAGCTTCTCTTCTGCTTTGCTGGGTTCAATACAAGTGGTTTGCCTGACCCACATATTTCAGCTCCCTTCACATTGCAATATCGTAATAGCTTACGTTGTACATTGAGGTCGAACTTAGCTATTGATCTGTTTAGACATAAATACTACAATTAATTAGAGGTGGACTTGGACTAAAATATCTGACCTTTCTGGGTTCTTGAGAGTATCATTGGGATAACCTCAGATAAGCTATAAAGAGCCTGCTAAAAGCAACTTTCACCCAAAAATATCTTCAACAAATGACTCCATTTGACTCCATGGGCTGGACCTAGGACTTGCTTCATCAGTATTCAGTGTATTCTACCAGTTTAGCATGAAAAAAAGAAACACACCCTTTCACTGCAGAGAAGCTCAGGATGGCTGTGGGACAGGCCAGTGAGGAAAATGCTTGTTTCTTGAAATATATATGCTGAAGCACAGAAAGAAATGCAGGCATATTTTTCACGTGGCTGTGAGCCCCCTAGAGTATGTCACTTCCCAGTGATGGATGGCCACACAGCGTGGGAAGATGGAGCTCCACGCCATCCAGAGAGCTTCATTCATATTCCAGTTATCTTAGCAGAAATCAGCAATAGAGCACAACACAATTGAACACAAGGCTTTCATGGAGGCCTGTCAGTGCATAGTGAGGGGTGGCCCTAGGGTCCCCCAAACTATCAAAGCACAAAGAAGCTGATGTGTGTGTTCCCCACGTGGCACCCCAGGGGCTTTTCACCAGACTAAGAGTCAGTTCTGCTTGCTCTGCCGCCAGCGAGACCCCCCATGACCTAGCTCCAGCCTGTGTCCTCAACTTTATCCTACCCCTCCCACCCTGAGCTCACACTGTCCGAGCCCGCTGGCCTGTTCTTTCTGTTTCTCAAATGTGACACAGATTCTCTTTCCTCAGGCCGTTGTGAGGTTGGACAAGACCACAGAATGCTCTTTGCTTGAATGCTGCCGGGGCTGGTTCCTTCTTGTCATCTCCATCCCCAGGCTTCCCTGGCTGTCACCCTCTCTGATGTAACCCACCCCTTCCCCCTCATTTCCTGATTTTATTTTTCTCCAAGCACTTTATCACTGAGCTATTCTTGTTTATTTGTTCCTTATTTCTTGTCTCCTTCCCTATTCTGGGTGAAAGCTTGATGGAAACAGAGAACTTGACTGTCCTTTTCATCACTGTATTTAGCACACAGTAAGTGCTCAATAATATATTTTGAATGAAGAAAGGGGTGTTAAAGTTTTAAGGAGGTACAGTGACATCAAGACTTCTTTCGAAGATTTCATCTTTCTCATTAACTTATCAGGCAGGACTGAGCTTTAAGCACCTGTGAGTAAGACGTGTCGCATGGCTGATATGGCAAGGGTGGTTCTAGCCTGAGATTGGCAGTTGGCATAGAACCCTTGGCATGTCTTTCCAGAGTCTGAGATGCAGGCCATATTGGTGATGTTTGGGAATCTCATCAAGCTCCCGACCCTGCTCATCAGGCAGGCCAGCTCCATTGCATTGTTTTATTGCTGAACCGGTCTGGGTATTGAGATGGCCAGGCAAGGCCCCTGTGCTCCGGCTCTAAGGTTTGATCTTAACCCTGGCTGAGGCCTGCCCACCGACAAAGCTTCCTCTCTTATGCTTGTACTTGTAGCAGCAGCAGAAGCAAATCTAGGCTGAGGGGCTCAACCTTCAGGAGTACTGGAGTCCAGGTCTCACTTCAGGCTAACTTGTGGTTCAAATGCTGGCTCTGCCACTTATTTGCTTTATAATCTCAAGCAAGTTACTTACGCTCACTAGACCTCGGTTTTCCCAATTTGCAAAATGGAAATAATATAATAATGTCATTGTGAGGCTTAAGTGAGAAAACAATGTAAGTTAAAAATACAGTGAGTGTTTACTGAGTTCTACGGCTCCCTTTGCATTCTCTCATCTTTTAGTGTCAGCTTCAATGTTACCTCCTCCCTGAGGTCTTCCTTACTCATGCTTGTCTAACAGCATTTGTTTGGGCTTTTTTAGTCGCACTAATCACCAGCAGACACAATCTGGCTGCTTCTTACATTTTATAGTTTGTGGTCTGTCTGTCCCCCCACTAGGATGAGAACAGGGTCCTGTGTGACATTTGCTGCTATATCCTCCGTGCCTAGGACAGTACCTGGCTCTTCGTGGTTGCTCAATTAATATTTGTTCAATATGTGACTGAATGTTCCAACTGTTTCACATGTGTCACTTTAATCACTCCTGACAATTCAGCACGGTATTATTGCCATTAATTTAAAGATAGTGAAAACAAAACTGAAATAACCTAAAGAACTTAATCAATACTATTTTCTGAGTGCTCACTACAGGTCGAACACTAAGCTATGGGATTGTTCAGTGATTATCTCCTTATTAAGGAAGAGAAGCAAATGAAGGAAGGATGAGCCTAAAATGAGCCTAAAACACTATAATTGAATATATATATATATATATATATATATATATATATATATATATAGTCACAGGATGTGGAGTACAGCACAGGGAGTAGAGTCAATGGAATTGTACCAGCTATGTACAATGTCACAGGGGTAGTATATTGGGGGAGGGAGGTTATCCCTTTGTGAGGGGTGTAAATGTCTATTACATTGTTTTCTACACCTGAAACTAATAATAAAAAAAGAAGACATTTAGAGCTGACCACTTCCACTCTGGGCTAGATACTAAATTTAAATGAAAATTATTTCATAGCATAAAGTCTAAGCTTTCTTTGACCCTGAACTATTCTGAAATCCCACCCCCACCCATATGGCAATCATTTTAGCTGCAACATAATTGGAATCAACATCACTTGCAATTGTATCAGGCTGCTGGTAACAGAAATCCACCTATAGAGCTTTAATATACATTATGTTTTTTCAACTATTAGGAAGTCTAGGGGGGAGATGGTCCAAGCCCATCCAGCAGCTATGGGACGTCACCCATGTCTCTGTCTTTTTCTATTTCTTCGCTCTGCCCCCTTTTAGCATTGGTTTCCTCTTCATGCTTGCTGCTTCATGTTTGCAAGATGACTACTTCACCAAGAGGCTGGGAAGTTGAATTTTTTCTTGGGCATTTTACCTCTCAAGAAAGAAGAAAGAAGCTATTGGGTAGAAAACCACAAAAGTGATGTTAGTCCATCAGCTGATAAGAAGACCAATTGTTCTGTAATAAATATATCAGATAATCAAAGATCAAAATGAGTTAGGGAAGCATCGTTAGTCTTCAGTGTTTCAAATTAACAGGGAATCAATTTGCATCGAATCCCACAAAATATAGAGTTTTTAAAAAATGCTGATGAATGTCCTTTGAATCAGACACTTTCAGATATTTGGAGGAATAGAGGCAAGTTGTTAGCTGTTTTCTAAAAATTTGACCCTACCCAATATTTAGACTTACCTTGTGCCATCTTACCAGAGCCATCCACCTGGGTCTAGTTGCCATAGTGAAAACTCAAGGTGGAGAATACACATGAAGTGGATTCCTGTCTACTTTAAGGAAACTAACATCTACTGAGTGTTGGCAGATACTGTAAATTCCATCCCCAGTAGCCGTCTCTATCCCCTCTTCCCTGCAACACAGTCCCAGTTTGTTCAGTTTCTGAATAGACATACCTTAAGGTCCCAGAGTGTGGGTCTCCACTCCACCTCCAAGGAACACATTATGATTGTCTAAATAAGTCATGGCAAACTCCCTACCACCGGACAGTAAATGATCTACAGCAGCGGGGTGGGGTCGGCAGGGGGTTGGGGGGGTGGGGGTATTGCCCAGTTCTGGCCAATGAGAAGTAAGGGAAGTTTGCTGGTGGTGGTAGTGGCTGAGGTGGTGTTGGGGGTGGGAGGGTGGGACAGTTCCTGATCCAAAGAAGACTCTTAAGAAGGAAGTCCTTTTCCTTCTTGCTCTGAAGGTGGATGTGTCACTGCTATTGTGCTGCCATCTTGGGAGACATCCATCCTGGCATTGTGCTGTTGCTAAACCTATATGGATTTCTTGCAATATGACAAAAGTACACCCTTATTTAAAACATTAGAGGGGTTTTTTTCTTCCTATTACTTGCAGCCATATACAATTCTAATTCATACACATACTCTATGTCAGGCACTGAAACGGGTGCTTTACCTACTCAGTTCTGTACTTCCTGGGTGTGTGCTTGACTTCAGTTTTCAATTCTATAAAACAAGGCTTATCCAAGCACCTGTCGCTTTGACTGTGGTGAGGGTGAAGTGAGCAGTCCCTGTAAAGAGCTCATTGCTCATCCTGTCACATTAGAAGCTACCGGAGAGTGGTAGCTATCCTTACTATTCAAAGGCATTTGCTTTCAAAATGTCTGGGGAACTGTACAGGGCTAGTTGGTGGACAAGGAAAAGGGCTAAGAGGATCAGCAATAGTGCTGCTGGTGGCAGGAAGACAAGGGGCTGGAAATGTGAACCAGGGAACCATGAGAGTGGAACAGCAACACAGTCTGACTGGAAAGGCCCTGGGAGAAGGAGAGAGAGCAGAATGGCAGAGGCGAGGGACAGAGTCACCTAGTATAGCATTGTGGCCACGTCAGACAGAACTACAGGGCTGCAAAATAAGCAAAGGATGGCATCCGTATACGATGATGTGTTTGATGGAAATAGGATCATGAAAGAATATGATTGCTGCAGTCAGGACTTGGGATGACTGGATGAATATTTTTGCTATAATTCTATTTCAAAATGCTCTGTATATGGCTGATAGAATAGCATATGTACTAGAACAAAACATGCAAATAAATAAATGAGACAGAGAGAAAGGAAGCCAAGCCTGACGTGAGAGGAATGACATTATCTAGGGAACGGGAAGGCCTCTTGGAACCTTTGAGTCAATGCTTGTTGGTGTTCTGTTCTGCCAACAGTTAGGGTTAATTCTCCCTGACAAGAGGGGCTGTTAGAAGTTTTTACGCACCTCCAGGTTCTTGCACAAAATGCAGTGCAACCTCTCAAACTGATCTTCCTCAGTTTGGCTGGTTACCATGAACCACAGAGGAGCAGGATGTTCATCTTAAAGATGCCCCAACTGAAAGGTTCAGACGATGGTTCTAACCCCTTTCACTTTCGGGCTCTTGGCAAAAACACCCAGCAGATCTCAGACATGAATCAATAGTGCTACCCATCCAGGCCGTTGGAGCCCATCCCAATTCTGACCCATCTTGGGCACAAAGCATGATGATATGTCTGCTGGATATGTGTAGCAGCCACATTTTACTGTAGAAATCTTCAGGGAAATCCAGTCTCTTGGAATCAAGGGTCATGTATAATTGTTGACAAGGAGTTGAGTCTTCTTTGCATGTTTACTGACTGGTAGGACTCCTATAATCATTAAAATATTCCTTAGACTGCATGTTATGATCTGAAGATATTAGTCTCTCCTTTTGTTCCTGAAGACTCTGAGAACAAACACATGGCTTTAAGGGATTTTGTAGAACAGAAATATTTTATTTGGCAGAAATGAGCCCATCTTCTATATGTAACAGATAGCACGTGTGTGTGTGTGTGTGTGTGTGTGTGTGTGTCCGTTCAGCCTTCCATTTTCTCTCACCAGGATTATTACTAAGGTCTATGATATCTTTGAACCTGTACTTCCTCTGCCAATCCATCCTCCACATTATAATCAGAATGAGCTTCCTAAAATGGTAACCTGCCTCTTCCCTTCTTAGAACCCATCAAAGTATTGTCCATAAGATCAAGTCCAAGCCATGACCTCGTTTGTTAGTCAGCTGACCTTCCCCCAGGTTTGCCTAAGAGAGTCCTGATTCACACCTGTTGTCCCAGTATATTTATTAACAGTGTCTCCTTTCATTCTCAAAAGTTGTTGGGTTGGGAAGACACAATGGGAGATGAATCATGTGGGCACACTATTTGTAAGGCCCCCAAACCTTCCAGCTTCTGTTATCCACACTCCACACTTTCATTCCATGCTCCAAATACACCATACCTCCCCATGCCTAGGAACCTTTGCATGTGCATTTTTTTTCTTCTTACCTAAAACATCCTCCACCACCCCCCATCTCCAACCCTATTTGCTTGGCTACCTCCTACTGGTTCTGGGAATCCTTCCCCCACATCCCCCCTTCTATTTAAATCAGAGTTTGATTGCCCTCCTTTGACCTCTCATCATACACTACAGCTTCTTTAGCTCAGCTATCACACCGCCTTGTGATTGCCTGCCGTGACAAAGATTCTCTTAGCCCTTTCAGTTATTCATGTGCCTCGGCATAAGGATTATATATCCCTGCCTGTTGCTATGTAACTTGCAGGGTTTCATGGAGGGGGATACCCTTGCCTGCCCCATTGATGGCAGGTTTGGCCACATGACTTGCTGTAGCCATTAAAAGGGAATACAATGGATGTCATGTCTGTTGGGAGCTTTAGCATTGTGGTATGTCTGCAGCAGCCCAGTTGTTTTTCCTTGGCTGCAGGAAGACCATATCCCATGTGAAGACTTCCCCTGCAGCCTGGATCTCAGAATGAAAAGACTTGAGCAAACTCACAATCAACATCATATGAATGGAGAAAAAATGTGGTTGTGATTATAAGCCACCTGAGTTTTGGGTGTTGTCACTGCAGGATAACTCAGCCAAGGCTGACTGCTCTGTGGAGTCTGTTTTATTTCTTAGACAGTAAGCCACCTGAGGTCAGGGAGCATGTATCACCCTTGTATCTCCGTTTCCTCAGGTAGCACCCAACACTGAAATTCCTCATTCACTTTTTTAGTCAATGAAAGTATGGATGTGTACCTTTGGCTTTCTTGAATACTAAATTGAATATCGACTTTTCCAAGATCCAGATTGGTTACATCTTTGGAAAGCATGTTTCTCATTTACTACTTAATGACTACTTTATCAAACACAACATTCCCATTTACTACTTAATTAAATTTTCACACACAACTCTGTAAAATAAAGAGGTATATCACCATTTTGTAAATGAGAAAAACTGATGCCAGAGAGATTTTTACTTCTAACATCCCATAGCTATTTAGTAGCAAAGAATGAAAGCTTTGACTTTCTGGTGCCCAAGCCAGGGTTCCTTTCCATCCTATTCTTGACCCAAACCCAGAGAAGACAGAAAATAACTGTTCCTCTTCACCCAAAGCCTTCTTGGTATCAGCTTTCATCTGCTCACCACGACCACTCCTACCAGAGAAACATTGAATCCATCACCCCTTTCTTTGGGATTAAGGGAGGTAGGGTAGTTAGCTAAAATGTCTTCTCTGTTTTAAAAAGGTACCATTTGAAGAACAGAAAGGAAGAGAGAATCACCCAAATTTAGTTCCTGTCTGGTCTTTGTAGATTTCAGGAACAAATTCTGAGCTCCCACAGAGTGAATGAGGTTTTTTTATTCTACACAAAGGTTGTGTTCAAGAGAACAGGCTCCAGTCGGCCTCACCAATCCAAATTCGTTTAAATTTCAATAAAGAGTAACTCTGATTTTTGGTGGTTTATTTAAGTCAAAGCTGATGTTGAAGTGTCACATCTTTGAACAGCAACACATATTTATTGAATATCTCTATGCACAAGACATGGTGCTGGTGGGAGTTGAGTTAATTTTAAGTGCTTTCTAATTGCCCTCTGGCTGGCTGAGGTTAAAGTAATTCTTAATCAAAACCTTTGCCTCTGTCTTTACCGAGGAAAATGTAAGGGCAGAGCTTCTCTACTTGGCCGCACATTGGTATCACCTGGGGAGCTTTTAAAAATAGTGGTGCCTGAATCCCACCTCCTGTGTTCTCATTTAATTGGTCTGGGATGTCACCTGGACATTGGGATGTTTAAAAGTTCCCCTTTTAAAGTGGATCATATGTGCAGACAAGGTTAGAGACCACTGTGTTCATGAGTCCCACCCCCAAATTGCTTCTGGTAGATGAATGATCAGAATCATTAGTTCAAACAATGTGGCATTCCCAAGATCCTCCTGACCCAATTCACCAGCTGAAGATGAGACAGGGTGGTGGGGTGGAAAGAGACCCCATAAAGGGTGGTCAAGAGATCTAAACTCCAGGTCTATTTCTGCTGCTCACTAAAAAATATGACTTATCTTGGCATACATGCTCTGGATCTAAGCTTTCTGGTCTGAGAAATGAAAAAATTACAGTAGATCAGTGTTTTCCAAACTTGTATTATAATACCCACTTTTTAAGCCCCCCTCCCAAGATCAATATAATGTTTAAAAAATTTCATCTAGCAAACTCCATTAAGTATTAATACCCCCTTCCCAATTAAATACATTGAAGATATTGTCAGAAGTTTAAAAAAGGGGTCCAATGCTTAAATCCTACTACATACACATCACTTTTCTTCACATTTTGGCTGACCCTGGATAAATGCGAAATACTGAGTTGAGTGGGTATCAAATGTTACGCTTTATCCGTCTTAGACTTTGGGTAGTGAAAACAAATGCAATATACAGGTGATGTATCATAGAATTGTATACCTGAAACCTATATAATTTCATTAACCAATGTCACCTTAATAAATAAAGCAGGGCTAGGATCCTCACCTCCCACCTGGGAGTGGGACACTGCTGGGTTATTCTCCCTTAACTGTCCTCATACCCACCTCAGCATCGGCAATGACCACCAGAGAAGCCTAAAAACAGTGGGACTGCTCTTCTTCCCTCTTAGGGTAGGCCCAGGCAGCTCCAAGAGGGAGCACATGACACAAGGCCCTGCCTTCAACAAGACATTGAATGCACTGACCTGCCCAAGAGCAAAAAGAGGCCCTGGAGAGTTTCAGGCTCCTGCAGCCTCATCAAGCTGATCCCCCTCCCTCTTTCTGTGGAGGGGAATAAGTAACAAGATGGAAGAAGGAATGGAAGCTGCCTCCCCAGGCTTCTGCAGGACCACCGCCCTTAGCAGAAGGTCCTTCCTCTGGGAACTGAAACAAGAATGTGGGAAAGGAAAGAAAAATTGGACATCAGTGGTTATAACTGCCCGTCAGATCCTCTGATTGATGTAAAATTGTCAGTGTTATCATTTAGCAAATAATGTTTAAGCCTAAAGCAAAGAAAACTGGTGTGTTAGCAAACCCCTGCATTTTAATGGGGATAAACATTGATTTTTTAAGGCTTTTTAAAACAATGAAAATAACTTATAGATCCCCATGACTAGCTTTGAAATGAGGGGATAGAAACTGATGATTGGCACTGCTGAATTAGATCGTTGTAAGATTCTCCTAACACTAAAAAATAAAAATTCTATCATTTTAAAATATAAATAGAATGGAGGGTTTTTGTGGGTTTTTTTTAAATCTTGGTGGTGGTGAAGAAACATCAGTATGAAAGAAAAATTGTAGAATTTGTTTTAACCAATACATATGCTTTGAAAGTGCTCTAAACCAACTGAGATTATGGGGGGGAACTTTTTAGGACCTAGAACTGTGTAACTGTTTTAGACAGACCACTCGGAGAATCCTACATATGTGGAAAACACATTGTGTTTTCAGCTGAAATCCTTTTGTTTATTCATCCTAAGCCACCGAGTACATGTTGAACAAACCAAAAATATGCATCATATAATATTTTTTGTACTATGTTAACTTATGATTACTCAGTGGCTGATTATTTTATTGGATGAATACCAGGGACCCCTGCTTCCCTCATACCTTACCTGGCTTTTGTTTTTTAAATGCTGTGAGGCTTTGCTGTTTCACTTCTGTCTGAGAAGTGGGAGTGTAAACTTGAAAAGAGATTAAGTGGATCTGTGTTGATACTTGGGCATCTCTACAGCAAGAGTGCCTGGCACAGGTGTGGTGCTGGAGTGGGGTAGATTTGTCAGTTTCCCAGTCATGCTTGACTTTTCTTCTCACCCAAACTGCCCTGCTCGTACATGTAGGGAATCACCCCGCCATGATACATGACCAGGCCACTATTGATTAGACCAAGGGTAAGCGGCTGATTAAAGGAGGACCAAAGCATTGGTTGGGTTAACCCAGATTTTCCTTTATAATTTGAACCAAGAGACACAGAGACAGTAATCAAAGAGGGGTGTTCTCTAGACCTCAAAACTCATATCGAGTCAGGGCCAAAGTTGACTTCACTCTAAGTCAAGGTTTTAGGTGAAGTCATAGGGAAACAGAAATTACGAGCCCTGCAGAGGGAAGCAGCCATCAAGAGAAAGGAACAGAAATACAGAGAAAAGCAAAGATGAGAGAGGATGGAATCACATGATTATTCACAAAGAGTGAATAATCCACTATGTGCCAAGGATATTAAAATGGATAGGAAAACACCTCATGCCTGGGAAAGTGTGTAGTCTGAGCAGACACACATATACTATCAGCTATTGTATTCATCAAATTCATTCCCCAAAACTTTGTTTAATCTCATTATGCATCCTCTAAGTGGTTTGTGGAACGTGCTATGGGAATGCAGAGGACTGTGTGGGTCATTCTGGCTGGGGCATTGAGGACAGCCTCGCAGAGGTAAGAGTAAGCAGTAAAAGTGTGTCTAGTATACAACACTTGCCAAAGTGTGCTCCATAAAACACTGGTTCCAGGAGATGCACATTGTTAGTGTAGATAGATGAGTGGGTGGGTGGATAGATGATGGATAGGCAGACAAATAGATCTATAGACAAATACATTTCAGAAATAAATGTCTCCGCATGTTTAAATCCAGCTGTTTTATCCAAATCTTTAGGTTTTTTTTATTTTCATGTTTGTTTTCCTTCCTGCTAATTTTGAGATATGAAATGACCTCTTCAAAGGCCTTCATTTTAGGGGTTCATTAAAATTCTAGGAAGTCTTTCATTTTCTTGTTTCTTCACAGTCATTAATTGGCATGCTCCATCCTAATAAGAAGTTTAAGAAGAATGTGGAAGTACTTCACACAGCATTTTGTTCCTATACATTGATATTACAGTTCAAATCAGGTATGTGGGCCTATGACACCATTGGTCATGAGGCTTCTTGACTCTCTGCCATATTTTACGTGAGCTATTAAAGAGAACACTACACTCTTAGGAAAATTACTTGAGGTTTTGTTGTTGTTTCTGTTGTTGTTATTCTGTAGGAGCCTCATTAGCTATTTGGTTCTGGTAAAACTTTATACTTTTTACTTCATAATTTTTAGATTTTTTCATCAGATCAATTACAGCTACTAGAACAGTTGTTTCTTTCCCGTTGGGAAATTGAAAAACACTACCCCTTAACACCCAAACAGTGTTTCCTCCCTGTAAATTAGGAGTTATTTTTCTTTCCAAGATCAATAGTTTATTCTCTTTCCTGACACCCTGCTCTAATTTTTAGAACCTCCTCTTCTTGTTTCACAGATACAATTCTTTGCTGGGGATAGTAAATGTAATTATTTTAAGTTCCTGTGCTACCTGCTTTGTTAACTCCGTGTCTTTATATGCAGGTTTTTTGTATTTACTGTTTTGTGTATTCTCTCTTTTTTCAAGACAGTGACTTTTCTCAAATGCTGATGATTTTTGGTTGTGCCACCTGATTCTTTTTTTTTTTTTCAATATATTTCTCCACTGACCACCAGAATGGAAGCTTCATAATGGTAGCTACTTAATCTTGATACTTGTTTCTTAGAGGTGCTCCCAGTGTCCGGCACACTGACAATCCCCCATTGTATTTGAATGTCTAAGGGCATATATTGCAGTGTGCACTGAGTCTACCACCTTGTCCTACCAAAAGTTACTTCTGCACATGCCCTTACTTTCCTGGGGTATTATATAAGGAAGATTAGGAAAAAAAGTTTTTTAATTTAAGACTTGCCTCAGAGGTTGTCAAATTCTGTGGCCACCTTTCAGGTTTGATTTTTGCGGCGGCATTTATCCACGTATTCAAAAAACCTTTACTTATTGAAAGCCTGTTACATGTTTTGGAATTATTCCTGGCTGATTTCCACACTAAGCAAGATGTGTAGCCTTGAGCTCATTAAGTCTAAATTTCCTTTTCAGTGAAACTGGGAAAGTAATTCTCACTTTCTAGGGTTAATGTAAGGATACAAATTATGTGTGCAAAACAACTAGCAGAGTGCCTGCCACACAGTACATGCTCAGACCAAAAAAAAAAAAAAGGGACTTTATATATTTCTTACCCACATCAGTTCCAGTGCTCTTCATTCCTTTTTTTGGACACTGACATTTCCATCTGGTATGATTTTCCTTCTGCCTGAAGGAATTCCTTTAACATTTCTTATAGAGCAGGTCTGCTTGTAATGAATTCTTTCAGCTTTTGTATGTCTGAAAAACTTTTTATTTCACCTTCATTTACGAAAGATATTGCAGGGTATAGGATTCTAGAATGATGATGTTTTTTCTTTTAGTACTAATAGATTCATCCACTGTTTCCTGGCTTGCATTATATCCAATAAGAAGTTTGCTGTCATTCTTATCTTTATTCCTTTGAACATAATAAGTCTTCCCCCACTCCCCGGGTGCTTTTAAGATTCTGTCTTGATCACTGTTTTAAAGCAATTTGATTATCATGTGCCTTGGAGTAGCTTTCTTCAAATTCCTTGGGTTTGGAGGTCAATTGAGCTTTTTGGATCCGTAGGATTATAGTTTAAAATTTAGAAAATTTTCAGCCATTATTTCTTCCTAACATCCCAGGGATAGTTTTTTATTCCTACCCCTCCTTCAGGGATTCCAATTAATGTATATCAGGTTCTTTGAAGTTGTTCATGGCTCACTGAGGCTCTATTCATTTCATTTCATTTTGCCTCTCTGTGTTTCATTGGATAATTTCTATGGCTATATCTCAAGTTCACTGATTGTTGCTTTAGCAATATCTAGCCTGCTGTTAATTTCATCCAGTGAACTTACCCTATTAGTTTCTATTTCTAGAATTTCAAACTTCAATGTTTTTTATATTCCTGTACTAGACATGCTTTCCTCTATCTTTTTGAACATATGGGCTCTAGTTATAATAATTGTTTAAAAATCTTCGTCTGCTAATTCTATTATCAGTGTCATTTCCAAATGTTTTTCTACTGATTTTTGATTTTTGTTCTTATTATGAGTCCTATTTTCCTCTTTTCTGCATGCCTGGTAACTTTTGGTTAGATACCAGACATTATGAATTTTATCTTGTAGGTTATTAAATATTTTATATTTCCCTAAACCTTCTGGAACTTTTTTTCTCTGAAATGTAATGAAGTTAGTTGGCAGCAGTTTGAAACTTCCAAGACTTGCTTTTAAAATTTGTTAGGCCAAGCAACCTTTAGTCTAAAGCTAATTTTCCCCACTACTGAGGCAATGCCTTTCCGAGGGCTGTATCTAATACCCCATGTAGTACAACGTCTTTCCACTCTGGCCAGTGAGAACATGAAGTCATTCCTGGTCTATTCCCTTCCAGTAGTTCTTTCCCGTGCCGTGAGTGGTTTCCTTATTTGTGTGCACTGATTAGTACTCAGTGGAAGACCCTAGGAAAACACTTCCAGATCTCCAGAGCTCTCTTTTGGTGCAGCTGTCTTCTCTTAGTGACTCTTCCCTGAGAATTATAGTGGCTCTGACCTTCCTTCCTTCTCACCCTGGTCTCTTTAACTCAGAAAGACCTCCAGGTTCTGGTTTGAGTTCTCCCTCCCTGCCATGGCCCAGAAACTCTCCAGTCAGTAAACTGGGGCAATCATACGGTTCACCTGGTTTGTTTTTCTTCTCTCCAGGACTGTCGGATTGTGCTGCCTGTTGCCCAATCTCTGAAAATCATTGTTTCATGTATTTTGCTTGTTTCATTAGTTGTTCAAGGCAGTAGGGTAAATCCAGTCCCTGTTATTCTATATGTATCATATTTTCTTTGTCCATCTATCTGTTAATGGACACTTAGCTTTTTTTTTTATATCTTGGTTACTGTGAACAATGCTGCAATGAACATAGGAGGGCAGATGTCCCGTCAAGATACTGATTTTATTTCCTTTGGATATATACTGAGGAGAGTGATTGCTGGATCATATGGTGGTTCTATTTTTAATTTTTTGAGAAATCTCCATACTATTTTCCATAATGGTTGTACTATATCATGGTTATTCTTATTTTTGACATCTATTTTGACTATGTACCCAACACTATATTAGGCCCAATGGATTTTGAAAAGTACATGATGAAATGTGGTGCTCTCTTATCTATGTATATGCTCTTTGTCTTTATCGTTCTACACATCTCTACATATTTATATTCTTCATTTTCAATTGAGTAATCCTACCCAATATATTTTCCTACGTTTCCTCTTAGTCTTTGCAATAATTATTTTTAATATTTGCATATTCTTCCATTGAGGGGATGTACCTAATTTACTTACTCATGCACTAATTTTTGAGTAATTAGGTTGTTTGCAATTTTCTCTGCTGAGATAAAACCAAAACGTAATACTATTTGTCTGTCTATGTGTGTTGAGAAATCACCAAATTAGGTTCCTTTGCAACTTGCAGCAAGGAGGAAAGCCTTAATAATGTTATAAAGTCAGAGCTCTGCCTGTTTGCCCTACAATTTTCTTCCTTTATTTCCTTCTTCCATTCTCTCTAAAGTGGGGTTCATCCTTATCTGAAAGCCTGGTAGTTATTAGGATACCACCCATTGGCCAGCTGTCCCCCAACAGCTGCCTAGAAATCTTGGCATCAGCCTGGGAGAGCAAGTCAGACTCTGATTTAGAGTGACTAAACCAAAGATTTATGTCAAGGGGGAAAAGTTAACACACCAAATTAAACAAAAAAAAATCTCAGATGTCAAACATGTCCCCTAACAGAAGATATACAGAGTATTTCAAGTCATCTCCAATAAGAATAAAAATAACTTAGATTTCTTATTTTTCTGGGTTCTAGAAGTAGCTACGTAAAAATTTCATAAAGTCAGAACTTCCATGCCCTACTAAGTGTAAGGTACCTCTCTCCTGTGAGATGTTCTGGTGGCCAAGAAAGCAGAGAGACAGGTAAGAACAGTTCCAAATTGTGTCAAGACAATCTTTGACGGGCTTGTCTTCTTTCCTGGCTGCTAAACATTGAGGGGAAATTCTTCCCATCATTTCTTTCTAGTAAGCATATTTTTTCTTTTTCTCAAATCCCATGCTCTTTGTTTTACAAATTCTGGGTGTTTGCCTGTATTATTGAGAACAAAGACATCGAGAGAACTTTATGAATCAAGTCTAACCCCTTTACTTTAAAGATGAGGAAAGTGAAACTCAGGTTTAATAATAATGACAATGTTAACAATAATAATAACAATAACAATGATAATACTCAGTTTATGTTGATAGAGAAAGTGAAAACATGACTATGTTTCTCTGCTCAGGCTTTAATCACTTTTAGAAACCATTAGTCACACTCAATGGTCCGATGTGTGAGCTATTGGATTTATGCTGTGATTAGCAGCAAAGATCACTTTTTGGCATTTTGGGTCAGTCTCAAGTGTCAGACCCAACATCACATGCTGCTAATTGCTCTTTAATCCTTAGAGCTGGGACTCAAGGTCTTTAACACTAACCACTGGACAGCTAGCTATACTGACAGCTTTTAAAAAGGTGAGTTTACTAACTCTTTTTAAAACTTGCCTTAGATAACATTGTAAAAATGAGACAAACTGACATCACATGACCCCTGATATGAAGCTTTCACTTGGACACAATTTTACTTATGTAGAATTCCTGCCCAAAATGCATTCCTGCCCAAACCTAAATCTAATGATGACGAAACATCAGACAAACCCAAATTGAGGCACAATATGTCAAACAACTGAACTTTAGTCTTCAAAAATGCCAATGTCAAAAAAGACAAAACATTAAAAGGCTGAAAAACTGTTCGAGATTAAAGAAGACGAAAGAGACGTGGGGACTAAAGAGACGTGTAAACTAAATGATGCATGATTAGATACGGGGCTGAAAAAAGACTAAAAAGAACGGTTTTGTAACAATTAATAAAATTTGAATATAGACTAAGTTTACATAATAGTATTGTAGCAATGTTAAATGTCCTGAGTTTAATAATCATGAGTATCATGATTATTAATAATCAATTATTAATAATCATGATTTAATAATCATGAGTATGTAAAAGAATACTTTTCTTTTTAGGTAATACACATTGAAGTTTTTAGGGATAAGGGGACTTGGTGTATACAACTTACTCTGAAATAGTTAAGAGAAGAAAGTCTATGTGTGTGTACATGTACATGTATATGTGTATGTAAAGAGAAAGGAAGGAAGAATAATAAAATGGGGCAAAATGTTATTTGGTAAAGATATGAAAGGGTATATAAGATTTCTTTATATTACTCTTGTAACTTTTCTTTATATTTGAAAGTATCTTAAAATCAAAAGTTTTCCATACACCAGCAATAAACAAGTGAATTTAAAACACAATACCAGTTATATTTGCACCCCAAAATATAAAATGCTTAGATATAAATCTAAAAAAGTACAAGATCCATATGTGGAAAAACACAAAATTCTTATGAAAGAAATAACTAAATAAATGGAGAGATATTCCACATTCAGGGATAGAAATAATCAATATTGTCAAGATGTCAGTTCTTCCTAACTTGATCTACAGATTCAATACAATCCCAGTCGAAATCTCAGCAAATTATTTTGTGGATGTCAACAAACTGATTCTAAAGTGTATATGGAGTGGCAAAAGACCCAGAATAGCCAACACAATATTGAAAGAAAAGAACAAAGTCTGAGGGCAGATGATACTGATTTCAAGAATTACTATAAAGCTATAGTAATTATGATAATATGGTATTGGTGAAAGAACAGGCAAATACATCAATGGAATACAATACGGAGCCCATAAACAGACCCCCCACACACACACACATAAATACAGTCAACTTATTCGTGACAAAGGAGCAAAGTGAATATAATGGAGCAGGTGTAGTCTTTTTAACAAACAGTTTTGGAACAACTGAACATCTACATGGAAAAAAAAGAATTTAGATACAGACTTTATACTCTTCATAAAAATTAGCTCAAAATGGATCATAGACCTAAGTGTAAATTACAAAACAATAAAATTTCTAGAAGTTAATATAGGACAAAACCTAGATGATTTGGTGTATGGTGATAACTTTTTAGATACAATATCAAAGGCATAATACATAAAAGAAAGAATTGATAATCTGGACTTCATTAAAATTAAAACCCTTTTCTCTGTAAAAGACTCTGTCAAGAGAATGAGAAGACAAACCACAGACTGGGAGAAAACGCTTACAAAATACATATCTGGTAAAGGACTATTATTTCAAATATACAAAGGACTCTTAAACCTTAAAATAAGAAAACTAATAATATCAATAAAAAACAGCCAAAAGACCTTATAAGACACCTTGCCAAAGAAGATATACAGATGACAAATAAGCATATGAAAAGTTGCACAACCTCATATGTCATGAGGAAATTACAAGTTAAGACAACAATGAAATATCACTACACACCCATTAAAGTGACCAAAATCCAAACACTGAAAATACCAAATGCAGGTGAGGATGTGGAGCAACAAGAACACACATTCATTGCTGGTGGGAATGCAAAATAATATAATACATCCACTTCCAAAGACCGTCTGGCAGTTTCTTAAAAACTAAGTGTATTCTTACCATATGATCCAGTGCATATCTGGGGGCAGGGTCATATGGGAAATCTTTGTACCTTCCACTAAGTATACTCTTACTGTGTAATCATATGTCTTGGTATTTACCCAAAGGAGCTAAAAACATGCCCACACAAAAGCCTGCACATGGATGTTTATAGCAGCTTTATTCATAATTGTCAAAATCTGAACGCAATCAAGATGTCCCTCTGTAGGAGAATAGATAAACTGTGGTACATCTAGACAATGAAATACTATTTGGCACTAAAAAAGAGAGAGCTATCAAGCCACAAAAAGACATGAAGGAATCTTAAATATATATTACTAAGTGAAAGAAGCTGATCTGAAAAAGCTGCATACTGTATGATCCAACTATATGACATTCTGGAAAAGGCAAAACTATGGAGACAGTGAAAAGATCATTGGTTGCCAGGGACTGGGGGTTGAAGGGTAGCAATGAAAAGGCAGACCAAGTCTATTTAAAAAAAATTTTTTTAAGCTTAAATCTTCTCAGTATCTTTCCAGGGTGGGTTGGGTGGAAAGACGAAGACGCACATGTGTGCATGTGGAACTCACTAATTTGTATCTTGATACATCAACAAGAGCAGGGATTGGGGGGAGGTGACCCAAGAGTGAGGTTGTTCCTCAAAGCTTTGGACAAATGACTGGGTAGTGGCTGATTTGCAAACAGACCCTCTCCTCTAATTTTATTTCCCTAATATTTCAAATTACCTGTCAGAGTATCTACAAACCAACGGGACAAAATGGCCTCTTTGTTGTACTCCCCATCCTTTTAAAAAGGTCATATGTAATTGACGCTCTCCGTACTGTGTGTCATGTGCCAGGCACATACCAACTCATAAAAATGTCCTGAGGCATTAATTATCACAGCTAAGGAGAGTAAAGACAGCAGCTCCTGCTAATTGTCAAAATCCCCTCTGTGACTGCACGCTGCCACACACCCAGTCGGTGCTTAAGAAACACGAATTGGCGATGAAAGTTGCTATTCTTCCTTGCAGGCAACAGCAGTGATTGGGTGGGGGGTGGGGGGGCACACCTCAAAAATCCCCCTGGCCAGGCTCAAACGCTCTAGCAATTGGATCCCAAGCACTGCCCTGCAAGAGCGATCAGCAGTTCTGTTTGATTTAGGAAGTGCTAATCAATAACAAGTTCAATTTGGGGAACTGCACCGGCTTCATCATTTTGCATCTGGCACCCAGCACTGACACACCCCAGCTGGAAGGGAGGGAGACAGCTGGGAAGGAGGGAAGAAGAAGTGGGGGAGGGGGACGCGAGAAACAAGTTCATGAAAAACCCAGTAAACTTGTTTCTTGAGTTGAAAATCATTTCAACTTTCCAAGGCGAAATCGCATTCCCAAGTGAAAGACATGACATAAATGCAAAGGCAAGTGAAGATAAACAAAAGGCTTCTGCTCAGCTGTTCCCGAGGTTATCCGTCATTGTCACGGAATCCTCTGCACATCATAATGATCCCCAGCACCCTGCCAGGTTGTCTCAGATACGATTTCTGTATCTTACAGTTGTTGTTTTTTTTAAACTTTTCTCCAGTAAACAACGGTTTACAACACAAGGTGTGACGGTAATTTTCATCAAACTGCAACTTGTGCAGGTTTGTGAGAGATGCATTATTCCTTAAATCCAGCTGTAATGTTCTTTTACCTTCAAGGGCCATTCCTTTTATACACTTTGTCAGCCAAGAGTGGCGGGAGAACAATTAGCCTGCAAGTCTATCCGTTTAAACTGATAATGAACTGCAGGGGGGTTGCATGCAGGGTGTGTTCAAACTCCCTTCTGCCCACCCTGCCTCCCCCAGTCTTGGACACAGGATCTCAGGAGGCTGGATTATGAGGTTTGGAGATGGAAGGGAAGAGGCAGGATGCAGACCCGGTCCCTGGGCTGCAGCTATGAGCCATCCCCATGGAGGCAAATATGAAGTTGAAATGGTCCTGATGGTCCGACCAGCTGTCCAGCACACAGGACAGAGTTGAGGCAAACGGGTGGAAAATTAAGAGCAGGAAACCTGAACAAGAGAATTCCAAACAGAAGGCCAGAGGTAGAGTGTGGTCTGGTTTCCTGAGCCTCTGGGCTTCCCGGAGCCTCAGGCTCATTCACAGATGCCTCTGACCACACTGAGAGGAGGGAGGCAGAAAAGAAAGAAGGGAGAGCTTTTAAGGGCACAGAGGACGCCAGAATTCTGATGAAGGAAAAATACTGAACTAAGTTTTCTTGGCTACTCCATTGTTAATATTTGGAGGCTAGCTAATTCCTCTTTGTGAACATGAAAATGGACACATTTATATAGCGATGACTCATTTGATAATTTTCTTGGCTTTTAGTCAAAATTGTTTTTGTTTTTGCTCAAATTTCATGACTTTAATGAATGAAAGGAAGACATAAACAAGTCGGAACAACACAGATATCACGGCACGCCCTTCAGATTGGCAACAGAGCTCTTATTCCTTTGGGGGGAATATAAATTGGTTCCCCACTTGGGGAACACCTTGGCAATTCCTATTACCACTGGTGTATTGAGTTGCACTAGTTTATTGAGCAGTCTAGTCTCATTGGATTATGAATATGACAAGATTCTATTCTCTCTGACAAATGCCCTACTCTACCAGGTTGAACCTCCCTGCCAGCTGAGGAACAGGATCCCTTAATATCCCTTGGCCAGCTTCTCCAGGTTTTGGCTACTTTTACTTTTTGGAACAGTCTCTTCGATGTGTTTAAAACTCAGTCCTGCTCATTTCAAAGCTTCAGTCTCTTGTCTGATGCAAAGCTCTATTCCTCCTCTCTCTCAGCAGAAGCTCTGGTTAGGGAGGTGGGGTCACAGCACCTATCAGATACCATCTTCCCCTCTCCCTTCTTCCTCCTCCTGAGTTGGGTGAGGAACAGGAAAAGGAAAATGACAAAGTTCCCTCTTGCATGATCGGGTGAGGGAGCAGTCTTCTCTCCGTAGACCTATTTCTGTGGTTTTGGCTGCTTCTCTGGCCCACAACATCGAGCAGGATCCAAGGGCTGGGCTTGCCTGGGGCATATGTGTGGATTCTTTGAAAGGCTTCATGGGGGTCCTGTGTCCTGAGTGGTCGTCTGTCACGGGACTTAGTCTGCCTGAACTTCTGCCACATACAGCATGGCCTTCTTCCAGAAGAGGGTACACTTATGGGAGTACCACGAAGACGGCTCAAGCACAGCCACTTCTATTCTGTTCCTTGAATTTATGTAGACCAACAGAGTGGTATATTTGTCATGCCATATGGTCGAAATGCTCACTGTTCTTTCTCTGTCCTACCTTCTCTCTCTTGCCTCTTTCTCTACATCTTGGCAGAATTAGGCTCTCTGTACGTCCAAGTCCTCACCCCATTTCCATAAGATAAGACCACCAAATTCTGACTTAGTTTATGTATGGAAGGGAAGGAGACTGATTCTGATAGATGCTCAGAAAACCTTTATCAACGATTATCTTCTTGGCTTTCATGGTGGATATTGTGGAAGTCTGAAGACAGAGAATATCCTTTCTTTGTGAACTTCGTATTCTCCAAAAGACCCCCACCTCTCTGCCTGTTCTCCCCTTAGGTTGCTCCCAGGTGGAAGCAGAGATAAGACCTATTCTCAGCATTGGTGCCTCTCAATATGCCTCCCTGGGAGATAGCTGGTCACAACTTCTATGACATCATGGAACGTGGGGCACTTAACATCTTTTGTTCTCAGCTTTAGGCCTTACTCATAATTCTGATACAACAGGAAAAATAAAATAGAACATGTGTGGAGCAGACCACCCATCAAAGCTACTCCTAAGTATGTATCTTAGAGAAGTTCTCACAGATGTGCATGAAGAGATGGTTACATTACAAGAATATTTCTAGTAGGACTGTTTATAATAGTGAAAAATTAGAAACAATCTAAATTTCATAATAAGGGAATGGGTAAATAAAATGTGGAAGCTGGTTTGGAATTCAGCCAGGTATGCACAGGTATACTGAAGTATGCATAGGTACACAAAGGTGCTGTTGTTTATGATGAATACCCATGTGTACTGTTGGTGCCAGAGGCATTCCAGTTGTTAAAAGTTTGAATATCATTGCCTCCTCATTTGACTGAATACAATCATAACAATGAAAATGAGTGAACTAGGTGAATATGGGTTAGCATGACTAGATCTCAAATGTGGGCTCAAAGGAAAAGGTGCAGAAAGAAAAATGATACCATTTATATACAATTTTAAAAGCATACAAAAGAATTCTATTTTATATATATATATATGGTATATATATATATATATATATATATATATATATATATATATATATATATATATTAAAGGTATATATACATGGATAGGAAATAGAACAAGAAATTCAAGACTGTAGCCTCTGAGGAAGGAGGGGAACTAGAATGGGAAGGAGTAGAGAGGAGACAGAATCTTTATTAATGTTCTAGTTATCTTTAAAAAAAATCTGGACATCAAAGTAAGAGCAACAATGAAAAATAGGTAATATGGACTCCATCAAACTTAAAAACTCTTGGGCTTCAATGGACATTATCAAGAAAGTAAAAAAAAAAAAACAAACAACTTACAGAATGGGAGAAAATAATTTGGAATCATATTTCTGATAAGGGTTTAACATCTAGAATATATAGACAACTCATACAACTCAACAATAAAAATACAACCTAATTTTAAAAAGGGCAAAGAACTTGAATAAACATTTCTCCAAAGAAGATATACAAGAAGCCAATAAGCACATGAAAAGATGCTAATATCATGTCATTAGGGAAATGCCAATCAAGACTACAGTGAGACACTTCAGTTCACACCTACTAGAATTGTTATTTTTTTAAAAGGAAAATAGTAGGTGTTGGCAAAGATGTGGAGAAATTGGAACTCTCCTACATTGCTGGTGGGAATGTAAAATGGTGCATGAGTTATGGAAAAACAGTTTGGCAGGTCCTCAAAAAGCTAAATGTAAAATTACCATATGATCCAGCAATTCCACTCTTAGTTACACACCCAAAGGAATTGAAAGCAAGGACTTGAACAGATATTTGTATGCCAATGTTTGTTACAGTGTTACTCACAGTAGCAATACATGGAAACATACCAAGTGTCCATCAACAGAAGAATGGATCCCAAAAAAATGTGCTACGTACATACAATGGGAATATTTAGCCCTAAAAAGGATTGAAGTTCTGATACATCCGACAACATGGATAAACCTTTAAAACATTTTGCTAACTGAAATAAACCAAATACAAAACAACAAATGGTATATAATTTCACATATGTGAAATATCCAGAATAGGCCAATTCATAGGAACGTTGGCATTATGATAAGCTTTTAAAGAATTGGAATTTCTTTGGCCCAAGAATCCTGGTTCCCCCTGAGCCTCACTGATGGGCAAGGAAGATCCTGCTTTTCTTGGAGATCTTAGAGTGACGAGAAGGGCTCCACCCCACCCACCTTCTTACACCATCATGTCTCCTGTCCACATGGAGAGAAATCACCCCCAAGAGTCTTTCTGTGCAGGGTCTTCCTCTTTCTTCTCCATCAGCACTGAAGTGTTACTTTCCTTCCATTCATGACTTCCAGGTCTGGGCTCCTTGTACTATGGTCTAGCCATTTAGAGGAAAAACCACTGCCTGTACCAACAACTCCTGGAACTATAAAGTCAGTCCTTAGTTGTCAATATCAAATGTTCTGAATTTATTCAAATTTGAAAAAGTTAACGATAACACTAAAAAGGCACCCATTAAGTAAGTTTTTTTTATGCATAACTGCACCCAAATAAACTAACAACATGTGTAAGTTATAGAAGCCTTAGTTGATTATTAAATTTTTATATATGCCTTAGGAAATAAGAATCAAATTTTTGGGGAGAGGCAGTATACACTGAAAACAAAATATCTGACATTTGAAAGTAAGTCATTTTCCCTGGATCTGTTATTCGTCCCAGGAATTATAGGGGTTAGTGACAATAACCAATGTGTTTTAGGCCTCTTCAAAGATGGTAAATTTACCTTCCCTAGCTGGCATGTTTCAAATGCTTAACAGGTTGAAGCCTAATTTCATATCACTTTGCTGACATCATGGACACTCCATGATATGCCAGGAATTGCCTGCACTCAGTGGGTTCTTTGTTATTTCAAGTACTGAAAACTGCTCAGTGTGTTATAGCATCTCCTCTATGGACCTACAAACATGCAGCTGCAACATTTATTCCCATAAAGTTTAGACTGCTAGGAGAAGAAATCAAGTTTGCAAAGTCATGTATACAATCTGGCAAGTATTGTTGAAAGATATAGACCCTGGCCTAAGGCCTGGGTGTGAATGCAGCACCCATCTAACTTGCTAACTAAATGGTCTTGAGCAAGTTTCTTGTGTGAAACAGAGGTGGTAGCGTAGTACCCACATGTATTCACTTCCTAGGGCCGTTGTAACAAAGTACCACAAACTGGGTGACTTCAAACAACAGAAACATATTTGCTCACAGTTCCGGAAGCCAGAAGGCCAGATCAAGGTGTAGGCAGGGTTGGTTCTTCATGGAGGCTCTGAGGTAGAACCTGTTGCAGGCCTATCCTCTAGCTTTTGGTGGTTGCTGCTAATCTTTGGCCCTCCTTGTCTTGCAGCTGCATCACTCCCATCTCTGGCTGTGTCATCACAGGGCCTTCTTTCATGTGTGTATCCTCAGTGTCTCTGTATCCAATCTCCCTCTCCTTATTCTGACAAGGATACGCGTCGTCAGATTGGGGCTCACCCTAAGCCAGTATGGCCCCATCTTAACTAGGTTACATCTGCAAAGACCCTGTTTCCAAATAAGGTCATATTCACAGGTAGTGGAGGGTTAGGACTTGAGCATATCTTTTTGGGAGACACAATTCAACCCACATCATGCCATGGACTTGTAATTAGTACCGTGTTTCCCTGAAAAAGAGACCTAGCCAAACCATTGGCTCTAATGAGTCTTTTTAGCAAAAATTAATGTTATATTATACCGGGTATTATATTATATTATATTATATTATATTATATTATATTATATTATATATTATACCGGGTGTTATATTATATTATATTATATTATATTATATCCGGTATTATATTAAAATAAGACCAGGTCTTATATTAATTTTTGCTCCAAAAGACACATTAGAGCTGATAGTCTGACTAGATCTTATTTTGAGGGAAACACAGTATTTTATTTGACAGTCGAGGGAAGCATTTAACATAGTGCCTGGCTCATAGTAGGTATTCAATAAATGCTACTTCTCTTCCCCTCCCCTGATAATGTGATGCTTTTAAAAAGTGCTTCTTTGGCCTGTTCAGCAATCAGCATAACCATCAGATTGTGTCTCTAAGTCACAGGCATAAAACTATTATTTGACTGGAAATCTTTAGATTTCCAAAGTATTTTTTCATCTTAGTTAGGGATCTAATGGGAAAGCTACACTAAGATTTAAAGAGATATTTGATACTCAGCTATTCCTTCTAGTGGAAGTGAAATTACCTTCAACTTGAAAAAATAATATGCTGTAAATGTTTATCACAGCAACCATCTCTGTCATGGGAACAAATCTGTCCATTTATGTCTGTCTACTTATTGGTAAATATTGAATGGCAGTTACTCAGTGAGACCAGTGGTGCTTTTATAATAGTCATAAAAACCTAATTGAAGAGAAATCATAGAAAAAGCTTATCTTTAAATGTTCATAAAGGGTTAAGAAACAGCAGAAGTATAAAAATTTAATGATCACACTTGATATTGGAAAAATATAGGCACCTTTTCTTAAAATTGCAATTGAATTAATTCAAAACCTTACTCAGAATAAGAACAGAGCAATATGCCAGATTCTTTGGTTAAATCCTTCATTGTGAAAGTCTTGAATTATTGTGAAGACCTCAAGATTTCAGAATAATGATGATATAGAGCAGTGCCTTTCTATCACTGTGCAAAATGTACAGCTATAAATCTTATAACATAATATGGAGTTCTAAAAATGCTTAAAATTATTTTAACTACCAACTCAGCTAGTTGGTAAAACCTAGCGTCCACAATTTCCTGATAGAAAAGCGAAGGTGAATGACCTCACTATAATCACAGCAGAGGGAAGGGTGGATGTGTTTAGCTAATTATACAACAACAACTGATCTGGTTTACAACCTCCTCTGTCATAGTTACTTTTAATGAAATATACAAAAGTTTGCAAACATCTTGTCTGCCTTATAAGTGTTTCCCCCAGGCCTATTTAAAGATCAAAAAAGGAAATTTCAAACGTGCAATCTGGCAAAAATACAAAAAACCAAAAACAAGCCTCTTACAGGAGGCAAACCAGCAGCTAATACGGGCCTATTCCACACCCTCCAACTTGGTCCGTCCTTCATCAGTCCAGTTATTCAAGGGATACCTTAAAATTATGGGCCCCCCAAAACCCACCTGCCCTTTCCCCCTTTTAATACCTTATTTCCAGGCTCACGAGCAACCTCTGTTTAGCACAACCATTTATGAAGTCTCCAAACTACGCTGTCCCCTTGCGTTCTGATCTTCACTCCTGTTCCTTAGCGGCCCAGCTCCAGGTAGACACCCAATCAATACCACTTATCAATGCCGATGATTCCTGGCTTCCGCCATTTGTCCCTTTCTCTTGCTGAGAATACCACTTCAGGATACAGCTTATCCAAAGGAAATTCATTAGGCCCCTCTCCTGGCCCTGCTCTTGATACAGACCGGCAAAAATCAATTTAAGAGAGTGGTGAGTTTACCAGGAATTCTAAAATGACAGTTTCCTGAAAGCTAAACTGTTGACATAGCTTCGAACTGGAGATACACCCAACACAAAAACTTTCATGGTGTTGCTGTTACCCTGACACTCATCCCTAAGGATTGAATCCAATGACAGAAAAAAGAGGCTTTGTGTGCACAAGCCTGGTGATCCTGTGTGGTGCAAACTCTTCTGGGATTTGGGGTCATAAAGATAACAGCAACAATAACAAACAAAAGGAGGGAAAAACAAACAAACAAACAAACAAAAACAGACCAAATCCACCACCACAAAAGAAATGTGAGCTTCCCAGAGGCATCCCCTGCAGGAAGGAAGAGAATCTTCAGACAAGAGGAGAAATCCCAAACACCAAAGCAGCTTTCTCTAGCACCGAATGTTTCGTACCTGGTTGTGAGAGGGCTGGGCTTGATCAGCTGCCCCAGCTGTGGTTGGAAACTGCTTTTCCTGGAATGTATGGCCTAGAATACTTCCAGCAGACACAGTCTTTTGGGTACTGTAACTTCATACTTGCTCTGGGGATCAAGGTGATACCAACGTTGAAATCCAAGATGTCAGAAAACTGATAAGGATTAGGAACAGTATCAGATGAGGTAGAAATCAAACTCCTGACCAGAGAGAGTGTGAAGGAGTCAGATTCAGGAGGATGACATGAAGGCCCTGGCGTTGGACAGCCCTGGCCGAGGGCTTGGGGACCCTGGGGATGAAGGAGCACCCCATAAGGCCTTTGGTGGGAGGCTCCTCTTGCCCTGCCCCTCCCTGGACTGGGTGGAAAGGGAATGGGGTTATATCTAAATATGGAGTAATCATGGAGTGGGAACCATGCTGGGGATGGAAACGTCTCGACCTCCATTTTCTCAGAATCCTTACCATACAGGTAAGGAGGGTTTGCACAGCATTTAAGATTCTGTTCCCCAGTGAAAACTGTGGCAGAGAAAGACAAGCATTAGGAGACCAAAGATTTCCTACTGTATTCCTTTGCAGAAGGCCTGCTGCCCTGGATCCAGCAGCACAGTGGGTGGGATCATGCTCATGTGTACTAGTTCACACCCAAAGTCTAGACAAATGCGGACGCTACCCACCCACTCTCAATACACCATGTGTGTGAGGCTTCTGCTACCGTTGGGGCAAGGGACCGTGATCGTCTGTTTATATTCTCAATCCCAGTTCTTGATTCCAGGACCTACATTTAAAAAAAAAAAAAAAAAAGTCTGGTTGGCATAAATGCTTCTAAAATAGATCAAAACAAATTGGTTAAATATTTACATTGAAACTAGTCCTTTGAACGAGTTAACGTATTCCAGCTAACTAAACTTATTGACCATGTAGGTTTATAAATGGATATATGTTTATAACATTTCCTAACACCAAACAGCTAATATCTGCTTTGAATTAATATAGTATATTAATGTTTAGCCCTCCTTTACCAAGGTTAATTCTTAATTATTCCAAGGCAATTATTTATGTACTTGAAAGTGGGTTTGCTAAGCCTGGGTCCTCGGTTGTTATGTGTTAAAATTTGTAAGAAGCAAATACACTTGCATAAAGGCAAATTAATTATTTAGGGAGGAAAGACTTAATCAAGGCAGTGGGCCACCACGGTAATTAGATTTCAGAAAAGAAAGCGAACAGTGGCTCAATCCATGGTTAATGATTGTTCCTCTTTTTTTTCAAATATCAGAATTCGATCTCTAGTCCTGAAAACATACACAGAAATGCACGAACACCTCACATATACTCGGGAGGACCCGCTACTGGCTGCTCTGGACCATCCCTTTCCATTATTATAGCTGAAAGACTGAGAAACTGATCACTTACAGCATTTTAGAGCAAATAATCCACTTGGTCATTCCTCAGGGCGCCAAAAACTAGACCTTTGAACAATGACAGCTGGAAAATCCGGAGGCATCAGATGCAGCTAATAGAGGATTCTCCTCCTGTTTTCAGGAGTCTTTGAAAACCAAACGGCATAGTCCACAGCACGACATGTGACAAGACATTTATTTTCATCTATTTGCTGTAAGCTGTTGAAAACTAGAAATATGAAATTAGATCACATGTTTTAAAATAGGTTAAAATCGATTCTTTCCTTGTGTTTTGGGTTCTGCCCAAACAGTCCTCAGATCGGGGCCTCCGCAGCATGAATATATATTTCATCATAAGAGGGAAAGAAAAGCCCCTAATGGTGATAATTACTGTCACCAAACTGGAAGGCTAATTGTCAGAGGGGACCTCTCCTCTCAGTGTGGTGATGTGCGTTTCAGTCTGATGAAGGACTAAGCAGGAGTACTTGGCGTCTTTGCGCAGCACTGGTTTTGCAGCTCTTTCTTTAAAATCATTTCATCTATTGACACAGACTAATCAGATAAAAAAAAAATCCAGTGAGAGTTTTGTCAAACAAAGGCTTTATTAGGTATTTTTGTTTTGTTTTGTTCCTGCCAGCCCTCTTCGAGGAGTGAAAAATGTGGAAACCCACAGGACACAGAGCCCTTGTGACTCTGTCCTGGTGTGTCTTTATTCTACTTATTTTTATGACTCCCATCCAAGGGTAAGCAGCACCTTTTCTTAAAGAAACTCAGGCCCTTGACTGTTGTTCTCTCATCATTAATCCTCACAACTTCCCAGAGAGGGAGAGAAGGGACAGCTCTCGGCACCCTTCTTTTATAGCTGGAGAAGCTGAGGTTTGGGAAGGTTAAGTGACTTGCCCAAGGTTAGTTAGCAAATTAGGAGATGCCATCTGGGAATAGAGCTCTGGGTTCTTAGGTTCTGGGGCTGCAGCCAGGAAACCCCAGCTACAAAGAGGCTTTTTTGTGCTTGATTTTGTTGACCTACCTATTTCTGTGGAAAATAAGTAAATATTTCAGTTTTTCTGCCCTGTCTTCCCCTCTTTATGCCACACCAACCAACCACATCCCACCATTCCTGAGCCATGAGGGAAAAGTATCGCCCTGAGTTCGAGCTAGCACATAAACTCACTGATTTGTTGTCAAGGGCTCAATGTATTCTATTGTCTTAGCCCTATTGCTTGGAGGTGTCACTCCTCCTTCCTGCCCTCACTCTGAGAACTGGGCTAGTAGAGTTCATTATGGCCATTTTTAAAGGGCTGGTACAAGAACAACTACTCCATTGATATGGACTTTCTCCAAAAAAAAAAAAAAAAAAAATCTTTAAGAAAATTTATTGTTGTCGTCATGGGGTAGAATAAACGTGGAGCGTAATTCGTTTAATGAACGTCAAGGTGCTGTGGCAGGGTATATCGAATTGGCATCCAGGAACTTGAGGAGGCGATGCCTTAGTGTTCAGGAGTGAGGAGTGTCACAGTAAGGGGAAGAAAGAAACCACATCTTAAAGAACACATTTTTCTATTCAGCCACAAGGTTGGAAATAGAAGAATGACATGCTGGAAGTTTAAAAAGGTGAACTCATACAGAGACACTGCCTGTGGGGAGAAGTGACCTGTCCTGAGGAAAGAGGAAAAGGCATATCAAAGCCTGGGAGGATAGAAAAGAATACCATGGTCAGGGCAAGCCGTGCTGGGTATAGATGCAGGTTTGTAAGTACAATAGATTCTTTGGTAAAATGCTAGGACCTCAGGGGCTGATATTGTTTTTATTTTTGAATTACAAGTACTCCATCTAGTGGCCTCTCCCTGAAACCACAAGCTCACGGTGTTACTGATGTCATCCGTTTGGATGCAAATCATTTAGTTCAAAAATTTTTTTTTTTTAAATGACTAATGCCTGCATCAATCATAGAAAATTATTGAGAATTTAACTTCCGGTAGGCACAGTTGAAAGTGGCTTCCAAGAACTAAAAGTATCTGTATATTGGCAATTTAAATTACAGCATTTTTCCCATGCTGAGATCAATGTCCCTTACTCATTATTATCTAAAATTTAATTATCCTGACATTGTTTCTGGGGTGAACGGAAAATTTACTAAAATTTAAACTTGAATTCAACATGTATTCTACTGTGAAAAATGAAGAAGAGTCGGGCATTCATTTAGCATTTGGTGACCAAACACAATGCACAAAGCTCTTTTAGTGCAATCTCCTTGAAAGGCCCGGCTGTGCAGAGAGATGGAAGGAGCCTGTGACCTCTCAAAAGTTGCAGGGGCCTGGGTACCTGCATGGTGGTGACAGTGGTCTCCAAATGTGAGAATACCCTACTGACTGTATTTTAGAAAAATTAATCTCAATACTATAAAGATGGCACTAGATAACAATGGGATCAGGTCCAGCATCCGTTTTCCTTCATCCTACTTGGTCTTTAGAACCTTTGAAACTTAGCAACTGTCTTTTAGAATCAACGAGAACAGGTTTCCAGCTTATGTTCCATGACCAGTCAAAAATAGCTAGTGAGAATGACATATAATTTTATTTCTCATTGTCTTTAGTTATTACTTTCCAACAATGGCAAGTTATACTGCTTTTTCATTAGGTGATAATATAAAATTTCCCTTTAACATAATTTACTTAAACAGAAATGGGAGTCAATTTGTAGAAAAAGTATCGGATAAATAATAGTACAGCAGGTATATGGATATAGGAGAAATCTCGAAGGTGGACATGGATGTAGGACAATTGGAAACACAATGTGAGCTCAGGCTGTGCTCTGGGAATACCTAGCTCTGCTCTCTCTGCCGCCTGCCCTCTGTAATACCTGGGTGTGTTATTAATCTCCTTTGACTGCTGTTTTCCTCACCTCTAGAATGAGGGTTTGAATTTAGGTGAACTCAAAGACACCAATCAGACTAGAGCTTCTTAGAGAAATTTTTAAAGTGGAATTATTCTTTGCCTGAGTTCAGAAGACGGGAAGGGCAATAAGAAAGGAAATAGAACATCTTAGGAAAACCTTTGTGAAAGAATGGAGGGGGACACGTGGAAGACCCGAGAGTACAGAGTGGTGGTGAATTACATCGGCATCAGAGTTGTACTTAACCACAAGCCGCAAATTATAGTCATGATCTCCAAAATTCTAGCTCATGTGCACTAAGGACCCATGAAATCAAAGAACCATCACAATATATAATTTCTTATTATGGAGTACCAGGAAAAGAGCAATTTCCTGCCCCTTACGGCCATGTAAAGTATTGTCCAGTGGGAATATAATGCCCCTTCCATAGCCCCTTCAGACCGGCTTTTCTTGGTGCAGAGGCAGAGCTTGTTGGGGAGTGCTGGGTGAAAGGGACTAGCCAGATCTGGGCCCATGGGGTTTGAGGCCTTCATAGTAGAGAAGCACCACCTGTGAGCAGGGCAGTGTCCCCTGCAGGTTCGTGAGGGCTCCTGAGACCTGAGATGTGGCTCCGCCGTCTCCCTTCCCTGCGCAGCCGGTGGCTGGGATTAACTGAGTGGGGGGGGGGGGGCTCTGCTGTGGTCTGTGTACACCATCCCTTCCAGCCCTGACATCAGCCCTGCAATACAGGTATTTTACCCATGTTAACAGGTGTGGACACTGGAGCTCAGCACCAGTAAGCTCCTGGCCAGAGATCACTTGGCTTGTAAGTGGCAATGCCAAGTGTGTCTAGGTGTCTGTGATCCTGAGAATGCTGATTCCACCATAAAGTGGGAGAGGAGGCCTGGGCTCCACCTTGGGAAGCCTGTCCTCTCCACGATAGACAGAGACAATGGGGTACAGATGGACTCACTCCTCTCTGCAGTAGGCCCTGTGAAGTTCCTCAGTACTGATCCTCTCTCATCATCCTTGTATCAGCCCCAAGTTCCTCGTAGTCATGCTGGGCTGTCCAGTTACGAGTGCCAACCTTTTGTTTTCTTCCCCTTAACCCACCTCTACCCATTCACTACCACCAGAATGGTGGCCAGTCCTGCCAACATAGGAGCCACTCATATGTGCTGTCCTGGGTTACAGGTGGACACATGGACTGCTGCCCCAATCCCATAAGGAGAAGGAAGTGTCCCCTCCCCTCCTTCCCTGTCTCCCTCAGGAACCTACACGATGCTTCCTGCTATGATAGCCCATCTGCCTTTGGCTGAAGGTTTGTAGAGCCTCCTCTGTTCACCTCAGACCTAACCTATGAAATATAAAAACAAGCCACCAGGAGAGAAAAATAGCCTATTGAATATAATGAGCAGCGGATTTTTGCGCCTTTCTGGCATGACACCCCATGTGCTGGAAAGTACCCTGCACCAGGCACTGAACTAGGCATGGTGGGGCAAATGAAGATGAATAGGACACTCCTCCTTCTCTCAGGACCCATTAGGGAATAGGACCCGTTAGGGAAGATGCAAATTGGATACGACTTACAAGGTGAAGGGTCAAGTCACTTCACATCTCAGTGTTTTTCTTGTTCTTTGAAAAAAATGGGAATAATATCACCGTGACTTACTTTACCTCATAGGGTGGTTTTGAGGGCTAGACAGAAAAGCCCACACACCTAACACAGGACTTGGTATGTAACAATCGTAAGTGTTAAACACCAACCTGGTATGTTTAATAAGTGTTGAACAGCCTCCTCGTCACCATCAGTTGGAAAATGAAAGTGTTAGACTTTGGACGACATCTGGAGTGAGCTTTGATGGCTGGATTTTGGCAAGTAGAGATTCATGAGGAGAGCAGGGTAACATTCTAGGTAAGGGAGCTAATCTGAAAAAAAGCAGGGAGGTGAGAAAGCTCAAAAGAGAAAAGGAAAGTTTGGGGAACTCTAAGAAATACGGTTTGTCAGGAGGGCAGTTCTGTGAAGGGAGTGGTGAGACCAGGGGGTGGAGAGCCTGTGGGAGTGTGAATTGGTAAGCAATCAAGAACCACCATGGAAACCTTTTGATGAAGGAAGAATAAAATTGGCCCTTGTATAAAGGAGGACAGAGAAGGGAAAATCAAGGGAAGGGACACCAGTCAGGTGGCCACTATGGCATCCAAATGACATGTAAGCACATTGATCTGCTGTGTCCTGAGCAAGGTGACTTGGGAATGTAGACATTGTTTCTACCTGTTCTTTTCTCCTGTGAAGTGTGGCTTCTCTGAAATGGAGCAATGGGAGGCCCTATCATCAGAAAATAAACTCACATGCCAGTTGCCCAATGCTCCACACAGAGAAATGTAATGAAAATCCAAGTCCATGACCTCTAAGATTGTGGCTCCTAGTCCTTCCTAGAGGCAGAGTTTGGCTGAAGGTTTGTAGAGTACCCTTTGACCTTTCCAAATGCAATGAGGATCTCAGTATAAAACCAGCTCCTGGTCTGTGGACAGCCTGTCTTTGGAGACTGCCTTCCCTCCTTTATCCAGGTTGTTATGACTCAGTGCAGCCTGAGACATGGCTAGTTGGACAAGTCACCTCACAAGGGACTGGAGAGGGGCTTTCGAAGAGGCCATGACCAGAGCTATCTCCTCTTCCAGTTGCCGGCCATCCTCTTCTCTGGAAATTCTACTGGTCTTTCCCAGCTGCAATATGGCTATAAGTTATGGGGAAGAAATCTTTCAAGAGGATCCATTACAATGTTTACAATGCTTGGGGAGATACTTGATGATTCTAATGTGGCTCATGAATGAAGTGGGATTGGAAACAACAAAAACCAAAATATCCATCTTCACAAGTATGTATTGGTTGATTTTCACTTGGAGAAAAGTATCAGTTCCCTCTTTTAGAATGTTAGGATTCTAGGTCTTAAAACAATGACAGTGATTATCTTAAATCCCTCCTCTTCCTGTTGCTGTCAACTAGAATCAATAAGAGAACTGCTCCGCCACCTGGTGTGGCCATGGAGAGGCCACTGGACGCAGAGCTGGGAGTAACATGTTGAGCTCCTGGGCTGTGCAGATGCCTGTGGTACCCTGGGCGGGCTGCTCACTTCACCACCCTAGTTCTCGTTTCCTCATCTGCACAATGATGGGGTCTGGCCTTCTTATACTCTAAAGCTCAGTTCCAGTCTTACAAAGAGCAAATGCCAGAAATAGCCTAATAGTCAAATTAGTTTTATTGCCAGTCCTTTCCCCTCACTGATAACTCAGGAGAACCGCACAGGGGAGCTGACAGGGTGACTATCCTGTGGTCCTCCCACTGACTTTGCAGCAGCCCTTCAGCTTCTGGGCCATGCTGTATTGGAAATATGGTCCATGCCCTGAACCCTCAACAGGCCTAAGTGACAGATGGGGGAACAGACTCCTCAGCTTCATCACTGTTCCTTGCAGCACCAGAGCGAAAGAAGCACAAGGCCCTGAAACTGGCAGCAAGAAGCCATGTCAGTTTATCTGTGAACAGCCTGGGCCTGGACACAGCTGGGGGCCCTTGCACTCACACTCCTTTGGGAGTGTTGATCTGTTTCTGCAATAAGCCTGTTTTCCCAGTGTCGGATCTGAGAGGGTGCCAGGAAGATTGGAGAGCTTCCTGTCATTTTCCTTTTTCCTGAAGGACACCCTATGGAACAAGGAACTGTCACCAGCCTTACCTGGATTACTCTCTAGGAGAAAGACATCTGGTGCTATTTCCTCCTTTGGGAAAAATAGTTTACCTGACTTGTCAAAGATAAAATCTTTGGCCCCTTAATCCCATGACTTTGAGCTGGAGTGTGTCCTTCATGGAAACCTGATATTGAATTTAAAGGTCAGCACGGCTTCTTTTGTGGTGAGTTCATGATGGTCTCAGACAGGAGAGTAAGAGAGGGGTGCAGGGGCTGTTCACTTCAATCCCCTAGAAGGAACTTTGTCGCTACTCTCTTGAGAATGATCACTATTGTTTTTACATTTGGGACCTTAATCAGATGCCCTGGTATCTTTCTTTTATTGCTTGTCCCCTTGTCATCCTTTATTGAGGCAGCCATTGCATTAGATAATTACATTCACCCTCCCCGGCTCCCCCTTCACAAACCTTCTTGGAAGGCTGAGCTCATGACTCATCCGTCTCTGATATAAAGTGACTCTCTGAATTCATCAGTACCTGACACAGGGCTGCCCCTGTCCCTATTAGACACTGCATCATTGACTGGTTGGTTAATTTCAAGATTTGGTTTAAGGCCATAGGAATGGTTAAAATTTTTCTTTGCCATCAGGCTGTTTGAGCTCATTGGTTTATCCAGGATCTAGGAATAATGCCCAATATTACGTACTGTCAGTTCTTGCAAATTCCTAGGTAAATAGCACTTGCCCGGGAATGGCCCATAAAAATGGCCATTTAGTGAAACACATTTAGTGAAAATGTGTATCCCAGGAATGAGCAGTATTAGAGGGGCCTTCATCTCTCCCTTTCTCTTCCGTGGAAAGCCACAGAATTCTGAAGGTTACAGCTGAGAACCCCAAAGCCCACAGTGATGGCCTCCTTCGTGTTATTGGCAGAGCCTGGACGTCAGGTCTGTGCTTTCCCCAGCCCCTCTCATCCCCCGGGTGCCCTGACTGAGCTCTCCAACACTCCTGTCTCTGCCACCACCTCCCAACCCTTCCCACAATGGGGTCTCCACCACACAGGCCTCCAGCCCTACCTGCAGGAGCCTTGTACCAGGCATGGCTCTTCTACTTCAGCCCTGCCTTGCAGGAATCCCTGGATGAGCCTGCCGCATGGGATGAGAAAGTCTTATTTTTACAGAGCCTTTGTAAGGACCAAGTTGGCCCTGGACTCCTAGTTCAAATTCAAGGTGTGTTCTCTCACAGAGGCAATGTTTTCAAAGGAATGTGTATTGATTATTAATATGAGGAATATAGTTCAGCTATATTATGGAACCTGTGGAATGGTCTAGACAGCAATCCATTAGTGGGCTAAAAGTTGTCTGTAATCCAGTTTTGCACATGGGATAACCATTCCTACTGACTGAACCAAGCCTCTGCCTTATACCTGATATACAAACACCGCTGGCAGTGTAGGGAGGAGGGGTCGGATGGCCCCATTATCAGAAGCCATGCACAAGAAGGATCCTGGGATGTGGAACCAGAAGTCCAGGTTCAACTGATAACTGGTTCACTTTGGACATTGCTGTCCTCTGGGAGACTCCGTTTTCCTCAAGTGTAAAACGAGAATGGTTGTGAAAATGAAGTGACACGATCATTAGGAAGATCGTAATGGTAGGTATTCAAGAAGTGTTAATTGAATACGAATTCTAAAAGGAATAATAAGTGATTCCATGAGCTCCAAAAGCTATTTATAGGCTGTGCAACACTGGGGATTACTCTCTTTGTGTTTCTAAACCCAATATAGCTCCCCCTTCAAAGTCTCACTCTTTTACCTTTAGACGTTCCCAGTCCCTCCTCTCATAACCGAGAAGGAATCTTCTTAATGCACATCTCACACACTTTGCTAGTGCGCTGGACCCCAGAGTGGCCTCTCCTTGCACCCTCCACCCCCACTCAGAAAGGAAACACTGCCAGATTTAGCAAATACAAATTCGGGACATCCAGTTAAATCTGAATTTCAGGTGAACAACAAATAATGAATTGCGTGGGCCTTGTTATAATGAAAAATGACTAATTGTTCATCTGAAATTCAGATTTAACTGGGAGCTATGTATATTGTGCCACCTATAGGCATATAGTGTATAGGCGTCTCAGGACAGGGTCATCAGAGCCACTGAATGATAAAACGTTCTCCAATCCTAAGCAGTTCAGAGTCTGTCACAGACGTTTTGGTGGCCTTGGTCGTATCTCCTCTATTACTCACTCCCTGGTCAGGACATGCCAACACCCAAGGGCTACCCCTCAGCCCCCAGGAACCTGTCAGGCAGGGAGTTAGTTCCATCCCCCCAGGAACAGCCCTCAGCCATTGAAGGGTGGAAGTTAGGAGATCAGTACCTCAGCTCTCTCCTCCATCTCTCGGTGGGGGCAGGTGTTAAATCAGAGTTGTGTGTGCTCTTCTACACTGTCCCCGAGTTCTTCAGGGGACTGAGCCCTGAGTACTCAGTGTAACCACTGACAGGGCACCCTTTATGGACTTCTCTCACTTCCCTTCTCTGTGTCACTCTCACTCTTCTACGAGTGCTTCTTGGGCCCCTCCCAAATAAACTCCATGCATCCGGATGGGTGACTCATGGTCAGCTTCTGTGTGGCACCCACTTGGGACAAAGCTGAGTGTCCTTTCTCTCACTACAGTTGCTCCAGCTACCTCAGCCCCCACAAATCACCAAAGATTAAACTCATAGCGTGCTTCCCGGAAAATACAGAACCAGGAACCCAAGGATGATGTCAGGTGTCCTAAAACACTGGTTGCTGAGATCTGTAAAGACCCCAGCAACAGAAAGAGAAAAACCGTTAGAGCCAGGAGAGGCTCCTGGGAGAACAGCTCAGTATGGGTTTTCTTACATTTACCAAACCAGGAGTCCCAGATTAGAAGAGCCAGTGGTCTGTGTTCATGGAAGGAGGATGGAGTTCCACTTCCTGTCCTGTCATTTTCTTGTGGGGTGGGGGGTCACCCTCAGCCCATTCACTGGTCATCATGGTCAATACACCAACACTGACCTCCTGCCTGGCCCCCCAAGCTCTCTAAAAGCTGAATTCCGTGGAGATGGATCCTAGGGTCTGTGGGGTTTCAACTGGCCTAAGATACTGGAAAAGGGCAAGGGCTTTGAAACCAGAGAAATCTGGGCTCAAATCTTGCTCTGCCCTCTGCTTACCTGTGTGATCCTACATAAACTGAGCCTTGGTTTCCCCATCTGTAGAATGAGAGTGATGTCCCATGGGTTGTTGAGTGGATTACATGAAATAATGTGTATTAGGGCCTAGCACTGTGAATGGCAGCTAGTAAACTGTCCACAAATACTGATTTCCTTTCCCGATTATATTGTACCTATAAAACTGAGGGGACAAGAACGCGCACCCTGGTCTAATGCTGTCTGTATACCGGCAGCAGCTTTCACAACAGCTCTTTTCTCTCACTCAGGCTGCAAGTCAGGCAGAGATCTTGTTAATTGATTCAACAGCCTTGACCTGCTAAGCTCTTCCTCCCTCCTTGCCTTTTCTTGGTTATCAAGAAGGTTCTGCAAAGATTGCCATCAGCAAGGCCATCCAGCCTTATTCTCGAGTGGATCACACCAGTAATTTGCAGTGATGGATAGCATGCCTCAGACTGCCTGTGTGATTGTGGTGAGCAGGCGGAGGGACCCGTGCTGAGGAAATTCAGACTTGCAGGGAACACGGCACTGCCTAAGCCACAGTTCTTCCAAAATTAGACCTTTCCTCCGCTCCATCATTACAGGGGTAAGCAGTCAGAACACTTCCTGAATACGAACCACATATCAGAAGTGATTTATAGAAACATCCGCATGTGTGCAGATGGGTGGCGGAGGGAGGGTGAGAGGGAGCCTCGGGGTTGGCCCCAGACATCGCCTCTCTGTGAATCTCTGCTGGACCAGCCGCAGGCCCCCTCAGCTACAGCTCTGGCAAAATTACTGTCCCTCTAATCCAAAGACAGGAAAAGGCCACAGTCTACTGGGAAAAAGAACTGCGAGGTTCTTTCAGTTCACAGACTTGCCAGACCATAAGGCCGCCTCCTCCTGCATGTTAACAACTCAGACACCCTGGATCCTGCCCTTAAAGGTACAGATTCAGTGGGTCTAGCTTGGGGCCTGGACATCTCAGCTCCCTCAGTCAATGGTTCTCAAAATGTGGGGTGCATTAGAGTCACTGGGGAGTACTTTAAAGTACTCCGATGCCCAGGCCTCATCCCAGACCAAAGCAATCAGAGCCACTGGATGTGGGACCCTAGCAGGGGACTTTTTATACAGCTCCGGGTGATGCCAATGGACAGTGAAGTTTGAGACCCAAATGCCTAGATAATTTATAATTCAGGCAAGTTTGAGAACTATAGATTCAAGTGCAAAAGCCTAATTAGGAGAACCAAGTGCGTTATTTATTTGTCATCAGCAGACTGGAATTCAGAGCCCTAGATACCTCAGGAAGATACAATCGTGTTATTGGGGCTGTTCCCAAGCGTTGTTCTGAAGCCTACCTGATCATTAGAATCACGTAGTTCACGTATTTTTCTAATAGTCTCCCAGACCTCAGCTCGAATCCACTGAGCCATATCTATACAATGTTTAAAGGTCCCATAGGTCATTTGGATGCTCTTCAGGATCTGGGAACCAGTGACTTCAGAGAATTTATAAAAGGTTGAATTTTTACATTTATAATTATGTAGGAGGCATGAGGGTTTGAGCTCTGCTACCAGGAAATTCAGTGGTGACTGAGCAGTTTTAGACTTTTTAAAAAAGTTTTTGTTAAAGAAAGATGTTTGATGAGCGGAAATTATGAAATAGTGTAGATATCATTGAATCAGAAGCTCTGTGAGGTCCCTGGAACCATCTCTTGAGTGCTGTTGCAGGCCAGCTGTTTCCTGTGAGGGCTCCCCCTGGTGACAGCACATGGGATAATGTCTGATTAGAAAAAGAGCGCCGGTCGGGAGGGGCTTTTTGCAGCTTCCTTCAGTGGTCAGGGGGGTGCTAGACTTGGGTTTATCTCAGTCAGGGCTTCTCTGAGCCACACATTTCTCAGTGACTCTCTTGAATTTTATTTTCGGTCCTGCCAAGGGCAGATTAAATGGCTACATGAATGGGAAAATGCGGGAGGCTTTGAAACAGATGGTTGGCTGTGCAGGTTCAGTGACTTGCCAGGCGCTGGATTGTGTTGCCATACGAATGGAAATCCCATCGTGGCTGGGTTTTTATTTCTGCAACCTATGGATGACAGCAGCTCCCTGGTCCCCCCGGCAGTGGAGCCTGGAGCAGTTACCTGCTATTATTCGCCTCCCATCAGGACTCAGCTTCTTGCCCCCCTGGATTTTCCTGGTTCTTTGCTCTGAAAGGGAGTGTCATTCTAGACTAATTTCCTGATGGTGTAAATGATTTAGCAGGGCTGATGAATATCAATAGAGCTGCAGATGGGTTTAAGACTCCTAATGAATGTGACAGTCACCAGTGCCAAAAATTTTTCCAACTTGCATTTAGGATGAAAACAAGCTTGAATAGTACCCACAAAGGTTACTTCTTTAATTATGCATTATAAATTTTAAAGTCAGTAGTCAGGTGTCAGCAAATCATGGCTCAGATGAGAAGCTGTATCCATGGCCATGGGCCAGAGAGCCCTGGGTTCGAATCCCAGCTCTGCCACTAAGAAACTGTGTGAATGTGAACAGGTTTTATATACTATATAATTTCTCAGAGCTTGATTGTAAAAGGCAGATGATAGTACTTGCCCTTGGGCATTTTTAAAATAATGAGCGCAGGGAAATGTAGTGTTACTGGCCTTCGTAATTCAACAAATAATTATTAAGTACCTACGGTGTGGAAAGGGCTGCAATGGGCGCTGGGGATTCAAAGGCTTTGGAAACTCATAGGTGAAGAAAACAACTGGATCAATGGTTTGCCAGGGTGTGAGAGAATCCACAGGGCTCAGGAAACGGAGGGGGGGGGGGTGTCAGCTGAGAGAATTTGAAGGCAATAATAAAGTTGACTAAAAGTTGATCTGCTTTTTATCACCAACATGTGTCAATAATTCTAAACAATGCCAGTGATAAAATACTCTTTCCCTTCCAAGTCTCTTGTTGGTTTAAGTTCTGGAGAGCCATTGTGGCTAATGCTGGGTTTTAATACCATATATGTAAGCTTCATAGTGTTTCATTTTTAAAATTGCTTCTCCTCAAATGCATACGTATTATATTCTATATGAAAGTTCACTTGAACTGCCAGTAATACAGTGGGGCTCCTCTCCCCTCCAACACTCGTGGGCTCCACCACAGGAGTTTGTTTTAGAGCAAGTTGGCAACCTTTTGAAATTGTTGGAGCTGTTGGTTCCGGTGCAGGTTTTGCCTTGAGCTCTGGTGGTACCACGTCTTCCTGCATTTAAATAGTAGATTGGAAATAAACACTAGTCGCTCAGTGATTGTAAAAACAAAGAAACAAAGATGTTGAATTATACCAATTGTGTCATTTCTGTGCAATCTCTTGGAGGTTTTGTATTTCCAATTTAAAACAAGGAATCTGAACCCTGAAGTATAATAGTTTTGTTTGGCAAGTACACATTTTAGTGTATACATGAAATATGTTACTGAATTTGAATATCTTTAAAGTTGCATTTTGCTCTCCTTTTTCAATTGTTAATTGTTTGCTTTAATACTAAAAAAAGAGTAGAGAAGATCATGGTATTACTGACTAGTATGTGATAATTACGGAAAAGAACTTTGTCATATAGAGAAAAGAGTGTTACACAATGATTCATTCCAGGTGTCAAATATGTGAAGTACATCACTACAATGGGTTACACAGTATGTTTTTTGAAATTGTAATTCCTGTAAATGGTGGCCCCTCCTCTTCCATCATGGCAGTCCTCTAACACAGAAGTTCATAATGGAAGAACTAGGAGTCTCTAGTGTTTCTGAATGATGACCTGATTCTGTGGCTTAAAAAAATAGTAGTAACTGCTCTTATGGGGTCCTTCATATATGTCAGGCATGGAGCTGGCATTTTACAAATATCATCTAGTCCTCTCAACAGTATGGTGAGATGGCTATTATTATTCCGCTTTAATCAATACAGAAACTGAGGCGGGGAGAAGTTGGCTCCAGGTCATGCAGCTAGTAAGTGACAGAGTGGGGCCTGACACTGTGCATTTATTACCTGGTTCAAAAGCTTGTTCTCTTAACCACCAGGCCATCAAAAGAAGGGGACAGTGATGCTGACATTTCGATTCCTGACTAGATTACCGGAGAAGCTTAAGGCCAGTGAGATTCTAGACTGTGCTTGTCTAAACAACCATGCAATTAGATAAGACCCTGACGCTCGCAAATCAAATCAGTCTCAGAGCTAAAATGCAGTAGAGGCATCATGGAGAATTTCACTCACAGGGAAAGAAGTTAAGGCCCCGAGGAATTATTGCACCAATAATCACACAGCTACTACTGGATCAAGAAACCACCTACACCATGCTACTCCCCAAGCCTAAATTATACACAATGACCTGCTTTTCCTTTTCCAGTTCTCCCACTCCCTATTTCCATGGGTTTTGGCTTAGAAAGGGGAGATCCTGGTTGTTTGAAGCTTTAGCCTGGAGGCAGCAGGTTGGCAATATCACTGATAGAAGGGAGAAGTGTGTGGACCAGAATTAGTGCAGGTGCCCTGGCTGGGATGCTTTTGGACATCTATTGTCCTCCCTGGACTATAATATTCAACTTCCCAGACATTGCTTAATATTGATGGTGATAACCTGTTCACACCTGGATAAAAACTCACCATTCACTGTAGAACCATGGGAGGCGTTTATGTAGAACCATGCTCTTTCTTCTCCTCTTGAGTTGTTCTGTCCTAAAAAGTTTTATAATTTTATTATAGCTCAGTTCATCTTCCTGGGTTTAGAGAGTTTACATTATTTGCCCACAAGTCTGCTTCCCCATGTAGAAAATATAAGCTCCTAGCTCAATCATTCTAAAACTTTAATGCATACGACTATTGCTCAATGCAGGTTCCTGGGCTTCACCCCAGATTCTCTGATTCAATAGGTTTTGCGGGGGCAGGTCCTAAAATCTGCATTTTCAATGAAGGTTTGTTGCAGGGGTTCCCCAGCTCTCATTTTGAGGTACTCAGAAGCAATGACATATATCTTCAATTCTTTCCAGCCCCTTCTGAATGATAGGCCCTTGGTTAAGTGTCTGCTGATTGAAAAGTAATACCGCTACTTCTACTCTTCTACTACAAATATACACAATTTGAAAAATTTTGTTATTACTTTAGGTTAGGCTTATTTTAATGAACCCCATAATTGATTCTTAATGCTTTCTTTCTCAGACGTTGTTCATACTTTGTTTTTTTTTTAAGCATCCAAAAGTTGTACATAAAAGGAGAAGTTGCTTTATCAGCAATATGGTTTAGAAAAGCATCAGCAATATTTCATAAACATTTCACATTAACTGTCAGGAAATAGGTTGAAAGGCAGACTGAGAAATAATAATCCATTTGTAGGTACTTCCAATAACAACAAAATATACCGCTTAAAAGAAAACATTGGGTTTCCCTTTCCTGATAATATAGAGACATTCTAATAGTTGCAATGTCAAAAAAAAAAAAAAAAGAATTGATTAGAAAGAGTCCTAGAACCCAAGTTTAAACACAACAGTCATTTTTGCAATAATGAGACCTCTCAAGCATAATATAGGTGGCAAAAATTGGAATCTGGTAGTCTAGGAAACCTAGCGTATCCTCTTAAAATATAAAATAAAATCCCAGGGTTCTTCTGCCAGTTTTTGTGACAGTCATTATTTTCATACTTATACCAAAGTTTTAAAAGATGAGAAAAACAATAGGAAGCATGTGTTTTTCTAGCATCTGTCAACAGTTTGTGAGAGAGGGGAAAAAAATTAACAGAGGACTTGGTGATTTGCTACACCAGTCATTCCAGGGCATCAGACAAAGTATTTACTAATTATTATAGCTTCTCCTGACATTAGTGGACTGTTGGAGGATTTTACCCATTATTCTCCAGAAATTCCATTTGGGAATCCACATTCAATATGTGACTTCATCATCAAATTATTGTTCAGCCTCAAATTGTGCCACATGGCAGTTTGGTGAGCAAAAGTAACTTTATTTCCCTTCTTACAAAAATTTCATCTAAAAGCCAAGGCACATCATTCTAAACCAACCATCTGCGTGGTTCTAATTTTGAAATAAGGATTATTAAACATTCAAAACACTCAAGCACCTTCCTTTCAGTGCTCTTCCATCTATGCCTTGTCTACAGGCCTCTGAACTTTGCAGCTAAATTCATTGTAGGTACTGTTGTCTCCTGAAATGTCAGAAGAGCATTTGCACCATTTTCTGGTCTCAATTTATTCTGCCCAAGTGAGGAGGCAGATCAGGACTTATTATATATCTTGAGAAGAAAAACTCTAAATCAAACTCCAAAAACCAAGGTAAAGAGCAGAAATATATTACATTTTAATTTCCCTTGAGGTTAAAGAATATTCTGAAGAGATGTTCGTTTAAAAACAAAATGATGACTGAATATCCAAAACTCAAACAGTTTAACATTTTTTTTTTCTGAACGAACCATAGTGGGAACAAAAGTGGAATAAAAATCAACTTCAGGACATATAATCTCTGTGGCCCTCAAGTCTCTAGATCAAATGTCTTACAGAATGGGCAGAAATAGCTTTCTTTATAAGAAGTGCTGGCTAACTTGATTTTTTTCCAAAAGTAATGCTAGATGTTAAGATCTCTCTCACTCACTTTTTTAGGAAAAAAATAAAATGGAAGTGGGCAACATTATCTTGTGTTTACATTTTATGATGACTTATTATTCAATGGACTTGGATTTACAGATGAAATAGCCCTTTGGCAATTCATTCATTTAAATCAATGAATTATTCCTACCAGAGATGACCAAAAATTAAGTGATTCCATAGACTGATTTTTTTTTTTTAATTCAGGCATTAAAATTGAGTAACAAACAGATGTGGAGCTTTCTCTGGTCTTGTGGGATGTTTCCCTCTTCTTGTAAGCTGTTCAACCCACTCTTGCTCTTCCCTGGTGTTTTTAGGTGATAAGAACAGTTGCTACAGTCCTTGCTCAGACACACCTGCAGTGTGTAAAAAGTTCCCAGACACGGGATGATGAAAGATAGCAGGCTGAGGGTCAGAGATTTGTCTCAGGCCTTCCACTTGACTGTGTATGACTTTGTCTAAGTCATTTAACTTTGTGCAGCCTCCATGCCCTCATCCATACAATGAGCAGATTGGCTCATTATTTTTAGCTCTAGCTTTCTAGATTGTGTGACATATCACTTGCAGAGTACCACACTAGCCAAGAGAAAGATAGAAACTGCCAAATAACAGAAGCTCTATGGTTTATAATGACAATAGCTAGTTTTCATTGAGGACCTACAATGTGCCAAACAAAATGCTAAGTACTTTATACCCATCACACTATTGGAAAATAGGAAGTTCTTCTGTTTTTTTAAAAAAATTCTATACAGTCCAGTGTAGAATGCCCCAGAAGTCTTAATTGCGTTTATATACACTATTTGACTCAGCCAATACAGAAGTCATAGCTCTGTTATGGTTATCTACCATTCATACCACTTAACAAGATTACAAGTGTCAAGGATCGAAGTGACTTATAAAGAAAATCTCCTTTTAGAAATATTCATTGTAATGTGGTATAAACCTATGTAATACCCAGATATGCTACCTTCACTTATCTGGAGTAATAGGAGACATATAAAGGGCACAGATTCCCCGGAAGTGACACTCCATTCCTCTTCCTGATGATCCATAGAGACTTTGAATAACTGAGGTTGGAACATCCTGGGAAAGGGAACATTGATAATAAAATATTATCCAATGTTTACATTCCAATTTCGGTGAAAGCTGTGCCATCTCAATACAGAATAGCAGCTTGCAGTCTTGCCAATAGTCCATGGAAAATTTGATGAATTAAATTTGCTAAAGTCTAAAAGATCTCACTCTTTTGTTCCCTTTCTGGAATCTGCCTCTATCCAATTAAAAGGTATATTTGAGGCAACCAGCACATAGCTGGATGACACAAGATAGCTTTGCACATTTAAGGTATTTATGGTAGCCAACACACTGTAATGGGAACGTTTTCATCCTTAAAAAATAAATTGAGTGAAAAGTTATAATGAATTATAATCACATATGATGATAATTATCAACCAAAATTCTTTATTCATGAATAAAAAAATGTGCCATAGATATAGTATGTTACAAAATTTAAAAGTTCCCAAAATTATAATTACCTTTTATATTAAAAACAAAGCAAAAACTAAAGATTGTGAGGTTCAACTTTTTAGTCATGAAGTGATGTGAAATTCTATACTTAGAGAAAGCGTTTTAAATCTCAGTGTAATTTAATTTCAAAATTGTATTAAGCAAAAAGTAGTGCACACATACAGGAGTGCACATGTACCCCTCCCCCCCCAAATAAAAACCATTAAGCTTAACTACGTAGTTTCAAAGCTGTAGTACAGTGAAAGGAAAAAAGTTAGAAGTTAGAGTTACTTTACTTTTAAACATTTGAAAATATAAAGACTAAATTAAAATTTTAAACTTGTCAATTCAGATTTCAGCCTGAATGTCTCAGGGGCAATGATGGGGTAATGAAAGGACAGATATTAAGGTAGAATGGGGTCCTTTTATGATGACCCAATATAGCTGTGTCTCCACCTGCTTCAGTCCCTGACAAACATGTGACCTCGTGGAGATATACTTACTACATGAATATGAATAGAGTGTTTTCTAGCTCCTTTTCTCCAGGCTTCACCTGCATAATTCATTGACCATCCACACACCAAAACTGTATCAACTACTCATAGGAAAATATCCATTTGTAAATATGCAAGTGTGTCCTACCAGACAGAGGGATTGATGAGCCCACCTATTCAAAATTGGCAGAGCTCGCTTTGCATAGAATTCTTGTATCAGCCCAATAGGATGCAGAGTTTGAGAGATCTAGGGAAGTACTCTTGCTCTAAGGACAGCCATGGCTAATGTTGACATGCCAACGAATCTAACACATTTCTACTAAAACTTGACATTTTTTCTAAAAGTACTTTCAACAACATAGAAAGTCTACCCAGAATCCTGAGAGAATCCATTCATTTACTCATTTTTTAAAAATTTCAACAAATATTTATTGACTGCCTACCATGTTCTTAGTAGGATATCCTAGGGATACAACAAAGAGACCAAGTCTCTGCCTTCATGAAATATATCTAATAGTGGGTGAAACAAAGGTTATATAGGACATAACTAGTGCATTCACGTGAATGAATTTTACTAAGTTAATTTCTTCTACAGTAGTACCCTGTTTCCCCGAAAATAAGACCTGGCCAGAAAATCAGCTGTAATGTGTCTATTGGAGCAAAAATTAATATAAGACCCGGTATTATATTATATTATATTATATTATATTATATTATATTATATTATATTAATTATACCCAGTCTTATATTATAGTAAAATAAGACCAGGTCTTGTAGTATTAATTTTTGCTCCAAAGATGCATTAGAGCTGATTGTCCGGCTAGGTCTTATTTTGGGGAAACATGGTAGCATCTTGGACACCAAGACAGAACTGGGCACTTGACCTAGGAAACTGAGTATATCAGTGTCCTAATTCCTTGACTTTTATCTGGTCTATATCCCTTTCAATGGTATCACTCTAAAGGTGTGTATTTGCAACTAACACATGTTAAAAAGACATTTAAACTTTTGTAGAAGAATAATAAAACATAGTATTAATCCATGCTTTTTTTTCTTTAGTATTTCCTTTTTCCACTACTGGAGAAAAACTTCAATTCATACTGCTCTTTGAAACTACTTTTGTTAGAGTCTTGGAGCTTTTGAAACAGGCTTATAGGGAGAAAGCTAAGTAAAGGACTCAATGCTTTTTAACTAAATGAAGTCAAGGCCCTTATATAAGAGTTAAGCAACAGAATGAAGTTAGAGAGGCCACAGAGCTGGTGTGTACATTACAAGTTTAGGTGAGTGAACTTGATTTCCAGCAATAAACATTCTATCAAATTCAATTTCCTTTCAAAAACTTATAGTGAGTAAATGCAATTTCCCATTCCAAGCAAGCATGTCTCTAAGATTAAGGATAGAAAATAACAATAAAGCCTAAAGTCAGTATTTCTCCAAGGAAATTCTTGCAAACTCATCAGAGAATGATTTAATGATAACAAGATACAGTATAAATATAAACATGGGAAAAAAGCCTTCACCCCAACCTTGCTGTTTATATTCTTAGTATGTTTAATGTAAACATCTTATATTTTCCAGCTATTATATATTGAGAGGTTCTGGCTAACTCAGTTCTTTGTATTCGCCAAGCTCTGTGCCAACATTTTTCAAAGCTCTTCATTAAACTGATGGCTGAAGCTTGTGATCCTCTGGCTTTGGTCACAATTGTAGCCAAGGTTAAATCAAATAAATTTCAGAGAAGGTCTAACTTTCTCTTTCCATTACTCCTCAGTGTCACCCTCACACTTTCAGCTGGGTGCTCATTGCCTTGGGGAACAAGTGATGGCAACTAAAGAGGAAAACAAGCCATTTTTTCCTGATTTGTTCCAAAGTCCAACCCTCAAAGGAAAACTGAAAGGAGGCTTGTGCAGAAACAATATAACAGATTTGTGAGAATGCTTAATTATTAAGTGTAAGGCTTGCTGACCCAGAGATTAAAAAGATTCCCTATAGCAAAGGAAGGGGCAATGTGGAGTTTATGCTGGGGGCATTGAGGGAGGATTCCTGTGATCCCAAATCCCATGGAATGGAAGAAACCCATTCCTCCTTCCTGGGCGGAGCATGGGGAGTTGAAATAAGATCCCAGAGTTGAAATGGCTACGACTTGTATCCATGTAGATACACCAGAGGCAACCACATAGCTTTTCCCTGCCCAAGGTAGGGATGAAGCAGCAGACTCATATTCTTGTGCCCAGGAGATGCATGGAAGGGATCCCATAGCAGCAAGGACCAGACAGGAACGAGGAGATTTCAGTAATTCTAGCAGAAAACAGGTGATGACTCAGATTTGATGGACAACCTCCCTTCTACCCCTCCACCTCCAGGCCTTGCCATCATTTAAATTCCCAAGAACTTAGTGCAACCCCTGGGAAAGAAGTAGGAAATACTCTTTATTGACTAAAACTAAGATTTTGCCACCTAATGAATGGGAGCTTGAAATGAATATTGAGTTGTAGAAAAATAAAGTTCCATTTCTTGCATTCCTAACTTTATGGACAATCTTCTCACCTACTATGTTTTTATAAAGAGTTTGGAAATTCAGCTTAGCTGGGACTAGTTGGGTGTGGTTCTAGGCAGGAACTTGTTTTGGTAAACAGATTTTCTGTCTTTTATCGTGTGGTTTTGTTTTGTTTGGTTGGTTTGAGGGACTCAAGAGAAAGAGATCTCTTTAAGTTAGAGTGGAAAGCAAAAGTCATAGTTTTGAAGTCACTAGTTTGAATCCTAGATTGGCAAAGACCTTTTTGTCGATAAGCTAACAAAGTTTAAAAAGAATTAGAATCATAAGGATTAAAATTCTTTGGTATCAAATTTAACCTTGCCAATCTGTCTGTGGCCCAACCTTTATAAAAGTTTGAAAAGCTGAATATAATCAGTGATTTTTCAACTCTAGGAGTATGTCAGAATCATTCGCTACAAAAGCATTATCAAAAGCCATTGGAAATGGTCATTTCTGTATTTATTCAAAAATATTTATTAAGCATCAATGAGTTGATAGGCCCTCCCAGAGTTACCATACACAGATAAGTAGCCTTTTAAGACCTGCATGCAATCAATATAAAATGTTGTTTCAGCTTCAACACCTCAATGTGAGAGGTATCACTTAACCCAAAGATGAACTAAAGTCTAGCTCCCCTGTCATGAGTTGGGCTGGTACTTTCATCAGAAGCCCAGAGCCAAGCATACTTCCCGAATCTGGCACTCACATAGTCCACTCCCTGCTCAGCTAAGAAGCAAATAAGGTCAAGAAGCCCCACAAGTCTCTTTTCTCTTGCAGCGGGTAAGGGATGGAAGTTTCATGGGGCAACGATGCTTTCTTGCTCTTACATAGCAGTGAGTCCTCTCTCCCACCAGTTCCACTCACCTGACTCCTGAGCAGTATCACCTGCCATACCTGGGAGTGGGTCATGCTCACGCTGCTGACAGCCATGATGGACTTCAGCAGGTGCCAGGCAGGCTTCTCTGACAACTCCACACAAAATAATGTCTCCCAAATGCTGCTTTGATCATCTCACTGCTTCAAAGCTTTCAGTGAGTCCCCACTGCCCCCAGACAGCTCTCAAAGCGCTGAGGATCTGAGCCCCTTCTAGCCTATTCTTCCACTACCGTTCTATCTATAGTGACTGTTCTCTAGCCAAATGGTCGTATCATAGCTCAGATATTTGCCCACCTCTCAGCCTTTGTTCTTGCTCTGCCATTTGCCTGGAATTTCCTTCATTTTATCTGGGGCTATTGATAAGCTACCCTTTCAAGGCCACATCAAATGCTCCCACCTCCATGAAGGCTTCCGGGTGGGTCTGCCGGGGCTGTCAGAGTACCGCAGGTTGGATGGCTTCAACAACAGATGTTTATTTACTCACAGTTCTGGAGGTTAGAAGTCCAGAAACAAGGTGTCAGCAGAGTGGGTTCCTTCAAAGGGCTGTGAGGGCAGAATCTGTGCCAGGCCTCTATCCTTGGTTCATAGATGGCTGTTTTTCTCCCTGTCTTGACAACGTCCTCCCTGTGTCAGTGTTTGTGTCCAAATTTCCTCTTCTTATAGGGAGATCAGTCATATTGGATTAGGGCCCACCCTCTTGACCCCCAATAAATAAATTTTATTGATTGATTTATTTATTTTTAAATAATCTTTTTTGTAGTATTGAATTACAGTTGACCTACAATATTATATTAGTTTCTGGTACACAGCACAGTGATTAGACATTTATATAACTTAAGAAGTGATCACCCTGATAAGCCTAGTTCCCATCTGACACCATACATAGTTATTATTATGTTGTTGACTATAGTCCCCATCCTGTACCCCATCCCATGACTATTTTTATAACTGCCAATTTGTACTCCTTAATCCCTTCACCTTGTCCTTCATTTTAATTTAATTACCTCTTTATACACCCTGTCTCCAAATACGGTTACATTCTGAGGCACCAGGGGTTAGGTTAGGACTTCGTCATATGAACATTGTATGAACTTATGCCTTCTGGTCGCTCACTGCAGCCAGCAGGGAGTTCTTCTCCTCTGTGCTGATTGTCTCTACTTCACAGCAGATGGACTTCTATCTTTGTTCCCCAACTGGGGACTGTCACACTGCACTCTACTTGGTAAGAATTGATTAGAGTAAAAGCTGCTTCACAGACCCTCCCTTACAAATTCTGCACATGAGCGATCACTCATGCCCTCCGTACGCCTCCCTTCTCCTTGTACCCAACACTGAGGGCTAACAGACTGCTCACCTTTCTCTACAGCTGTTTAGCTTCTACTCTGACTAGCTGAGTGGCAAGTTCACCAAGAATCAGTTAGTTTTGATCCCCAAACTGGGTATGCCCTGTTGGACTTAATATAGTTACACAATTAACTAAATATTATGGGAACCAGTGAAATATAAGTGCAAAGGAAAGGAACTGTTTCTGGGAAAATGAAGATGGCTGCTTAGGAAAGGCTTGCCAAAAGGGAGCTCCTCAAAATACTGTTAAATTATGTGTGAGTGAGACAACTCTAAAAGTCAGGAGAAACATAACAATTGTAATCTGGCGGCTTCTGCTCTCAGATTACTCTGTGGGTGACTTTAAATTCTTGGTCTACTCTAATGAAACCATAACGTTAAAGAAACCAAAATCTGAGAATTGTAGATGATATATTATAAATGTGGTTTGTGAAAGACCACTCCAATATCAGACCCAGATTCAGAGAAGACTTTTGCCCTCCTATGTCAAATGATTCCTGAAGGAGTACACAATTTTATATTTTAAGTTAAAAGAAAATGTTTATAGAATGTATTTTTTTAAATGACTCTTCATTTTATGAAAGTTTTCCAATCAACTCTCCAGTTCCTCCTGAATAAGCTGTCATGTCAATGAAGGATTGTACTGAGGTGTGGTTTTCATAAACAAAGAAAGCATAAGAGCCGCCTGCAGGATTTGCTAAGCTCCAGGCAGCAGCGGACAGACTTGAGGTTTGAGGAATAGTAATGTTTCTTTCCAAACAAAGAGCTCAGGACAATTGCCTCAGAGGCAAAGTCCTAAACAGAAACACACTGTCTGGAGAGTGGCTGCACTTGTCATCACAGCTCCATCACCGTGATGGCCAGAAAATCCTCTGCCCTGGGACGCCCTCCTGGCCATACCCACACCCACAGGTCAGTCCACTCCGCAGTGTCTGATCCAATGTTCATAAAAAGCCTGCTCACACCAGGCACTTCTGCTTTGAAAACGCTTTGCAATCTTTTCCAGAACCAGTTCACTCCATGCTTTATCAATATGTTACTCACGGCTCCCTAAGACATGAACCATTTCACAATTATCCACAACAGAAGGGGACTAATCCCCTTGCAACCCCTGTCTGTTTTAAGAGACCAGGTATCACGCAGAACACACCTGAGTGTTTTCTGTCATTCTGCACATTAAAGACATAAGAACCACTGCTAACTACAGTACTGAATAATGTTAGAAGCAGAGATAGTAATTCCTACAGATTTTCAGAGCAACTAAAACATAGCCAATTGCAGAAAACTTTGATGGGAAACACATTCTTTATTGAGTATCCAATGGACCTGGTTGAGGCAGAACTTACACAGTGCATATGCTGCAGGGAAGAAAAGGCTGAACTCACCCCTGCTCCCAAAGAGCCTCAACAAAACGAGTTTCTCATCACACCAAAGACAGAGGCTGCAGCTCGCACATTAGAAGTTCTCTTCATTAACCAGCAATGGCTTTCCTTCCAGCACTATCAACCGGGCCATCGGGGTCCCTCTCTACAGTACAGCATGAACTGAGCAGTCACCTAGTATGTTTTTCTTAAGGAAAAAGTTAAAAGGATTATTCATTCTGACACTACTTACAGAATTACACTGTAAATCACCAGCTTTTCACCCCCTCATATTAAATCTGAGATACGGGAAATTAATTCACCTCCCACAGTTCTCTCACCCCATTACTTATCGATAAGCCTGTTTCCTTTCGTTCTGCTCCAAGTTCTTTCTCACTCTTGTTGCCCTTTTCTGATCTCTGCCTTCCTTGCCTCCTTCCTCGACTTGCTTGCTTTCCTTTATGTCCTACAGCCAAAGGAATTGAAATGAACAAACAAAACAAAACAAAAAAATGAAATAAAAAGCCTCTTGACTTATATATAGAGTGTAGACAATGAATTCTATAGCTGGGAAGAACTATATAAGATGCAATTCAATTCCTCCCATTTTTCACAAGTGAACTGAGGTGCAAAGCATGGCAGCTGGTTGTGGCAGCATTTTCCCGCTCTGGTGGCTCATGGGGTAGCTCTCCAGTTGGTACCAGTGCAGGATGGGCTGAAGCAAAGACCATGCTGCCTCTCTGAATTCACCGAGGGCCTTCTCTCCAAAGAACAGCACATCTGAGTTGTCATGAGGGAAACTGCTTGTCAACTGGATAACGTTTAAAACATTTAAGTGTTTTAAGAAACTCTATTGATCATCAGTGTACTGCGATGACATTTATATCTCCTCATTTCTGAAGTGACACTGAGCACAATGAAGGCTTGTGTGAGAACTCCATTTAGCAAGATCTCTGGTACCAGTCTCCCTGGAAGGAGTTAAATGAACACCTCCAGAAGATGCACACTTCTTAAATTCTCACATTTAAAATGGCCCAGAACTCTCAGGAGAACAAAAACAAAGAGAGAGAGAGAGAGAGAGAGAGAGAGAGAGAGAGAGAGAGAGAGAGAGAGAGAGAGAGACAGTATCACATGCTAGGATGATGTGTTATTCCTGTCAGCACCCTGAATCATGTGTGAATCCGTTCTCTTTGGGGGAATGGACATTTTTCTTAAACAAGAAGAAAATTCATCATTTGAATAATCTGAACAATTCCTCTCCTCTATTTACTTATTTACTTCATATTTGGCCGAGTCCCTTCCTAACCTTTTCCACTGCAGTTCTTATCTAAGAGATAGTCTAATTTTGGCCCAGGAATTTTTAGAATTAAGTTCATGGCTGAAGTGTTGTCCAAACAAAAAATTATATGTGATGATACCGGTAATGAAAAATACTACAGAGGGTTCCTCAATTGTTTTAATCTGCTAATTCCCTTCAAGGGATATTGTATTTATTGCTTTTATTTCTTTTAAATAAAGGATGAGTTTGGCTATTAAGAGATGGAGTGAAATTGTACTAACTTCTTCTCTCCTCTAGGGTCAAATAGACAATGGCAGGGTTCTATGCTACTCACATCTAACGTTAGTTTGCATCATGGGGATTTTTGTTGAGAGGAAACAGTGAAAGTAGAGACAATCCCAGACATTCTTTCAAGTTGACCAAAGTCAAATTAGCACTGCCCGGGCTTGAAATCACTCTGTCATTCCTTAGCAGAGATACCACATCCTGGTATAACACGGACATATCATAGCCCATGGAGATTCCACCCAATGCAAGGGTACATCGCCAAAGAATGGAGGGCAAGAGAGGTACTATTATAAATGTGGAGATTTGACACAAAGGTGAGAAAGGAAGGGAGAGAACACCCTTAATTTCAGCCACTGAATCAGAAGTATCAAAGCAGGAATCTGGGGAACAAATGAATGCAAATCTCATTTAAAACAATTTTGAAAGAGTTTTCTAAGAACAGAATCTGCCACCAAGGGTGTAGAAGTCAGGCTAGCCGTGGTCTGTGACTGGTCTGACAAAGGCTAACTCTTACCCAGATGTCCAATAAAAATACTTAGCAAGTATCATTTCCATAAGGCTTTGTCTACTTGAAACACAAGCCAATTGTTTGGGTCCAATTTATGAAGCAAGGTCTTACCAAGGTTATAGGGTGAGGAGGCCTGATGACAACTAAATTGCCTTAAATGGAGCTCAAAATACCACCTTAAACATTCTCTTCTCCCAAGAAATGCTTAATCATAAATCAAGGGGCTCAAAACGTATTAAAAATGACAAATAGAGCAAGCACTTACATCTCATTTTTTTCTTTTAATTCACCAATGCATCAAAGATTTCTGAGGGATATTATTCCACACACACACACACACACACAAAAGATAAAGTGCACCAGGAAAGCAAGATTCCAGGGATAAAAGAGGAGATTAAAAATCAAATGGTGGACCAGACTTAATGTTGAAAATTATTCTGAAAATAGACATACTCATTTTAAGACAAGGAGTTGAGGACTGTCTGTTCTGAACTTGTAAGGAATGGTGAATCTCACAATAATTGGACACATGTTTCTCATCTTAGAAGAACTTATGAATCCATTTTAATGCATTAAAGTTCATGGGTACTATTTGTCCACAAGTAAGCCCCCCCTTTCCCAACCATGCATTCTTTAATGGGGATTTAATTCAATGGGGGGAAAAAACATCCAAAATTCACTAATGTTTCCTGAACTGCTGTTAGGTTAGCTTTAGAAGGAGTTTTAAAGCATGTGCTAAGTGAAACTTTCTGTGCCAGAATCTTTAATATTCTAATGCTTTTGAATAACACGTTATTTTTATGTGTCTCTTTCTCTATGCATCAAAATTAATTCTCAGCACTAAGAATTATTAAATACCTAACAGAGGATATAAGTTTTATCTTGACCTGGAGTAGGTTAGAAAGTGAATCAGGCAGAAAAGTGCAGCCTGGCAAATTATAACACACCTTCTCAAAAGACACAGGTTCTGAACATTCAGAGGGCTCCGTGTGGAAGGAAGAAACAGCAAACCCTGGGAGCAACTCAGTTCTCCCTTCCTGTTGTCACAAATATCTATAAAATTTAACCAGTTCTAAAGGCAGTGAACCTGGTTTTTGCTTCACAACCTTCTTCAGTCTACTTGGAAACATCTGTTTTTAATTGTGTTTGGATTTGAAAACGAATTTCGGGTGAGACTGGGTTCAGGCTCCAATCAAGTTGGAACTGAGAGATTATTGCTTATCCACACATCCCCAAATTCAGGGAGGCTGAAGGCCAAGGAGACCACTTTCTGAACGAATGCACGAGGCACATACATTTAGAAATGAAAGGAGAATGGCCTAATTCTCTCAGGGAGACTTCTTTAAGGCCATGATTTGGGTTTTAGGTTACAGCTTTTAGACTCAGGATTCCATTTTAGGAAAGGTCAGTTGGAGGACAATACCCTCCCATGAATTCCAATATATGGAGCGGGAGATTAAGCATTCATAAGATCAAATCAAAATAAAAACCAGCATTTTGGGTTGTCCTGAAGAGATCATAAATCCACCCCGCTCCCTCAATTTGAAAGAAATTGAAACAAATATGCTGTCACCCAACCACAATTTCCTTCTATGGTCTTGCAATGATGAGGAGCTCTTTTCTGCCCTCCACCTTACTAGAAGGGTGAAGAAAGAAGAGTGACTCAAGAATTCCTCTTTGTAGGGGTTCTGAGACTGCCTTTTCCAGGGGACCTGTTGAGGACAGGGGCTCAGGGGTCAGTCCCAACTTGACCACTAACTCACAATGTATTCCTAGGCTCTCTGCCTCAAAGTATCCAATGTTAAATGAGGCTGTTATTTTTCTGCTTCATAAATCATTTTGGGAGAACTCATCAGCGATGTATCACAAAGTACTAAAAATCATGAAGAGCTGCTCAAGTGTAAGAGACTATTTCTATTTTCTTTAATAGCTGAATCCAAAAAAATAAAAGTAAAATTCATGCCAAGAATTCTAAGTGCTTATGTTTGATTCTCTGTTTGACAATTCAGAACTTGAGATTTGGGTCTCTCGGTCTGCAATTCCAAATGACAACGAGTGCCAGTTTTATCTAACTGATCGACAATAAACATGCCTATGCTTTTTTAAAAAAGAATTTTATTAAAATATAGTTAACATACAACATTATATTAGTTTCAGGGGTACACCAGTTATTCAACATTTATATACCTAAAGAAGTGATCGCCATGATAAGTCCAGCAACCATCTGACACTGTACTATGTTACCACAATATTACTGACTATATTTCCCATGCTGTACATCACATCCCTATGACTTATTTGTTTTATACCTGAAGATCTGAAACTCTTCTTCCTCTTCACCTTCCCCCAGCTTTTTAATTTTTCAATTACAGTTCCCATTCAATATTATTTTATATTAATTTCAGGTGTACAGCACAATGGCTAGACCTTTATATAATTTAAGAAATGATCCCCCTGACTAGTCTAGTACCCTGGCACTATACATAGTTATTACCCCATTATTGACTATATTCCCCTATGCTTTACTTTTACATCCCCATGACTATTTTGTTACTACAATGTGTATTTCTTAATGCCTTCACCTTTTCACCCTGCCCCCCAATCCTCTCCCATCTGTCACCCTAACAAATCTAGTACCCATCTGACACCATACATAGTTATTACAATTTACTGACTACATTCCTCATGCTGTACCCTATATCCCCGTCATTACTGTGTAACAATCAATTTGTACTTCTTATCCCTTCCCCTTTTTCACTCATCCCCAACACCTCTCCCATCTGACAACCATCACAATGTTCTTTGTATCTATGACTTTGTTTCTGTTTTGTTTATTTTGTTCTTTAGATTCCACATGTAAGTGAAATCACATTGTATCTGTCTTTCCGTATCTGACACTCCATTCAGCACAATTCCCTCACCTCCATCCAGGCTGCCGCAGATGGCAAGAACCCATTCCCTTCCCTGGCTGAGCAATACTCCACTGTAAACATGTACCACCTTCTCTTTCTCCATTCTTCCATCTACAGACATCGGGCTGCCTCCCCATCCTGGCCATTGTAAACAATACTGCAATGAACATATGGATGCACTGGTCCCCTCAAACTAGTGCTTGGGTTTCTTCACATAAATACCCTGAAGTGGGATCACTGGGTCCTTCTTTGTCCCTTGTCATAGCCTTTGTTTTAAAGTCTATTTTGTCTGGTATAAGTATTGTTACCACAGCATTTTTCTGTTTTTTTTCATTTCCATTTTCATGAAATATCATTTTCCATCCCTTTACTTTCTTTCTGTGTGTCTTTCAATCTGAAGTGAGTCTCTTATAGGGAGCCTGTGTAAGGGTTTTGTTTTCTTATTGATTCAGCCCTCCTATATCTTTTAATCAATACATTGAAAGTAATTGTTGATAGATATGTAGCTATCACCATTTTTATTATTCATAATTTTGATCTGTTTTTTTTATTTTTCCATCTTAAAGAAGTTCCTCTAACATTCCTTGTAATACAGATTTGGTGGTGATGAACTCCTTTAGCTTTTTCTTGTCTGGAAGCTCTTTATCTGTCCTTCAATTGTAAATGATAGCCTTGCTGGGTAAGCTTGGTTATAGCGCCTTGCTTTTCATCACATTGAATATTTTATGCCAATCCCTTCTGGACTGCAAAGTTACTATTGAGAAATCAGTTGACAATCTTATAGGAGCTCCCTTATAAGTTACTAGTTGCCTTTCTCTTGTTACTTTTAGGATTCTCTCTTTGTCTTTAACCTTTGCCATTCTAATTATTATGTGCCTTGGTGTGGGCCTGTTTGGGTTCATCTTGTTTGGGATTTTCTGTGTTTCCTGGACTTGTATGTCTATTTCCTTCACCAGGTTAGGAAAGATTTCAGTTATTATTTCTTCAAATAGGTTCTCAATCCCTTGCTTTTTCTCTTTTCCTCCTGGTACCCATATGATGCGAATGTTGTTATGCTTGCTTCATTTTGTCCCAGAGGTCTCTTAAACAATCCTCATTTTTTTGGATTTTTTTTTCTTTTTCTTTTTGCTGTTCTGCTACCTTGTCTTCCAAGTGCTGAGTTGATCCCTTACTTCATCTAATCTGCTGGTGATTCCTTCTAGTGCATTCTTCATTTCAGTTGTTGTATTCTTCACTTCTGACTGATTCTTTTTTATGGTTTCTATGTCCTTTTTTATGCTTGCTATCTCTTTGTTGAAGTTCTCACTAAGTTCCTTGAGCATCCTTATAACCATTGTTTTGAACTCTGTATCTGTTAGGTTGCTTTTCTCCATTTTATTTAGTTCTTTTTCTAGAGTTTTCTCCTTTCATTTGGGATGTATTTCTTTGTTTCCTCATTTTCGCTGCCTCTCTGTTTCAATGTATTAGATAGTTCTGCTGTGTCCACCATTCTTGGCCAGGTGGCCTTATGTAGTAGGTGCCTTGAGGGGCCTAGTGGCACAGTCTTCCTGGTCACCTGCACTGGCTGTCCCAGGAATGTACCTTGTGTGAGTTTTTGTGCCCTCCTCTTATAGGTGAGCCTTGGGTGCTATTGGCACATCAGTGGGTGGAATTGATCCTCAGTCTGATTGCCTGTGGGATTTTGCCACGTCCACAGCTTACAGGTTGCTGTGCAGAAGGGCTTACCCCACTGAGTGGGGTTCACCCTAGTGGGCTCTGGTGCCTTTTGAGACCACCCTTTTTGTGTGCCACTTGTGGCTTAATTAGGCTGTGCTTTGCTGTGGTCTGAAGCCAACCTCCAAGTATACTGGTTATAGGGCCTCTTGAGAGGGGCTCCAGTGCAGGGCCAGGTCACCCACTGCCTGTGACCGGCCGGGGACTATCTAGTAAGAGCTAGAAAGCAACCTGCAGTAGTTTGCTGCCTGTGCTATACCTAGAGGCATGTGGGAGAGGCCACACTGAACTGAGGACATCTGCCACCAGTATGGGCCTGGGGTAGCTTTGCAAAATGCTAGGACACCCTGAGGTCTGCTGCTACCTGTCAGCTGCCTTAAGGTTCATCCACTAATGCAGCCCCATGTGGTATGCAAGCTGGTTGAGGCAGGGTCTCAGGCAGTCACTAGAGTGTGAAGAGTTATGGTCACCATGTTAATGTAAATTCTAGTTTGGTGCCAGTGCTAAGCCTGAAGCTATTCAACAAAAGTCTCAGAGCACACCAAAGCCAGTTACTGCCACCTGGGGTCTCAGACTTTGATAGTTTTCCAAGAAAGAATGTCATGTGGGCAGGGCTGGCTGCTCTTGGAAAATGTGCCTCTGGTGTTCAGAAAGTTGTGTGGTGTGGAGTCCCCGGGAGTCAACAGGGTGGAGCTGCAGAGCTCACCAGACCAATCAGATTCAGATTTGGCCATAAGCACAGGGGGAGGCCTCAACACAGGAAAGATGGCACCTGCCTGCTGGCTGCACAGGAGAAGGACCCTCTCACAGGGAAAATGCCAACAGTTCTCCAGCCCTTGTTCCAAAGCCACAAAAATTCAATCTTCCCCCCCCCCCGATGTCTCCAACACCCCCCATGAACTGTCCTTCTGCTGGAGCCCAAGGTGAGTGCCTAGGAGTGAGAGAGTCTGTGCCTGGCCCTTTAAGAAGACACCTGGGTTTCCTGACACCTCTGTCCCACCCAGATGGTTTGAATCCCCCCACACACTGCTTTTCACAATTAGATGTTATGGAGACTCCTCTTCCTGGCAGCAGTACTCAGGGCTGGGGAGGCTGGCAATATTGGATTTGGGGTTAGTAAAATGCTTACCTACTGAGCAGCTGCCTTTTCGGTTCATTTTCAAGGCGGTTCTGAAGGAGAAACCATAATATTCTCCCCTGAAGAAAGTGTTGTTTCCACAATACTTCTTTATCCTGAGCCTGCAATGTGCTTCCTTGTTACTGATTACTAGTTTATATATTCCTTTTGGTTTACAAACACACACACGTGTGTGTGTGTGTGTGTGTGTGTGTGTGCGCGCGCGCACTGAGGGTGCCAAACAAATTTATACACATTTTAAGGAAAAAAAAAACCATTAAAATTGTAATCCTCAATATATATCAATAACAAAAGACGAATACAAGTCACGTTTGACTTCTGAAATTACAAGAGGTGCTCAAAGCAGTTACCATCAGCGTCCAGACACTTCTGATTATGGTGAACTACTGCTTGAGCGATGTGGATCAAAATGTCCACCTGTATACATTTTTTGGCACTTCCAGTACATATATGTGTATATATGTATATTTACCTTTTGCAATACTTCATTTCAAAATATTTATAAATATGTAAAAACTTTGGACCGTTGGAAATTCAAATGCCTTAATTAGTGAAAAATACCATTTTATTCTCATTGAATATTCAGAACTTTAGTTACAGGTTTCAATTTCTATGACAGAATGAGAGAACATACAACTGGAAATTCCAATAAATCATGGATGAGTAACAAATCAGGAAGATGAGGTGTATGTCTCCAAGTTGGGTCCTTTCTAGGTTGCGACAATGAAGTATATTAGCTGCAAAGTGCAAGGGAATAGTAACTCCTTCACAAGTTGGAACCACCACTATATCCATGCAAAATGCTTTGTATAATTTGTTGTGACTTCATCATACTGGTGTTAATATGCAAGCCCAGCAAAACAGATTTAGACAATTCTGGCTGATCTATATTCTGATGCTTAAGCTGAAAGGAGCTTACTAAACAGCAACAACAAAAAAATCTGACAAGAATCAATTCACCACTGTGGCTTCTATGTTGCAGGTCCCAAAAGCACTCCTCAGAATTCCACAGCACATCTTCCAAAAGTAGACGAAAAGAGATAAGAAGCACTTCTGACTGAGCAGAGCATACAGAGCAAATAATGTACTTACATTTCTATATAGTTGGGGGACTCGAGATCCAAAATAGCATATACAAGACATATAGCCACAGATAAAGCCTGACATTTCAATTATGCCAAGAGTATCCTAAAAGCAGGAACACAGAAAGAATAATAGCATTAAGGTTCAATCTAAGCATACATTAGGATCTAAGTATTTTAAGGGAAACTGAGAGTCATTAGAGAAAACTAGGATGGAAGTATTTTTTTTTCCTGTGTCCTTGTTATTTTGGACATTAAGCATCTCTTTCTAGGATGGGTAGTATTACCTAATCAGGTAGCAAAATAATTTATCTACCTACTCCCGTAAGTTGAGTAGGTTGTCTTGAAAAATGACAATTAAACTTTATTTCAGATAATTTCTATAGGTTCAGTTAGCTGGTTTCCATCTGGATTTCTGATTCAGTCCCACAGAACCCGTTCGCTTACCAGTATAAAATCATCTTCCTGTAGGAGGCACCCAGTGGGCAGGTTCACCAGCTGGTGGGTCTCCTCACTTTTGGTCAGGCCATTCTGCCCACCAGCCTCTGTCCTGTGCAAGGAGAAGGTACTCTCTGAATTTTCAAGTATCTGGCTCTTACCAAGCCCTGCTCAATCCTGGCATACGAAAGTTCACTACCTGTGAAATCTCAAAGTCTTGAAATTTCTTAGATGTATTTCACAAAATTAATAAAAATTCCCTTCTAGGAGAATGTAGAGGGTGGTGGGGATTGCTTCCTAGCACACTCTCATTTCTTTTTTGAAATAAAATATTTCCTCCACTAACTTCAGTACATCTACAATATCTTTGTGGAGGTTATCAGGTTAACCACAGTGAAAAAACTCTGCAAAAATATTAGACCCCAAAAATGGATCTAAGAGCAAGGATTTATGGATCTCCAATGAAGATTAGTACCTGATGGGCTGTGGTAATTTGCTGGATCAAGTATAAGAAAGGAAGGTGCTGTTTTAATTGTCAGCTACACATTTATAAGCTTAATGCCTCCATCCTAGCACTGACCAGATTTGGGAGGGGACAGCAGATAAGAAAAGAGAAGCACGACAGACATGAAGTAGGAAGAAAGTGCAGACTAGGATAGAGATTAAAAGTGGTGTTAGTGGCAGCTGTAGCTAACAGAAATTAAAAGCAGTAACAGGGAGAGTGATCCAGTCCTCATGGAAGGAGAGAGGCAGCCCAAAGTTCTGCATTTGAGACAGATAACATGCAAAGTGACCAAGAGAAACCCAGGAACATGTCACATAGGGTTCCTGGCATGGAGAAAGAGGAATCATTTAATCAACACATTCTTAATAAACACGTACATTTCTAGGAACCAGGCATGCAAAACAATAATTTGTGCCGGTGCTCCAAAGATGCTATAAATTAAGTCATTACATCCTAAGGACCACATCTCATATATCTGCATCTGGACCACTCAAAGTTAAGTCAGCAGGGCCAGCAAAGGTACATGTTGGAAAGCTCTCCAGGGAAGAACACAAAAAGCCGCTGGTCCACAAACCATTAACTACACAGAACAGAAGGATCCTCCACATGGGCACTGGCGGCTATGTTCTTATTCCACCAGGTAATAATAAAAGCATGAGAACTTCCAGGAGTGATGATCAAATCAAATACCCTTGTTTAGGGAGCTAGGGAATACTGGGATGTAGAACCTTAGCATCTGTGAAAGGCAAGGTCAAAAAATGAACAAATTATACTAAAAATATACTAAAACCTATGTGTAAGTGGAACCCTTGGTCTCATAAATCACACCATCATCCACCATGGGTTGATAGAGGCAGAGTAAGTCCATGCCGTTTTAACCTCTGTATTCTATAATATTTTCAGTTTTTTAGTTTATGTTGCGTCTATATTAGGGAGACATCAGGAAACACCAGACACACAGACATCTGATTGCAAGATTCAGGGTAAATCATTCCCACTTGTTTAACATCAAACTGATGAAGCATTTATTTAAGAACATTTGTGGAGTTATAACTGCAGAGGGAGAACTCATGGTTTCTTTCACATTACAACCACATGTTAAGACAATAGACTTCAATAAAAAAAATGTACCTTCAAACACACTTTGTATTTGGGGGATTTGCTTTATTCCTTAACATTCCAGGTTAGAGAGACCATCGAGCACACATTCCTTTGCAAAACTTAATTTTCTTCTGAACCCTGCATTGACCCTAAGTTTAACATCATTTTAAATTCAGTATACTTTGCCCACACAAGATATTGAAGCTAAGCAAAACTCTGTTCTAGAAACCTCATAAATTGTATGAGCTGCTCAATTTAGGCCTGAGGGAGTAAATTGAAGAGAGCTAGCCTGTCATACCAGTTTGGACTGTTTGCCACAGAAACTGAGGATTAGTTCTAGATTGATTGAACTAGTTATAGTGGTGGATTGATTAACTAGTTACATATATATACATATATATATATACATACATACGTGTGTATATACACATATACATATACTATATATGCACACATACATATCCTGCTCTTTTAGTGAGCTTTTATCAAGTAGTCTCTTTATTTTAGTTCTTGATGCCATGCTTTATTTAATATACTTAAAGTGGTTTTGGTGTTGGAGATAAAGGTGGATACGGAGCGGGGGGAGCATGACTGGGTGCCCTCTAAGGACCAAGAGCTTTACTGGGGACCTCCACATATTTTATACTTCATTCCATTTTACACCACTGTTCACTGAATGCCTGCTTAGGTGCTAGGTGATCAGGACTCGATGTTTAACAGACAGAAGTAGAGTCTCTTCTTATGAAGGTTATGATCCACGTGACACCATTTAAACTATGGATCACTCAGATAAATTCCTGACATCATCTTATGTTGGTTTAGAAATCTCATACCTCCCCTGACTAGCTGTGTGATCTCGGTCCAGTTTATTGATGCCTCAATTTCCTCATCTGTAAAATGAAGATTGCTATGAGGAATGAGTGAGCACAAGGCACATATGAAAGGACCAGCGCAGTGTCCACTACCCAACCGGGAGTTGTCCCCCTGCCTTCGTCAGAGTTGATTTTGTGGATTTGAGAAGCTGCTCTCGCCCCTGTTATAGTCACGGCCACCAGGGGGCAGTAGAAAATGTGACCCGTCAGTTCCAAGGAGAGAAATGGGGCCACTTTCACTGATACGAAGCTAAAAACACATTTTGTTTTTGTGCTGTCTCATAAATAAACAAACGAAGAAACAAACGAAAAACATAAGTTAAACAGTCATTTAAAGATACAGTAATCAAAGCAAAAGTAATATTCAGTTATTTAACAAATATATGTCGAGGCCCTAATCTGTGTCAGCCTCTGAAGATAAAAATAGTACCTGCTTATGGAGTGGTGTGAGGATTAAATGAATCACAACAGTACTGACAAACAATAAACGGGAACTACGTGCAGTAATTATTTGGGGGAGGGTTTTGTTTTCAGAGTGGCCACAAGGAAAAATGGTAATGTTTATCACCTACAGATATCTGAGTGTTTGACTTTTCCTGTCAATCTCTCTCTTATTAGAAGAACCAATTTTTTTTCTGATTTTATCATTTCTCTTCATTTTGCAATCACACATACCAATTACTACACAAGATAATAGCATGGAATATAAATGTGCCACATACAAAATTCTCAAAAGACTCATTGAGATGATTAAGAGCAATGTTATGTCTAATCAAAGTATGCTTTATCTCATTGAAAATAACTCTAAAATGTTCTATTGGTTTTTAAATGATAAAATGTCAATTACAAATAGAAGTATTAGAATAAACTGTTATTGATCTAACATTTTCCCCCCTCTGATTCCTTAACTTAGTACATGAATTGTGAGAACATGATTACATGCCTGTCCATGTGGAAGACAGCTGTAAAAATGTGAAGTGGTAAATAAGCATGCACATTGGTGAGTGTAAAATCCATTGTAAAAGCCACCATTATCCAACATCTATAATGTGGTGCATGAAGGTGATAAAGTCATTTACATGATTAAATATATTAACAAGATATTTTAAAAGCTTACAAATCTTCCACTTTATTTTTTTTTTCCATTTGAAGACTGCTGCAGAGATGTTTGCCTGTAGCCACTGACTCTATTTCTAATGATTACTTTCATTGTGGCCTATCTGTCAGCATCCGAAGATCATTCGTCACCCTTCCTTAGTATTCAAAAGAGTAAGATAGCCCCTAATGGCAATAAGTCACGTTCAGCCACCTGGAGGCAAGAAAATATTAAAACTGGATCAAGACAAGAAATTAAAACTGGATGTAGATTAAAAAAAAAAAAAGAATACCTGAAAACAGACTGGCCTCAATTTTATTCTAAACAAGATGCAACATTAAGAGGATTGTCAGAGAAAATACAGGATTTTCATGTAATCTTTAAGGCATGCTTATACCAAAAAGTTAATCATTTATCTGAATGATTGTTTATCTGAAAGCCCTGTATTTTTATTTGCTAAATCTGCCAATCCTATACATAAGCCATCCACGCACACATAACACAGAATCTTCACTCTTTGAAGATAAATATTGAGAAAGATTTACCTGACTAGACGGTTAGTTGGTCACGTAGCAGCCTATAAAATTTGTCAGGTCCCTACCTATCCAGCACAGCAGAAAGCCCAGAGGAAGTGCTTCACCCACTTTTCCACTTCTGTAGGCCACATAGAGCTGGCTGCAAAGTGACAATTGACAAATAAACACTTGGAGCACAGAACTTAATGAGGCAACTCAGTACCAATTACAAACAAAACTAATGATGTCCAGCAATGAAACATCCCACTCACACCCAGTCAAAGCTCTAGAACTGTTCCCTGACCTTCATTTATGACAAGCAACAAACGTATTTAAGATCTAAAAGAAACACAGTCCCAATCCAGAAAAATTAATCTTCCTCTTTTCTCTGCTTTTCTTTTGTCATTTGTATGGAAATTTACATACATGTGCTAAGTACATGTTATATTCTCTTGGCCTCATAAGAGAGGAAGGTATTAAGTTAGGTTATTAGAGAGACTAGACATATCATTAAAACATAATTAAGACCACGGGTTCAAATTTACTATCAGTGGTTAGATTTTTAAACCAGCATCTTTTTTAAATAAAATCACTTGTAATGAAGAATGAAGTATAAATACTTTATACTTGCACTAGTATAAATAGGGAAATAAATGCAAAAATCTATTTGACTCTTGTGTGGAATACTCGAAAAAGCTAGAGCTCTGGGGTCCAAAAGACCAGAAGCTATGACTTGTCACCTGTGGGAAATAAGACAATAACTTAACCTCTCAGGACCTCGGTTTCTGTAGCTATAAAACGAGATTAAATAATGATCATCACAAGGTGGTGGTAGAAGTGGGCATCAGCCCAAGTCTGCCAATTCCAAGAGTATCTTTCAGTACCACAAAAACTACCTAATAATATTCCTGGCACTCAAATCTGAGACAATAAACCAATGCTGAGTCATCCCTCCAGTAAGTGGCGGTGAATGGTATGCCAGTGTGATTTTCAAAATGCATTTCCTTATGTTTCAGATCTCTAGTGCATCTGAGAACTGACTATATTCTGTACCTTTCTATAATGCTTTGTAAACAGATGACATATCTAGGCACGTATAACATTTTACACTTTCCCTTGAAGCAGTTCTCCCTTGCTTGAGATTATTTCTGTACTAGATATGGTTGGTGTCTGACTTCTCATTATAAATAAATTCAGCAAAGATGGACAAGTTTGCTCAGCAAAACTAAACTTCTTAGGCTCTTTTGAAAAGTATCCACTTGTCCACTAGCAGAGAATTGTACGATGCAATGTCTGACCAAAGGTTATTTAAATTTTGCTCTCATCATAGAACATAGTCAAAAGGAATTCAACATAGGATAGTAAAAAGATAAAGTACACATGCTTTATTTTCATTTTCTTTTTTTCTTTTTTCTTTACTAAATAGAAAAGATTTGTGTATCTTAATCAAAAGAAAAGCAGTCAGTGCAACATATCAACAACCTTGTTGTAATATTTCAAAATGTTTTAGGATGCTTTTCTAGTACATTCAAAATTTACAACATACATAGAACATTTGTTTAATAGGAAGCCCAATGTATAATTTAAAAATATTGAACATATTTAAAATAAGAATATTTAACATTTTAAAGAATATTATGGGCTACAGTATTAAATTATGGACTTAAAGATTCTTAATTTACTGTAGAGTAGTAAACAGAAAACAGACAATGGAAACCAGTCCTATAAACGCACTCCAGTCTTCCTAGGAGTTGCACACACATTTCTGCTGGAAATGCAAAATGCATGATGGGACGCCCCCTTCATACAAGCCTTCCTGTCCTCTACTGAAGAGAGGCTGGCAGTAAGCAAAATTCACCTGAGATTCCATAAAACACGGATAATCAGTGGTGTTATATTCCAAGAAAATGCAATTTAATATCAGAATGAAGGCTTTTCTCTTTAAAGATTGTCTTGATTCAGACCGAAGTTTGGCTACAAATTGTTTCCAAGTCTGTAAAATTTAAATATAAAAATTAAATGACATGTAAAAAAAAGTTTTTCTTACAAAATATTGTTGAAAGAAATTAAATATTAAATAAATGAAAAGGCATCCCATGATCATAGTTTGGAAGACTGAGCATTGTTAAAATAACAATACAACCCAAAGAGATCTGCAGATTCAATGCAATCTTTATCAAAATGTCAACTGCCTTTTTTTCCAAAATGTAAAAGTTGATCCTAAAATTCATATGGAATTGCAAAAGACCCCAAATAGCCAAAACAATCCTGAAAAACAACAACAAAAAAATGTTGGAGGACTCACATTTCTTGATTTCAAAACTTATGACAAAACTACAGTAATCAAAACAGTGTGGTACTGTTGCATAATCTATTCCACATAGATTAATGGAATAGAATTAAGAATACATAAACAAGCCCATCAATTTATGGGTAATTTATTTTTGAGAAGGGTGTCAAGACCATTCAATAGGAAAAAATACTTTTTAAAAGATTTTTATTAAAAGTATAGCTAACATACAATATTAAATCAATCAGGTGTACACCATAGTTATCCAACATTTCTATACCTAAAGAAGTGATCACCATGATAAGTTCAGCAACCATCTAACACTGTACCACGCTATCACAATATTATTGACTATATTCCCCATGCTGTACGTCACATCCCCATGACTTATTTGTTTTATACCTGGAAATTTGGACCTCTTATTCCCCTTCACCTTTTCCCTACGTTTTTAAATTTTTCAATTACAGTTAGCATATGGTATTGTTTTGTATTAATTTCAGGTGTATTGCATAGTGGTTAGACATTTGTGTGATTTAAAAGCAATCCACCTGACCAGTCTAGCACTCACCTGGCACTATACATAGTTATTATCCTATCATTGACTATATTTCCTATGCTTTACTTTACATCCCCATGACTAGTTTGTAACTACAAATTTGTATTTCTTAATCCCTTCACCTTTTTCACCCTGTCCCCCAACCACCCTCCTATCTATCACCCTGATAAACCTAGTATCCATCTAACATCATACATAGTTATTACAATATTATTATGTTCCTTCTGCTATATCCTGTATCCCATAACTACTTTTTAACAATCAACGTGAGCTTCTTAATTCCTTCCCATTTTTCACCCATCCCTTCAACCCCCTTCCCATCTGGCAACCATCAAAATATTCTTTATATCTATGAGTTTATCTCTATTTTATGTGTTAATTTTGTACTTAGATTCCACATATAAGTGAAATCACATTGCATCTGTCTTTCTCTGTCTGACATACTTTACTCAGCACAATTCCCTCCAGGTCCATCCATGCCACCATAAATGGCAAGAACCAATTCCCTTCCATGGCCCAGCAATATTCCATTGAATATATGTACCACCTCCTCTTTATTTATTCTTCCAACAACAGACACCCAGGCTGCCTCCACATCTTGGCCATTATAAACAATGCTGCAATGAACAAATGTATGCACACATTCCTTCAAAATAGCATTTTCGATTTCTTCAGATAAATACCCAGAAGTGGGATTACTGGGTCTTTCTTTGTCTCTTGTTATAGCCTTTGTTTTAAAGTCTGTTTCATCTGGTATAAATATTGCTATTCCAGCTTCTTTTTGTTTTTTTTTTTGTTTGTTTGTTTCCCTTAAACCATCCTCATTTTTTGGATTCTTTTTTCCTTTTTACTGTTCCAATTGGGTGTTTTCTGCTACCTTGTCTTCCAAATCATTGATTTGAACTTCTGCTTCATCTGCTGGTAATTCCTTCTAGTGCATTTTTTATTTCAGTTATTGTATTCTTCACTTCTCACTGGTTCTTTTCTATGGCTACAAAATTGGCTACAAATTGTTTCCAAATCTGTAAAATTTAAATATAAAATTATTTTTTAAATAAAAAGTTTTTATGGTTTATATGTCTTTTATTCTGTGCTTGCTATCTCTTTGTTGAGATAAGTTCCTTGAGCATCTTATAACCATTATTTTGAACTTTGTCTCTGGGAGGTTGCTCCATTTTGTTTAGTTCTTTTTCTGGAGTTTTCTTCTGTTCTTTCATTTGGGGCATATTTCTTTGTTTCCTCATTTTGGCTGCTTCTCTGTTTGTTTCTGTGTATTAGGTAGATCTACTATATCTCCTGCCAGGTAGCCTTATGTAGTAGGTGCCCTGTGGGGCCCAGTGGCATAGTCTCCCTGGGCATGTGCTCCAGGTGTACCAGGAGTGTCCCTTGTGTGGGTTGTATGTGCCCTCCTGGTATAGTTGAGCCTTGATTGCTATGGGCACATCAGTGAGTGGGACTGACCCTCAGGCTGATTGGCTGTGGGGTTTGGCCATGTCTGTAGCTTATGGGCTGCTGTGCTGGGGGGGCTTATCACATGGAGCAGGATTCACCCCAGTGGGCTCTGATGCCTGTTGAGACTGTCCTTGGATATGCCATGAGTGGGGCTAATTGTATGGTGTTCTGCTCTGGTCTGAAGCCAACGTCCAAGTATGTTGGTTCCGGGGACTCTTGGGAGGAGTTCCGGTGCAGGCTCAGGTCACCCATGGTTAGTTGCTGCCTGTGTTGGACCTGGAGGTGTGTGGATGAGCCATGCTGCAAACTGAGGACAGCTACCACCAGTACCAGGCCTGGGCTAGCTCCACGAAAAGCCAGGACACACCTGAGATCTGCTCCTGCCTGCTGGCAGTTGTCAGCTCAGGTAAGGTTCAGCCGCCAGTAAAGCCTCCTGCAATATGGAGTTGGGTGTGGTGGGGCCTCGGTGAGTCAGCAGGGCAGAGCTGCGGGGCCTACCAGGCCAATCAGAGTCATATTGGCTGTAAGCATAGGCGATGGGCTCAATACAGGAAAGATGGAGCCCATCTGCCAGCTGCATGGAAGAAGAGCTCCTCACAGGGAAAATGCCAACTGTCCTCCAGGCCGCCCTTCAAGGCCACACACCTCAGTGTGCCCCCAGTATATCTCCGACATCCCCCAACTCACCATCCCTTGCTGGAGCCCAAGGTGAGTGCCTGAGAGCAAGTGAATCTGTGCACAGGCTGTTTAACAGGATGTTTCGGCATCCCATAGCCTTCCGTCCCACCCGGATGGTTGGAATCTTCACTGTTTTTCACAGCCAGATGTAGTTGGGGCTCCTCTTCCTGGCACCAGTAATCCTGGCTTGATAGCCTAGTGTGAGGCTGGGGTCCCTTGCTCCTCTGAGGGGAACCTTTGTGGCTGAGTTATCCCTCCCAATTTTCACCTGCCACACAGAGGTTTGGGGCCAGCCTGTTTCGTGTTTCCACCCCTCCTACCAGTATCAACATGGCTTCTTCTTTATATCTTCAGTTATAAAACTTCTCTTCAGCTAGATTTCAGATGGTTCTCCAGGTTGATTGTTCTATAATTTAGTTGTAATTATAATGTGTTCATGGAAGGATGCAGGAACAGTGTTTATCTACTCTACCCTCTTGGATCATTCTCCAAAAATAGTCCTTTCAACAAGTGGTGCTGGGACAACTGGATAACCACAAGCAAAAAAATGAAGTTGGACCCTTACCTCACACTATTTACAAAATATGACTCAAAGTGGATAAATAACCTATGTATAAATGCTAAAACTGTAAAACTCTTGTAAGAAAATAGGACTAATTCTACATGACTTAGATTTCATGATGGATTCTTAGATATGACACCAGAACACAAGCAACAACAAAAAATATAGGTAAATTGGACTTCATTCAAATTAAAAAATTTGTGCATAAAACGACACTATAATGAAAGTGAAAAGACAGCCTAGAGTAAGAGAGAAAATTTTGGCAAGTCATATACTTGATAAAGGTCTAGTATCCAGAATATGTAAAGAATTCTTTCAACTCAATAACTAAAAGACAACTCAATTGAAAGGGCAAATGATTTAAATAGGTATTTCTCCAAAGAAGCTATACTAATAGCCAATAAACACATAAAAAGATGCTTAACATCATTAGTTGTACAAATCAAATCCACAATAAGATACTTCAAACCTACTAGGATGGCTATAATTTAAAAAATAAGAAACAATAAGTATTGGCAAAAATGTAGAGAAATGGGAACCCTTGCACATTTTTGGTAGAAATGCAAAATGGTCCAATTGCTTTGGAAAACATTTCAGCAATTCCTCAAAAAGTTAAACACAGAATCACCATGTGACTCAGTAATTCCATTCCTAGGGATTCCATTCCAAGAGAACTGAAAACAGGTGTTCAAACAAAGACTTGTGCACAAATATTCATAGCCGCATTATTCATAATGACCAAAGGTAGAAACAACACAAGTGTTTGTTAATGAAAAATGGATAAACAAAGCATGATACATCCATGCAATGGAATATTATTCAGCAATAAAAAGGAAGAAAGTACCGATACATACTCCAGTAAGGACTTCGTTGCCCTTGAGGGAAAGAACACATCTTCCACTTGACTTTCTCTTCTTCCTGCTGGATAATATGGAGAACTAAAGGCAGCACCATCTTAGACAACAAGGTGAATTTAAGTGTTGAAGGTGGCAGAGCAAGTAGAAAGAAGCCAGGGTCATCACACTGGTTCTCACACATCTAACTGTCTATGCTCAGAGAGAAATAAACTTTCATTTTGTTTTAGCAATTATTAGTTCTTTGATTAGCAGCTGAACCTTTATTCTAACTGATGTAATAATCTCCAGTCTGCTTATATGGTTGCTCCCAGCAATATGTCATCCATGGAAGTTTATATTACGGAATGATTCAGGATGACTTGGTGAAAAAGATCACTAACTGGTCTTAAAAACTGTAGTGACTGCAAATGGGATAATCAATCACACTTTGCTAATATCCAATAATAAAAGAGAAGGAGGCAAGTGACAAAGGAGTAATTCAATATAAAATCAACAAGTACTGGATGCCTATCATGTTCTAGGAAGGATGTTGGGTGCTAGGCATAGAGTGATGGGCAAGAGTGACATGGTCCGTTCTCCACAGAACCTGCAGTCTGGCTGGGAAGGTGGACAAGGGCTATGACAGGGTGCTATGGGAGCACTCGGTGTGGGTTCTTTACCTCTTCTGAGCTCAGGAAGTGAGACAAAGGGAGGGAGATGTATGTGCAGGATGATGTGGTTCTTTGGAAGGGCTCCTCAAGTCCTGCCTCCAAACGACACAACTTAACAAGTTGAGTATAACTGTGGAAACATTATCTAAGCTTCTTCTATGTGCAAAACTCTGTGCTAAGCCCAGTGAGGGACACAAAGATATATTCTATACTTAAATTTACTGCAAACTAAATTTAATAAAGGATACGTTAAGCCTTTTAAAAGGGACACATAAAATATTATGGGAGGAACCATGATCAGAGTTTAGAGTTCCAGAGAGGAGGAAGCTATATAGAAAAATGGCTCCAGAAATCTGCTCATGGGTCACCTTGAGTCTTTGGTTGAATACTCATCCAAAGTAGGTCAAGACTTCATGAGGTCAGGCAAATAAAAACTACCAGGGAAAGAAAAACTACGTGGGAGCTATTAACTGTAAAACTACTGGTGCTCATATAGTGCTAGAAGACATTTGAGTTCTGACTATTGAGACCTTGTTGAATACCAGGAATATTCAATAGAGGTTCCAAAAAGGCCATGCCTTGGGAGTAGGTGCGGGTAAGCTAGCCTTAGAGGATGTTTAAAATTAAAAAGATTAACCATACCAAGTCTTGGTGAGGATGTGGAATAACTGGTTCTCACACATTGCAGATGAGAGTGTAAGGTGTTTCAAGCATTCAGGAAAAGGTTTGGCTGTTTTCCAAAGGGTAAAGTTAAGCCCACATTTGCTTTACGACTCAGCAATTCCACTGGTAAATATTTACCCAAGAGAAATGAAAACATGCCCATATAAAGAGTTGTACATATATGCTTATAGGACTTTTATTAATAATTGACAAAAATTGAAACAACCCAAATGTCCATTAATGGATGACTGGATAAAAATTTGTGGCTTAGTCATACAATGGAATCTACTCAGGATTAGATAAGAATGAATTACTGATCCACTAACAAAATAGGCAAATCTCAAAAACATACTAAGCGAAAGAAATCAGCCCCAAAAGAGTAGACATACTGCATTAATATTTCTAAGTTCTAGAATAGGAATACTAATCTATGGTGTGAATAAACAAATTAATAGTTGCCTGGGCTGGGTGTGAATGGTGGTGGTATGACTGAAAGATGTACAAGGAGAATGCTCTGGGTGATGGAAATGTTGGCTACCTTGATTGAGGTGGTAGTGATACCCACTTGAACCAGGTGCATTTTATTGCATGAATACTATTCCTCAATATAGCAGTTTTTTAGTGAGGTGAAATGCATATAATATATATGTACATATAATATATAATACAATATAAAACTAACATTTTAAACTGTAAAACCCAATGACTTCTCGAGTATTCACAATGTTGTACAACTACAGTCTATCTAGTTTCAAAACATTTTCATCACCCCAAAAGAAATCTTCATGTTCATTAGCAGTTATTCCCCATATTCCCCTCATCCTGGTCACTAACAACCACCGATCTGCTTTCTGTCTCTGAGGATTTACTTATTCTGGATAGTTCACGTAGGTGAAATAATACAATATTTGTCCTTTTGTGTCTGGCTTCTTTCACTTATCAAAATGTTTTCTAAGTTCTGTAGCATGTATGAGTACTTAGTTTCTCTTATGACTGAATACTATTCCATGCATATACCACAATTCATTTATCCATTCATATGTTGATGAACATTTGGGTTGTTTCCACCTTTTGGCTACTGTGAATAGTGCTACTATGAACAAGCATGTGTACGTATTTGTTTAAATACATGTTTTATAATTTGGGGTCTCTACTTAGAAGTAGAACTTCCAAGTCATATGGTAATTCTATGTTTAACTTTTTGAGGAAATGCTAAGCTGTTTTCCAAAGCAACTGGACCATTTTACATTCCCCTCAGTAAAGTGCAAGTGTTTTCAGTTTTCTATGTCCTTCTCAACACTTATAATTTTCCTTTTATAAAAAAAATTATAGTCATGCTAATGGGTGTGAAATTTCATCTCGTTGTAGTTTTAATTTGAAGCCCCCTAATGACTAATGATGCTGAGTGTCATTTCATGTGCTTGTTGATCATAGCTCTCTCTTCTTTGGATAAATGTCTATTCAAGTCATTTGCTCATTTTAAAATTGGGTTGTTTGTCTTCTTGTTCAGTTGTAAGAGTTCTTAATATGTCCTGGATACTAGACTCTTATCAGGTAGTGTATGATTTGCAAAGATTATTTTCTGATTCTGTGGGTTGCCTTTTCATTTTCTTTAGAGTGTGTTTTGTTTGTTTGTTTCAAACAACAAGCCTTTATTATCTAAAATTTTGTGTGGGAAAGGAATCAGACTTGAGTGAGTTGGGTCCTCTGGCTCAGGAGCTCTCACAAGCTATAACTAAGCTGCTAGCTAGGACTGTAGTCATCTCAGTGTTCAACTACAAGAGGATCCATTTCCAAGTTCATTCAAGTAGTTGTTAGCCATGAACGAGCTGCCCTGTGAGAAGCCCATCTGGCAAGAAACTAAGGGATGGTCCTGGCCAAAGCCCACGAGGAGCTGAATCTTTATAGTGTTCTTTGATTCTCAGTTGCAGTCCATTAATCTATATGTCTATTCATGTGCCACCAGCACATGGTTTTAAGTATTGTAGCTTTGTCGTTAAGTTTTCAAATCAGAAAGTGTGATTCCTCCAACTTTGTTTTTCTTTTGGGTCCCTTGAGTATCCATATGAATTTGAGGATTATCTTTACCATTTCTGAAGAAAAGAAAAAAAAGGCTGTTAGAATTTTGTTAGGGATTTCATTGACTCTGTAGAACATTTTGGGTAGTATTACTCTCTTATCAATATTAGGTCTTCCAACCCATGAACATGGATATTTTAACATTTACTTAGGTCTACTTTAATTTTTGTCAGCAGTATTTTATAGTGCTCAGTGTACAAGTCTTTCATATCCTTGGTTATGTTTAGTCTCAGGTATTTTATTCTTTGGATGCTATTATAAATGGAATTTTCTTAGTTTCTTTTTTGAGTAGCACATTGCTGGTGTATAAAAATCACAAATGATTTCTGTATGTTAATCTTTCATGTTTCCTCAAAAATGAGACCTAGCTGGACAATCAGCTCTAATGTGTCTTTTGAAGCAAAAATTAATATAAGACCCAGTCTTATTTTACTATTATATAAGACCGGGTCTGATGTAATATAAGACTGGCTCTTATATTAATTTTTGCTCCAAAAGACACATTAGATAGAGTTGATTATCCAGCTAGGTCTTATTTTCAGGGAAACACAGTTGTACCCTGCAATTTTGCTGAATTCATTTATTAGCTGTAGTAGTTTTTGTGGATTTTGGGGGATTTTATATATATACAGAACCATGTCATCTGTAAATAGAGATAGTTTACTTCTAGAATTCTTTCCAATTTAAATCTCTCTTATTTCTTTTTCTTACCTAATTGCACTGGCTAAAGTTTCCAGTACAATATTGAAAAGCAGTGGTGAAAGCCAGCACTATTGTTTTGTTCCTTATCTTAGGGAGATAGCTTAAAGTCATTCAACCTTGAATATGTTAGCTGTGAGTTTTTCATAAATGCCCTTTACCATGTTGAGGAAGTTCCCATCAACTCCTAGTTTTCTGAGTGTTTTTATCATGAAAGGGTGTTGGATTTTGTCAAATACATTTTCCGTATCAATTAAGATGATAGTGTTTTTTTTTTACCCTTTATTCTATTAATGTAGTATGTTAAATTACATTGACTGATTTTCTTATTTTTACCCACTCTTTCATTCTTGGGTTAAATCCCACTTGGCCATGGTATATAATCCTTTTATTAATAATATACTGTTGGGTTCAATAATATACTGTTGCTAGTGTTTCGTTGATGATTTTTTGTATCTATATTCATAAGAGCTATTGTCTGTAGTTTTCTTGTGGAATCTTTCTGGTCTTGGTTTCAAGGTAATACTGGCTTCATATAATGAATTTGTATATGTTTCTCCCTCTTCAATTTTTTGGACGAGTTTGAGTAAGATTGCTGTTAATTCTTCTTTAAATGTTTGGTAGAATTCACCAATGAAGCCATCAGGTCCTAGACTTTTTGTTGTTGTTGTTGGGAGATTTGATTTTTAAGTCAATCTCTTGTTATAGATCTGTTCAGATATTTATTTCTTCTGAGTCAGTTTTGTTTATTTGTGTGTTTCTAGGAATTTGTCGATTTCATTTAGGCTGCTTAATTTGTTGGCATACAATTGTGCATAGTATTCTCTTTTAATCCATTTTATTTTCTGAAATATTGATAGTAACAACCTACTTTCATTTCCAATTTTAGGCATTTGTGTCTCTTCTGTTTTTCTGGGTCAGTCTAGCTGAAAGTTTGAAAATTTTGTTGATCTTTTCAAAGAACCAGCTTTTGGTTCATTTATTCCTTCTATTGGTTTCCTAATCTCTAAGAATAGATTTTCTTTTTCTTTTTCTTTTTTTAACAGGCATGAAGGACATAGGGGACATAGAGAAACCAATCTTAATTAAGGACACTTGGGTGGGTTACTTTGAAGGGGTATATAGAATTTGGCCATTCAATTCCTAAAAAGCAATATTTTATTTCACAACTGTCTCCCAATTTGAGAAAAAGGCCGGGAAATTTTTGCCACTTTTGAAGAGGTGCTGTTTCAGAGAAGGAGATGCTTCTGGAGAACATTGTGTGTTTATTTGACCTCCTATTGAGTGGCTTTTTGGATAGTGGTTAGCTTCTAAAATGGTAATATTGAGGGGGAAAAAATCATACAAGCAAATTAGCTTGCCTTTCTTTATTGTTTTTTTTTTCCACTTCCTGATCCTTGACATCGTGGAACATGATTGTTGGTTTGAAATTGAAATGATACATGGCCTATCTTATTCATCAAAGTGCTGCTTGCTTAGGTCCTAAAGCATATGTTTTGAAAATGAGTGTGATCAAAAGAAATTATATTCAAAATAAAGGTTAAAAGTAGAGACTATCCACATTTCAGACTCAGGGAAGAAAAATAATTCATGCATAAGTATCTTGGAAGCTTCTTTTAGAATTTGAAGATTGAAACCTCTTCTTTTTGACCAGTCCCAAACATGCCACCTCTTTTAACACATATATTAAAAGAACAGAGCAGAGCAAGAAGGAAAAACAGATTTCCTAAAAGTTTTAGACAATGTTTCATCATCGTATTTTCCACGAAATTCTCTCTCCTAGACACAAAACGCAACAGTAAGATATTAATCACCTTAAGAGATGCTATCAACTTTATTAGTATGAAAATTCAGATGCTATCTATAAAATCCCATAAGATTTTGTTTGAAGCTAATAATCAAAAGCTACATTTTTCTTTTTGAAAATTACATTTAGCTTTGAGACACACGCACATTTTATTCTCAATTTTCAACTTCATAGTAATCTTCTATTATAAAAACAAAGCTATTAGAAAATGGGAACCCTCAGATTAATCTTTTGTAAACTCTCCTGAATTGTTCTCTAAATAGTATAAAAGGAGAAAGCTCACACATCTCACATCAGCATCAGTCCATCACAGCCAGTAAATGTTCGTCAGATGAGGCAAATTCCACCCACTATGTCATCGGTAGGCTCTTACTAATAGTTCAAACGTGTGATTCTAGCACTATTCTGTTGTGCTCAGAAATAAACCCAAGATGTAATTTATGTGTCAAAAAATATACTTGTATTTAGGTCAATCCAGCTTTCTAACTGACGGGTACCCACCTACAAATTAAGTAGCTGCCAGGTAGGGCGGCCCACTAGCTTTTGCTGCTGTTGATACTTGATATAATCTTTAAAAAACTGCTGGCAGTTAAAGTAGAAACATGTTTCTGTAAATATCTCCACAGCACTTCCTCCACAGTGAGGTGGAGCCGCAACGTAAGTCTGGGGACAGAGCCAGGAGTGCAGTTTCCGGGCTCTCGGCCTCACGTGGAAAGGGGCTGGCTTAGGTAGTAAATGGCCATCAACTGTGATTGGATGGCTATCAGCTGTGGCTGGTTGGCCATCAGCTGTAACCCTTGAGCCATTGGCTGCTGATATAACTGCCTCGGCTGCGCTGGGGAGTAGAGTCGAGGAGAGTTGGTTGGTTGGCAGAAAAGCGAACAGCAGGTCGCACGTTATGTGAATCCAGCCTCCAGTGAGACTATAGTGGTGTGACTCCCCTACCTATGGCTCCGTGGGTGTTCCTTTTTGGCCTCACCATATCCTATGTTCTTATGTGGGGAGCGGGACCAGAGACCCCAGAAGAGACTCCGCATGACAGTAAGTCTTTTCTATTTTGAGGGCACAATATGAGAGATGCCTGAAGCTGGAGAATTTTTTGGACTGTAGTTGTAAAAAGGTTTTAATTTGTTGCCAATGTTTAAAACAAAGCGATCTCACATAAAAATAGAGACTTTAGGCTTCTCTTGGAAATGGGAAAATTTGGCAAGTAGAGCAGTCTTCTCCACAAGCAGGCTGGAGCTGAGGAGCAGCTGCTCTTTCTAAGACGGGACATGCGCCCTACAGACCTGTTGGCCTTTGAGTTTGCAACTCTGGCTTTTACGTTCCCCACAACTTTTAAAACATGGTCACAGAGTCTACGGCGTGAATACAGAAGACTCTGGAAAAAAGGCATTACTTTCCACATGGAGGCATGGTATTGTGGGTGTCTTAGTCGAACTGGTTCATTGTGACTCTCTGGTCTCCTATTCATCCTGTTTACACAGACTTTAAAAAATCTTATCTCTGCTACTTGTTTCAGGAGGATTGAACGTTTTTGAATTTTCTGTTCCTCACTGCATCTAAAGCCATTTGTGAAATGACTGCAGATACCGTTTCTGCTTGGGTAATTTCTCTCGTTTCCCTAGAAGCTTTTATTCTATGTCCCCTGAGACATCCATGGTTTGTTTTGCCCTCCTTTCAGTACACAACAGTTTCTTTTTCCATGTGGGAATAAGGGACACAGCAGGTTCAGAGTCTTCAAAGTCAGACACCACCCTTTCCCCCAACTCTGCTCGGCTCATGTCTGTTAAACTGCCGTGCACAGTCCACATGGCTCGGCAGAATTCATAGCGGGCACGTGCTACTTTTAATAAGTCACCCAATGATACTTAACTGCTTAAATGTCATAAGGAAATCCTTGCATCTAAAAGGCACATGATAAATAAGGTGTAGTGGGCAGAGTATGGATTTGGGGATAGGAAATAGATATAATTTAAATCCTGCCTCTGCTATTGTATATGTATATGATTTTATTAAGTTTAACTCCTAAGCATCAACTCCCCTATTTATAAAACGAAGGGTAAAAATGAAAATACATGTAAAGCAACAAGCGCTGTTGTCTGACACACAGCAGAGACTCAATAAGGCTGGTTCCTTCCCCAGTGCCGTGTTCTATAGACAATAGAAGTCAAGTCTTGGAAGTCCCACCAGTCTCAGTGACATGAGGAGTGCATCTGGGGACTCTGTAAAGAGAATGCTGAGAATGACATTAACTTCAATATGAACCCAAGTCAACCGAAAGAAAACCAAGAGCCTGGAGAATTCAAGAGTAAAATTTAATTTAAAAGATAGAAATGAAAAGGTCTCCCAAACTTTGTCCTTACTCCTTGATCTCTCCTCGAATCAGTCCTATGTCTCCCATCCAGAGCTACTCTGAAGGGGATGCTTGGCCAAACCGGTCCCTCAACATCTGTCAGCTGAGCCTCGCTGTGTGGCATTGTCTAGCTTCTTGCTACTGACTTGTGATCTGCAGACAAGGAGCGTCAGTACCTCCTGGGAGCTTGGGAGAAATGCAGGATCCCAGGCTCCGGCTCAGACCTACAGAATCAGAAACTGCAAGTCAACAAGATTTCCAGATGGTTCTTATCATATTAATGTGTGAGGAGCACTGCTATCGTTCACATAGTGCATCAGTTGGGCACTTTCTTGGTTATCTGGGTCCAGACTATTCCTTGAGCTCCTGTTACTTGCCAGGCACTGTCAGGTGACTTGTATGTATGTATATTCTAATCCTCACCAAAGGAGGAATTATTATTACTAATTTATGTGTGCTCAAGCTGAGGACCAGAGAGTTTGAGTATCTTTCCTAAGCCGTCAAGAAGTGATCACAAGATCTCTTCAGCAGGCCTGGACCCCTCATTTCTAGGGCTGAGGCTCTCAAACTAGTTTAGGGGGCAGAGCCCCAAAGTCATGGTAATCTCTCAGGAAAATACCGTGAAATATGAGATATAGACTTTTATTACATGAATGAGAAGGGTCTTAACTAGCAGGCTCTAAGACTAAATTATGTTTTTGCAATATAAAAATCACACGTTAGACTATTAAATAAAAGACAAGCTGTCACCCTTTGCAGTTAGCTGCTTCTGAATTTTACCATTAATATTCATCTGTTCCTTGATCTGTTCCTGCTGACACTCACATGCCAACAAGTTGTAACAGGCACCAAAGCTTTAGGAAACGCGAGGGAGGAAATACTTAAATGTTAGACAATTTTCACTTAACTTGTTCCTCCTGTGATTTGCATGAGACCAGGCCTGGCCCATTTTGGCACTCAGATATCACTAGGTGCAACACCTAGTATTTCGGGGGAAGGAAGTTTGAGAAGTTTACTGTTTGGGCAGTTTATGATGCAGAGAACCAACCATGCAGCCTCTTGGTGCTGGAAAGCCTTTCGGCCTAAATACACAACACAAAATCACATACTTCCTGTACATCTCCATTCCCCGAAAGTACCCACAGCCATCCATAGACCATTAATGGCAACCAGGTGAGACAGCCCCCTCTCTCAACACCTACAGGTGTTAAGTACCTACAGGCCAAGAATGAGGTCTAAACTGTGACATCCCCTGGTTTTTCTCCATCTTCCACCTTTCCCAGATTTCCATGTGCTCCACGAGGGCTTATTAAATAAGATAACTTGATAATACTGTTGCCATTTATTGAGTGCCTCCTACCTAGTGCTAGACACAGCTCCAGGGGCTGGTTAAATGAGACACCTGTATGTAGGTACAGAGCATAACAAAGGCTCTTAGAACCACGCCTGTCTGGCACACAGATGTTACTGTCATCATCATCAGAGTCCAGACACTGAGTTGCACTTTAGTGGGAGCTCACACCAGCACTTTATGGAGAGAGAATCTAAAAGGAACAGTAATGAAAGAGGTTTCTTACCCTCAGAACACAATAACTCTTCTCTCTACCCTCCTAACGTCCATTTCACTTTCCACATTTCCCTCCAGCCAGGCTACACATGCTTCAACTCAAGGCCGAAACATGCTGAGAGCAGGGTATGTGATTGACTCCCTGTGCCTCGTTCTGCTGAATGAGTTTCACTTTCCAACCTTATACCCCCAGTTCCTATATCCATAGACAGCTAATCTCTCCAGAGTGGACTCTCTCGTCTTTCTGCTGCCTGTTCCACTTCAAATGGTTATTCCTTCTCTTACTGGAGCTACTTTCATAACCGAACTTCCCCTAAACTATCTTGTCCATGGCAGGACAGAACTCAGGCAGAAACCTTCCCACCCCAGAATCTGCTCTGGCTAAAATACTTGACTAGCTCATTCTCGGCACACACATCTTTTCTCCACACTGACGTGTAAGGCCCCCCCACACATAGAAGGGACAGACTTAGCATACTGTCACAGAGGGACGTCTCTGGCTTTTTGAATGGAACACTTCTTCATACTGTCAGGCTATCTCAGGCATCATAACACATCTGGCACCCTGGCCTTGATCATTAACTGTGTGACAATCAAAACTGACCGCGCATTTGCAAACAGGTGGGGGATGTGAGGTCACACAGGTGGGGTAGTCCTCATTAAGTTTTATTTTTCGGTTGAATTTAGCCTCCACATTTTCCTCCCATTACTCTTAACAGTGCCTGATTGAGCAATAGGTATCCATAATTATAAACCAAACATTTGGGTCATCCAAGAGTATGTAGTAATTTTTAAGGTAAAGAATGTTTCTAGGGAGTGCAATACACTCCAGCAGTAGGATCTCAGGCAGGTTGCTGAGATCTACGCATCCGTTTCCTCAACCACAAAATGGAGATGGGAAGGATACCCAAGGATAGATAGATGCTTCTTTTTCCCCTTCCATTGTGTAGAATTGTTCTGTGAAGTCACTTCCTGGGCTGGAACTACCTTCTTTGTCCCCCATTGTGTCTAGCTGGGGCTATGTGGTTAGTTCAATGAAAGGTGAGCAGAAGTGATGTGTGTTACTTTGTTAACGTGGTTTGGAAGTAGGTGCATCATTTTACCTGTTTCCTCACTTGCCAGCTAGATATCAGTGCCCCGAACATCCTAAGAAGCCACACATTAGCAACAGCGCAGGAAGGAGCCTGGGCTCCCCGGATTTCCATTTGGAGGGGAACTGCCTGCCAATCAGAGATACTCATGCTAGACTTGGATGGATAAGGAAACTTCAGTTGTGTTTGAGCCATTGTACATTTTGGAGTTTGTTAGAGCAGGTAGCATTGCCTTAACTAATACAATATTTAACTCTTGTGATAAATTAAATAAGGTAAAGCACTAAGGAAAGCTCCTGGTACATGGTAAACATTCAACAAATGCTAGCTATAGTTATTATAATAATTATTATTGTCTCCCCATATTTTTCAGTGGGGTCAATAGCATCAGAGTCTCCTCCATTGTTTGGTGAAAACTGGGTGAAGGATGATTTGGGATGCCCTGGTTTACCTGGGACTGGCGGGTTTCCTGCGATGCACAACTTTCAATGTAAAAAAAGGGGATGACCTAGCCTTATCGAGGTCCTCTGTAACCAGTTTCTACCCCACCTTCCCCTATGAGTTTATGGATGGGAAAGATATATTTTCTGTTGAGACTATGAGGTTTGGTACCCTGGTTTGATAAAGACAGGTGGTTTTACATGAATGAAAACACTCATTTTTCTGTCATTACTGCCATTGTGCCACTGGTGGACGGGACATGCGTAGACAATGGAAGGGCCAGTCTCTTGGGCAGGACCAGGATACGTGGACACTTCTAAGTGTCTAGCAGAGATATGGAGGCTGCTCTGATACACTGGCCTGGGCCTCTGGCTGGGGGTCCGGAGGCTACATCTGCCTGCTCTCTGGGTCTGCAGCATTAGTAACTTCAGATTGGTATGAAGTGTGAGAGTACATGCACTAAATAGGACCAGATAACAATACTTTATATAGGCCTCTCCTATATCTTTGCCTCTCCTGTTGAATTTCCTTTTATTTTTGTTTACATTTTATACTTTGCCAATTCCTTTGGTGAACATCAACTGATGTTCTTGCTGCACTGAAATAAGAAAAGGGTTTTATCTACATTTTTGCTAACACTTTAAATTAGTGGAATATTCTCTGGCTGGAAGGCAATGGTAATCTACATAAAGGAAGTCTGACAGGAAGGGGAAACACCATGGGAAAGGTGAGAACTGCTTGGCCAACCATCTCCTCCCATCTTCCAGGGCTAAGATGGACGAGGCATGCCTTTTGTTTTCATAGGGACAGCAACCCCTTATCGCCTATTGCCTAACAGCATGGACTATGGACCCAGATTGGGTGAATTCTGTCTTAGCTTGGGCTGCCATAGCATACTGCAGACTGGCTGGCTTTAGCCCAGAGCCAAGCATAAGGTGAACATTTAAACTTTTACCTGCAATTATATACACAGAGAAGAGTCACCACCACGCAAACCCAATTTGTACAATGTGCACTCCGTCCTCACCTTAAGCACTGAAATAACCCCAAGTGGAAACCTCATCATTACAACTGCACCACGAATTTAAAAGTGGCAGTTCTCCAGCAGGTCAAGAAACTCCCCATCAATCTGGATATCAGGTGTAATCATGTGTTTCTTTCCCCAGAAGAATGTGTCCCATTTGTCTCTTCTCTGTGAAGAGATCCAGGGCACTAAATCACAAAGGAGAGAAAAGACAAGAAGAAGAGTGGATTTAGGAAATCACTTAGTGGTTGCCTTAGGACTTGCACATGGAATATACAAGATTAAAGAAAGTGAAGGCACAATCACTTTTAACAGTCCCTTGGAAAAACTCCATCCTCAAATGTCCTTCATTCTTGTTGCTATTTGTTGAAGCTTTGCAAAGCTGACTAAGAGTGTTTTATGCTAATTGGCTTTATCTGACATCCCTTTATCATTTGAAATTAATAGACAGCCTAGTAGATACAAGGTTAATGGAATATCTTCTCCACCTCAGATTTGCAACTTGGCGTTTTCCCCAAAACACCACTTTCATCTTTCTATGAGCGGTCGTGTCTATAAAGTCTTCTAAGAGAGGCATGCTGTCTAATCCCATGAACCCTTTCGTGAAATGCTCCAGAGAGAAATTGTTACACTGTCATTGTAGAAGCTGTTCTGATCTTGGCATGCTCCTAAATGCCCATCACATTTGACATCCTCTTAGCCTGGTGGGAAGACAGCAGCCTGATATGCCAAGCACCAAGCAACGGCTGGCCCTGTAGCAAAGCCCCTTCTTCAACTCTTTGGAATGATGCCATCTGAGAGAAGTAGAATCAAACTCCACCTCAAGGTGCTGAGATGATAGAAGCCCTCTCTCCTCTGCTTCTCCCTTTCTAGGAATACAGGCTGAGGGAACATTTGGAAAGAAATTATAAAAATATTATAAAACTAGAAAGACTTTTGGCTAAATGAAGGTTTCTCTGAGTATCTATGAGGAGTAAGAGGAGAGGAGAGGAGATGGGAGGAGAGAAGAGGGGAGGGGAGGGGAGGAAAGAAGAAGGGAGGGAAAGAGACAGGAGGGGAGGGGAGGTAGTAGATAGGGTGACTATTTGAGCATTCAAGAAAAAGAGTCAAAAGAATCATCTGGTTTATCTGTTTGACTAACTCATGTCAATAAAAGGACAGGAAAATTGAGGGAGCAGATTGAATATAGAGTTCACAATGGCTTCACAGGCTTTAGGCTCCAAAGTCTTAAACAGCAGTATGCCAGTATTTAAGACATGCACAAGGTATAAAGAATAAGACAAAATAAGACTTGATACATGTTGTATTACATACCTCCCATTTCCTCCTGCACCCCACCCCAAAAGTAATCAGTATCCTGAATTTGTTGTTGAACACTGCATGCTTTTCTATGACTTTGCTACATGCTAATTGCTTTGCATGTTTTTAAACATTATTTACATTTCTATCAGATGTAAACAGTAACAAATAGATGTAACAGAAAGAAAACAAAATGAAAGCAACTTAAACAAAATACAAATTTATTCTTTGATCATATCAAAGAAATCTGGTGGTAGGCCATCCAGGGCTGATACAGTGGTACCTGAAAATCTGTTTCATCCTAGCACATGGCTTCCATTTTCAACGTCACCTTCTAGTCTAAAGTTAGTTGCTGGAATTTCAGCCATTCTGTTCACATTGCTAGCTGAAAGAAAGGGAAAAGGCAGAAGGGCACAAAGGGGTCAGTAGCAGCTAAGCACAATTCCTTTTTTTTTTTTTTTAATTTATTGGGGTCACATTTGTTAGTAAAATTACATAGATTTCAGGTGTACAATTCTGTATTACATCATCTATAAATCCCATTGTGTGTTCACCACCCAGAATCAGTTCTCCTTCCATCACCATATATTTTATCCCCCTAGCACAATTCCTTTCAGAAGTTCCTGGAAGCCCTTATCATTTCCACTTACAACTCATGGGCCAAAACTAAATCACATGACCATACAAAGCTGCAAGATTCTCTTCATTCTGGGAAGCAATTTGCCAACTGATATTATAAATTCTATTACACAGAAGGAAGTAGAGAATGGCTTAAGCAACTGTATTCTCTGCAAAGATTCAGAGTAGTCTGTGTGTTTGTTTTTGCTTACATGCATTGCTGAGATTAATCCATGTTAACAGTTATAGCTCTGGTTCATTAATTTTCATGGCTGTATACTATTTCCTTCCTTCCATCCTTCTTTCCTTCTTTCCTTCCTTCCTTTTTTGTTCTCTCTCTCTCTCTCTCTCTCGTTGCACCAACCTGAACCTCCAGTTCAGTGATCAATACTGAATACAAGTGGTAGTAGCAGGTTTTTTTGTCTCATTTCTCATAATTTTTCTAACATTTCACCAGTTTTAAGTTCGCTGTAGGATTTCATAAGGTTCTGTATTGGGCCTTTTTCTCCCTTAGCATAAATATTTATTGAACATTTGCAACATGAAAGGAACTGTGCTAGGTGCTATGAAGTAGACAAAGATATACAAGACATGATTCCTACCTCAAGAAACTAACAGGATCATGAGTGACACGAAACGCATACAAATAACTTGAATACAGAGCAATTTGAAAAGTGACAAATGAAAAATACAAATTGAGAGTTTAGATGTTGCATCATCTCCTTGAAGGATTCAACTCAATAGATATTGAGTACCTACTCTGCAAGGATTAGGGAAGACTCTGTAAGAGGTTATTTGAATCTTAAAAGTGTTTCTAAAACTCAAATGAATAAACTCTTAGGTTAGTAATGAGGATAAGTTTGTGTGCAGTACTTTGCTTATTTTATGATTCAGCTTTTAAAACCCAAAGGTTTTAAGAAGGGGAAAAGGCCAGTTTTATCCCCATGACAGAGCTAAACTCTAAAATATACAGTGCAAAAAATATATATATGTCAGTATTATGGAAAATAATGTTTCAGCTACAAAGCTACATTTTAGGCATAAATTTAAGAAATAGAGTGGACATGTAAGAGTTGTAATGCTATCTTTATAGAAAGAGGGACAAAAAATACTGCCCATAAATAATTGCTTTTAGTGCCTTCAGAACTTGAATTTTGTGTGTGTGTGTGTGATTTTGTAGTTAAATTCAATTCAGTAAGCTGCAAGGAAAAAATAATCCTCTAGGGCTTGGATAAAGCCATTTTTTGGTATGTTTTTCTCATTATAAGTAATTAGAGGTAAAACTTGATTGTACCCTCTTCTAACTATCCTAAAAAGAAATAAATATCCATTTTCCTAAATCGTTTTTATTTGGCAGTGTTACATATGTATTACCACATAGAAAAAAGAGACTTCTTCCAACATTTTCCCATACAAAACATCTATCAATCTTATTATAGTTAATATTTTGTAACTAAAATCTTGTCTGACTCAGTTGTGTATGAAAAGTGAGAAAAAGCAGAATCTAATTCTCTCGGGTAAAGTATAATAATACTACAGAAAAAAAATAAAAGAATGACAGGAATGATCAATAGTTTTCCATGCCAGTGAGATGAAGAAATATCTGAGAAGTGTCCCCTCCATCGGGTCACTAGAGACCTTACTGATGCCATTTTTAGTGAAGTGAGTGGAGTGGGAAGGAAGCCCTTACTGAACGAAGAAGGGAAGGTGAGGGAGAGGAAACAGTGAGTATAGACAACTTCTTCCACCAGTGAGTCTGCTGCCATAGCTCAAATTCCCTCAGGAGGGTTGGAGTCCAGAAAATAATGGCTCTCAAATGCCAATTGTTGAATTCCATCCAGATACATAAAATAGTTTTCAGTGGTCCAAATCAAAATGAGGAAGGTATAGACTATGTTGGAAGTTGTTCATAAAACTGCATTCATTCAGTTTAAAGAATTGGCTCTTACTTTGAGATAATGATGTTCCGAAGTATCTGTCATCTCTTGGTGACGGTAGGAGTAGAGGTGGGGAGACTTTGTGAAAACACCTTTTCCTCTATGAAATGATGGGGAAGGTAGGTAAAAATTTTCGGTATGGCTCCTTTTTCGTAAAAATGTTCTGAGTAAAATTTTAATAGTTGTAGTTGTATATTTGTTTCATTTCATTTCTGGTGGAGTTTTTTTTGTTTGTTTGTTTTGTTTTTTGCTTTTGTCGTTGTTGTTGTTGTTGTTGTTGGCCTAAGATTCAAAAGTCTTAGAATCAGATTTCTTTCCCTAGAACAGAAACTTCCTTGAACAGACCATTACCGCAGCAAACCCACCTGGGATACTCCACCTCCTCTCAAAGGCCTGTCTCTTTTCTCCCTAACTTTGCTTCCTTAGCCACCCTGCCCTAGGGAACATGCAGGGTCCCACAAGTAGGACCCCTTCCTTTTCTTCTCAGCCCAACAGCCAGGCGCAGTGTCATAGAAGAGAGCAAAACCTCACCTCTTTAGTTGTAGGATTGCTAACCACCAACTCCGGGCTACTCAATTCTACACAGCCCCAATTGGGCCATCTGTCTATAGCAGTTCTGCCAGGTGTGACAGCATTTTTGTACTCTTGTCTTGTGGGCAGTGAACTCCTGCAGATTTTGTGCCATTGTCAGTTTGGTAGACCCTATGGGTTCTTTTATTCCTTCTTTCTCTCACTCGATGAGGACGATGGCGACGATGATGATGATTGGAGTTCCATAGACAGAAAGTTCTTTAGTCCTGTAAGTCATGCTTTTTAAATTACTTCTCTTTACAAAAACAGAATTTTGTTCAAGAATGACAAATAGCAAACCTAATGTGCATGTGACCCGATATGTGTCAATTTGAAAACGGTGACAGATTATATTTTCTGAGGTAGCCATCCAATTTCCCTTCTTACATACTTTTCTTCTGATGCGAGGTTGGCACTTCCAGTTGTGAGGGGGTGTCTGTGTCACTACCCTTTGAAGGATGGTAGGTCTGGGACTATGATAGAAGTGATGCTATGTGACTTCCAAGGCTGAGTCATCACAGAAGATACAACTTCCACTTGCAGCTCTTGGGATGGTCGTTCTTGGAATCTAGCCACCATCATGAGGAAGTGGAGGGACCATGTATGGGTGATCTGGCTCATAGCATCAGCTGAGATTCCAACTGACTACCAGCATTGACTGCCCGGCATCTGAGTGAACAAACCTTCACATGACTCTAGCCCCCAGCTATGGAGTCACCCCAAGCCTTCTAGTCTTCTAAGCTGATGATGCAGACATTATGAAGCAGACACAAACTGTCTCTGCTGTGCCCTTTCTGTGTTCCCAACACAGAATCTGTAAGCATAATATGATGTTCATTGTTTTAAGCCACTAATTTCAAATGATTTGTTATGCAACAATAGAAAAGTGGCAACGAAGCTTGTTGATTTGTTATGGAATAATAATGAAAGTTAACATTTATAGGGCCTGGTAATCGGTAAGGAATTTATAGTACTTTCTCATTTAGTCCTCAAAATGAGCCCTTGAAGTACGCATTCTTATAATTAATTTAGTTTTACAGATGATCAAACTGATGCACAAAGGCATAGGTGAAACCTCATGGAGCACAAATATGTTTCATATTTTCATAATTAATGCCATATTATTTCTCTTTAACTCTTTTGGCTTTTTTCTATATGCCAGTGACAAAGGGTCATTTAATGATGAATATCTTTTTTTTATGTGAACTTTTGAAGAATCTAAATTCTGAGTAAAACTTGGAGTAAACTTCATTCATATGCAAACTCAGAGTTTGCATTGTCTTGAAAGAGAGATTATAAAACAATTTAATGGAAGAATACTGGCAAGTATTTTGCTCGCGGAAAAGATAGTATAATAAACTGGTTTCTATAAAAAATATACTCCATTGCATTCTTATATTTTGTTATAAGAGGCTCGAAGAACTCTGCAAAGGGTTATCTTCATCTGTCAACCATATCAACCATAATCCTGTCTCTTGAAGGCTTGGAATGGTATAATTAAGTGAGCTCTAAAGGATCAAACACCCAGCAGGAGGGGAAGGGGTAGGAATTGTACCTCCTAGTCTGTGAGCCGGCCTCTTTATTTACTTAACTGCAGTTTTCTGACAACACTAAGCATCATTCAGTCATTCATTATTAATTTTTAAATTTACAGTGACCTATCACACACTAATAGTGTATCAGGCACAATACTAGTGTGATTGGGAAATGTTTTTGAACTATTAATTAATTTTTTAAAAATTTCCCCCCATCTTTTTTTTTTGGTTCTTTCCCCCAATTCAGCCAGTTGGGTTTTTCTGGGTTCATAAATCCAAGGAAGTGATGTGAAAACAGAAATCAGAGGGAAAAAAGGTGCCCTTTGTTTTGGGGTTTGAAAACATTCAGAGGAACACAGGACTCCATATAGATAAAATATTTGCGAGAGAGAGCTCAAAAATAAGAGCAAGGCTTTTATCTACGCCGTCCTCTGCTCCTTCCAGGAAAACAGTCTCTGAACTGAGAAGATGAGGAGAGTTGGAAGAAGGTAATGAGCGTGCAGACGTGGATGGGGCCTGGGCGAGGGGCCTTGTGCCTGTCTCTAGGTAGGAATGTCTGCAGAGACCAGGCTTCAGTCAGCAGCACAGACCGCCTATTCCCTGGTGGTGAAGGAACTGCAGGATGGTTTGTTTTGCACATAATAGAGACAGTGGTGAGATCCACTGGGTGGAAGGGCCTCGTGACTGGGAAGAGGATGTCTCCCTGGTCGTCTTTGTGAACCACTGACAGGCTTGGAAAGACAACAGGTCCTGGCAGGTGCTTGTGTAGACAGAGAACAAGGGGAGATTCAGAAGGCACGCATGTAACGCCCCTACCACCTCGGTGCCACCTCGGGGACGCGGATAGGCAACCCTGTCGATTTAGATTAAATTTATCTACCTTGGGAGAATGGGGGATTTGTAAAGAGACATGAATTATTTAGTTGTATTTTTGCACACTGATGTTAGGAGCAGTGCTTTTTCTTGACTGAACCAGGTTTGGGGATAGTTGGATAAAGAGATAATAAACGAGCAAGCAAATAAATGAACAAGATAATTATACGCTGTGAAAGGAGTCAGGAAGGAAGTAAATTGGGTGCTAGAGAATAACCAGGAGGACCTACCTACCTAGGCTGGTCAGGAAAGGCCTGCAGGAACAGCCAGCACAAGGGCCCTGAGCTGTGAAAGAGGTTGGCCTGTCCTTACCCTGCAGAAGGCCAGCTGACCGGAGTGAGGATTGGGATAAAATTGGAAAGGCTACAGGGTCTTGTGGGCCATGATAATGCGTTGGGATTTTATGTGCAGTGAGAAGCCATTAAAGTGTTTGAAGCAAGAGAAATCAAAGTCAAATCTATATTTTAAGGAGATTGATCAGGCTGATGTGTGGCCTCGACTGTAGGGAGAGGGACAAGAACAGGAGTGGGGTGTCCCGTGAGGGACTCCTGCAGTGTCCAGGCCAAAGATGACAGGGTCTGGAACGAAAGGGGAACATGGGATGAAAAGAAAACAGTAGAACAATATAAGGTATATTTTAGATATAGAATCAAGAGGACTGGCAGATGCGTTTGAGTTTGAGAAAAGGAAAAGTAGATGTCCTCTTATTCCCAGGTGTCTGGTTTTTGTAACCAGGTAGACATTGGGCCATTTCCTGAATCTGAGGGAAACGTGATGCTGGAAGTGTGGTGAAGTCTTTTTGGGGTTGTGGTAGACAATCACTTGTTCCATTTAGACTTGTTCAGTTTGATATGACAAGAAGCCGTCTACATGGTGCTGTTCGGAAGGTAGTTAGATGAGTTGGTAGTTCAGAGGTGAGGTCTGGGGAGATATAAGTTTGAGAGTCATCACTCTACAAATGGTATTCAAGATCATGGAATGGATGAGATTGATTAGGGAAAAAATGTGATGGATAAGAAAATTAAGGCCAGAGAACTAAGCCGGATTCCAACATTTAAGATTTACTTTAAAGTGAAAAAGTGTATTTCTATTTCTTTACTCTTTGTGATAGCTCTGCTTGGTGCATAGAGCAGCTGACAGGGAACCAACACGAATGAGCCCTCTTCCTCACATACAACTCCCTTCTAAGGCTCTGAATCAGTCTTCTCGGTATTAGTTTCCCCAGTTACACAAAAAGGCCCCTGTGGTAGGAGCCACTGCCTCCCTTACAAGGCTTGGTGAGAAGTGTCAAGATGGAATAAAACTCAGGCACAAAGATTTACATTCAAATGCCAGCCATTTTCTCAGTCTTTAAGAATAGTCCAGACTTTGTATTTTAGGCCTTTAGAAATACTAATAATGCAAACGGAATCAAAATCATCATTCATATTATTAACAAGCATTTTTTTGAGTAATGTTTTGAGTAAGTGCCTAATAAAGTTTAAGAACTAAAAGTAACTCATGTTTATTAAAGAGGAATTACTAGGTCTCCATTCATAAGCTTCAATATCCTGCTTAATGGATTCCATACAACATAACACAGAAATCCAGTGAATGAATTATGGAGAAACAGTCCACAAAAATTATATGGTTTCCTCTTTTACTGTTGGTCTCCCTCCATGAAATAACAATGAGGAGTGTAGTTTGAATAAAGCCATTTCTTATAACAGAATGAAAGCATTAGGGTGACACTGGTTGTATTTTAGCAGACTGGCAAGGACATCAAAAGCTTTATGGTCGGAATGTGCCCCCTTGTGGAAGATGTGAGTAAATAAAGACGCAGAGGAACCAGTATTGAGCTCAAGATCTTGTGAGAGAATTGAGGGTGGTGAGAGGCCTAAAGAGGCAATGAATAAAATGCTTGTTGACCACATTTAGTAAAGAGCTGTGTAAGGAAGCAGTCACTTCATCAAATAAGGAAATGAGTGTAGCCGGGTGGAAAGGAGAGCCTGGGGCAATTAAGCTTGCAGTCTTAGGTTCTAGAAAACTTGAATCATTTGTGATGAATTATAAATGAAAAAGCCACTGAATGAATTGTAAAGTGGTAGAGGAGTATGTTGCCTCTGAACTCAGCCTGCCTGGGTGCAGATTGTGGCTCTGTGAGTAGCTGTGTGACTTGAGGGGGTCATTTTGCTGTTCTCTAAGCTTCTGTCACCCCATCTGTAAAACAGAATAATGACAGTGCCCTGTTAGGTGTTGGTTGCAGTTATAGATCAGAGCTGTTGTCTGAAGCAAATGAACTAATGAAGAGGAAGAATTTTTAGTATAGTGACTGTTGTTAAAATAACTATCACTGTGACCTGCCAGTGCATACATTTAAAAGCATGGAAGACATTGGCATTTCTGGTTTTAAAAATGGCTTCCAGATACAGTCACTGACTACAAAGGGAAGCTCTGTGGCTCCGTGAAAGTTGGGAGCTTGAAGATTTTTGAAGTTTTCTGCAAGATACACTAGAGACAGTAAATCAGGTTCCACTCGCTCATCTGCCATATGTGTATTATCAAAGGTGTCCGGGCACATACAGATGAGTGTGACCAATTTGTTTTTATTGCAGTTGAAGGAAGGTCAGTCAGGGCTGGGTAGCCGACTGAGCAGGGCTGGTGGGGTGGGTGGTGTGGGGAAGGGTTCAGTTCGTGAGTGACAGACAGGTAAAGGCAGAAATGAGAAATCAAGCCAGGGCCACAGGAAGGGCACAGGTTTACTGGAACCCAGAAGAGTTGTGCGTTAGGAGGACACAAGAGAACATTCTCAGAGCAGTGACTACTTCCACTCAAGCAGCAACGTGGTGCCAGTGGGCAACAAAAGAATAGCAGGATAATCATGGGAACTTTTCTGGGGTTTCTGAACTTATCTTTCAAAAAAAAAAAAGTGTTTGGCTTTTAATTCTCTCAAACGTGCTGCCAAAAATTCAGGTATTTGAAAATGTCAAGAAGCACTAGTGCAGCTAAGAATCTCAAAAGAGAGAGGTTGGTGGGCGTGTGTATGAGGTCTGAGGGCCACGCACCAGGCTGAAGGCTATCCTTCAGAAGGAGGCCTCAGGGAGACCTGCTGGTGAACAGCTCTGCCTGTCTCTCTCATTCACTGAGAGAGCTTCATTTTAAATCTAACTTTTGTAAAATAGTTATCAAATGAGGAATTCCAATTCAATTAACTATCATTTGGAAGTTACCTACCTTTCTCCTTTTCTTAATCACTAGAAGGGGTAAGTTTCTCTTGTTTGCTCACCTCACAAAACGATAGCTCAATATACTTTGAAAATTAATTCAATCTAGTGACTGTTATAAAATGAAACAAAGCCAATGTAATGATATCAATGATGATATTAGGCTTCCATGAGTTTCTCTGCATATCCATGCCATCCTTGTGGGTTCCTTTGTCTGGCTGCTTGGCCTGGGTCATTCTTTTACTGTCCCCATAGCACACTCTCTCTAGCACCTACCATTCCTCTCTTCATTGGCTTTGTGCAAGTCCCATCTAGCCTGTCCACACCTTTGGGTTACTCACACTTTGTTTTGTCTTTTCTTGATCTGGGCTGACAAGTGTTCCTTGGAGGAAAAATCCCCAAATAGTGCTATTAGAGTCCATCATGTATTTGTACTCTCAAAATCTGATCTGGGACCTCAAGGCCTCTTTCAAATCTTTTATTTACTTCTTATCAATCCCTCACTTTCCCCATGGTGTCTGGGTAGGACCAGACCTGTTCCTCTGCCGTCAGGGTCCCACTTCTCACTTTCAGTAAATCATATTCTATCCTTTACTTCGGAAGAAGAACTAGGATCATTTTTCTTGGCTCTTCTTTGTCCACACAAACTGATTTTTGTTTTCAGTGTAAACATTTTTTCATGTGTCTCAGAGGAATGTGGTGCTTCCTTTCTGCCAAGGCTGACCTTACATTCTGCTCTGGATCCTGTCCCTGGAACACTCCTTCAGTGCCCTGCTTCATCGCTTATCTCGTTTCTGTCCCTTGGCCAATTGCTTCCTTTATGCCTGCTTCCCATGTCTAAGTGCTTCCAACTATACTTGCCTACTATTCAACTTCTAACTCCTTGTCAAACATCTTGAAACAGACCTCTATGCATATTCCCAATGACTACTACTCTTTACCATCTAGGCTGACTCTTATCACTCTATTATAATGTTTTCTTTTTCTTTTTTCTTTTTTACAGTGTTTTTTGGAGGGCTGTTGATGACCTGTCTTCAGGTGTTATCTTTCTTAACCTCCCTAGAAAGTTTCAAATGGCTGACCATCCTCTTTCTTAATAATCTCCTCCCCCAATTCACATGATACTGCTTTGTCTTAATGTTTTCTTCCTGCTTTTCTTAGCACTAGTTTTATACCTCCAATGCATTCTCCATGTGTTGTCTGAGTAGTCTATCTAAAGTACCAATCTGACCATGTCATTCTTCTGCTTCAACCACTCACGCTTCCAGTTTTAGGATCAATCCCAAATCTTTTCTTTTTCTTTCTTTCTTTTTTTTTTTTTTTTTGAGTTTCAGGTGTACAAAACAATGTAATAGTTAGACATTTATACCCTTTACAAAGTGATAACCGCCCTTCCCCAATCTACAACCCCTCTAATATCATATATAGCTGTTACAATTCCATTGACTCCATTCCCTATGCTGTACTCTGCATCCCATGACCATATATATATATATATATATATATATATATATATATATATATATGTATGTATATACGTGTATATGTGTATATATATATATATATGTATGTATATATGTGTATATATATCTATATATATATATTTAATTATAGGATCACCCCCAAATCTTTAAGATGGCTCATGATGTTCTGCTTACTTCCTTAGCCTCTCACCTCACTGCTTCTCATCCACTCCATAATCCAATTACCCTTAATTACCCAGTTACCCAGGCTGCTTCCTCTAATTGAACACTCTTCCTCTACCTTTCCCTTTATGCACCACCTCTCATTATCTCCTTCGACTAGCTAAGTCTTGCTGGTTTTTCATATTTCAGTTTAGCTATCATTTTCTCCTGGAAGCCTGGTCTAGTGTCCCATGTCTCAGCTGGATGTCTCTACTATGTGCTTCCAAGCCTGTCTTTCTATAGAAGTTATCGTGGTGCGCAGTCATCTCTTTTCTCATCTCTGACCCCCACCATTCTGTGGTCTCCATGACAAAAAGGCTCTGGTTGATTAGGTCGCCACTGAAGTCCCACAGCAAATTACAAATATTAGAAGCTTAATAAATATTAATTGAATGATCAAGACAGTGAATTAAATGTGTTATACAATCCACATAACTAATAGTAACAAAAGTAGCTAACATTTTTATACTGCTTACCGTGTTTTAAGTACTTACTATGTATTATAGTATTTTCATAGTTTTAAGTACTTGAGTACAAATTAGTACTATTTAACTCATTTAATTCTCCTAACATACTCACAAGGTAGATAGTAACATATTTTTATTTTACAGAGGAGAGTAGACTGAAGGATAATAAAATAATGTTCTAGATCAACAGTTAACAAACTACTGCCGTTGGGCCATCTGCCTGATTTTGTAAATAACGTTTTATTGGTACACAGTCATGCCCATTTGTTTACATATCTTCTATGACTGCTTTCCCACCACAGTGGAAGGGTTAAGTAGTGCTGAGAGAGATTGTGTGTCCTGCAAAGATGAAACTTTACTATTTGGCCCTTTATAGGTTCATATTGACTATCTACCAAAAAGTCTTCATTTAAGGCATCCTGGAAATTATGTTTATTTATGCTGCCTATTTTTTATATCCTGAGAAGACAACCTCACTATTCTTAAACTCCATTTCAATTTTCCACTTTTTATTACTATTGTGTTTTGGTAGTACATTAAAGCAAAATCTATCCATCTATAATATAAAAATACTTTCTCTTCATGGAATAGATACTTTTAAAACCCCATGACCTGGCTCTTTCTAGTTTATAGAATTTAGAAATTGAAGGTGCCCATGGCCTCTCCCAATCCATTTTTAAAATATGGATTTGGGAATGAGGTCTGGAGACCCGTGAGCAATCAAGTGTAGGGTCTGGACAAGATCCCAAGTCTCCTGACTTTCTGACAAAGGCCCTAGCAGCCCAGCTCTCTGTCTCCCAGAGCACCCACTCTGCCTGAAGAAGTTATTTTTGGGTCAGTGATTTGGGGTGGAGACAACAAGTTTGGAAGTTCTGTTTTCTGAAAGCATAGAGCCAATTCTAAGCCCTCAGCATCAACAGGACCCAGAGTGTAGCTAAGGACTGCTGTTACCTTTCTGTTAGAACTTGTCCCTGACTTCTTTGTTTATCCCATTCATGTGTGTATGTGTGTGGGGGTTAGGGGGTGGACAACCCAGTTTTTGTGACCAAATCTTAAGCAAATGAGAAAAGTGCTCTAAGTTCTAACTAGCACAAGTGCTACTCTAGTAAATATTGGTTTTGATACCATCTGAGCCTTGGGGTACAAAATTTGAAAATTCCAAATGGTTATTATTCAGATCAATCAGTAAAGAGCACATTGGCCTCCGGGGAGCGGCACAGCTCAATTAGCACACACAGCATCCACTCCCGTGCTTACCGGATGCAGCTCACATCACCCAGGACCCTGCACAGGCAACACTGTGGTTAAGGATATGTCACGGCAAATCAACAAAATATGCAGTTTGATCAGCACATTCTAACAGCAGATCATTAAAATATGCAACCAGATCCCCCAAGTGCATGAAAAATTAACTAACAAGTTTTGTATCTTGATCAGTTTAATGACTGAGAAGTCGCTGAACAAGAGTGTCAAATTGTACAGTCTGGCAAGGGGGCAGATAATTGCCTGAGAGGAGCTGGGAGGGCCAGAGCTAATATTGTTGGTTTTCAAAATACCAATCCTTAGAATTCAATGACAGAGAGAGCTGATTAGTATTAAGATGTTGTCCAGCCTGTTTCCAGCAGGATGTGATGAGATGTCGAGCCTTCTGATGTAAATGAAACATTGATTCTCCCTTTCAGGCTTCACTAAATCTTAATGGACTCAGCCATGCGCCGGGAATCTCCTGCCAATGGCATCATAGACACATGTGTGGAACTAAGAGGCAGTGGCAGCCTTCTGGAACTATCTAGACAATCTGACCTTGAAGAGCAGCTAAAAGAAAGAGGGGGGAAAATGTTATTTAGTCAAACTTTATCAGAGATGCCCCATGCCATTGAGAAAAAAGCAGGACTTAATAAACCAAGAATGCTCCAGCTAGAAAGTTGGTGGAGAATTTGAGTAAATTAAGCCTGAGTGGTTGTGATCACTGAGGAGACATGTAAATTGGATTGTCAGAGAAGACTGTGAGGCCTGCTATCACCCGGCTATTGGCAAGATGCTGATGGGGAGATTGACAACCCACTTTTAACACAGCCACACTTGCCCCCAATGAGCTGGCCTACGTATTCACGGGGACTTGAGCATCAGTCTATTAATTCTGCTCTGCTACTTGATCTTGGCTGACTGGCTGGCATTGCAGCTGCAGGAGTGTTGGTTTCCCAGGGCATAAATTTACCCCCTTTTATAATGAGCTGGGTAACAGAAAGATGGCAATCCCAAATAAAAGGCAGAAAGCAAATCCAAATGGGAAACATTCTTCAGACAAAGGAGGAGACTGGCAGTCTGGCAGATGCTGAGGCTGGCCCTGGCTGCCGGTCGCCCTTCTGTTGAATGTGTACTGTTGGGCCAGAGGAGGTAGGAGAAAGGTAGATGTTTTTGTGTCTTTATCAGTTCAATTAGACTTTTCCAAAATGTAACACATGAACACACCTAAAATGACTTTTGGTCAAATGTGGTATATGGACACACTTTTTAAAATGGTTACAGTTAAATGATTCTATTTTCAGGAATATTGGGTATAACAGAAATAGCACATCACATTCATGATTTAACTAGTATTATTTCTTAGAGTGAGGTAAAGATAGCAAAAGTCAAATTAAACCAAATTTAAAGAAAAATACTCCATGTATGATAAGACGTGATAAATAGATATGTCAAAAATCGTAAAGGGATTTTCAAATGGCTGAGGTTTAGGAAAATTTGGGCTAGAATATTTCCCTTAAGCAAGAAAGTTTCATGCAATTCAGCTTATGAAACAGTCCTGTGTATCTGTTGAAAAATGTAGGTTACTGTTTATAATGATTTTCAACAGAAAAGGAAGAATGGAGAATAGGAGTAAATCATGGAAATAAAAGAAGGATCTCAAAATTTGTGACTTATCCCATTTGCATTTATTGGCTGAGCTAAGGGAAGTTCTCTAGCTATCAACGTAGGAAGAGAAAAAAGTTAAGGGTCCGCAGATTTTTTCCACGCTGTGTTTCAATGATACATGTTATACACTGCTCCATGCTGCCATGGGGCCAGAACCTGGTCTGCATGACGACCCTCTTTCTTGATCAATCAAAAAATGTGAATTTCAAAAATTTATAATAAACAAGCGAAGGAACATAAAAGCACATTACTGGAGTTGGCTTATTACCTCCCTGTACACAAAGATAAAAAGTAAGAAGCTCAGACCCAGAACACACACTTGAGGCACTAACACATTAATAAGCTCTCATAAAACCATAAAAGTACTCTTTGAATTACCCAAAACTAATGTTTAATCATTAAAGTTTTAAGTAAATTTTTATTAATATTTTATTATAAATTATAGCATGCATCAAAGCATATATATCTATATATACAACTTGCATACATGCATATATGCATGTTTTTAAAACAATAAGACACACCTTACCCTCTAGCTACCTTAAGATATACAAAATGACTAGTATTTCGAAACTGCCAGTATGTCCTCCAACAGCAAACTTGTTCCCTTCCTTTTCCAGTTACCTATTTTACTAAGTTTAATGTTGATCATTTCCTTGCCTTTCTTTTAATCTTACTATGTATGTGTGCATGTACCCCTAAGTAATGTATTATCTAATATTTCCTGTCCTTTAATTTTATATTAAAGGACTCACACTATATTTTTCTTCTTAATTTGCTTTTTTCATTCAATATTATGATTTTAGTATTGAGACATTAATATACATAAATTTATTTTTATTCATTCCCATCCCTGTGTACTACTCCAGTGAACATACCGCAATAATTTATCCACTATCCTGTTCATTGTTTATTATTATGAACAATGCTGCTTTTACAGATCTCCTGGTGTCCATGGGAAAGAGCTTCCATTGGGTATACACTTATGACCGAACTTGCTAAGTCCTAGATATGGGCTTCTTCCACTTCATAAGGTAGCATCACATTGTTTTCCAAAAATAACTATCAATTTACAATCCCACTATTTACAATAGCAACAAAAAATAAAATGACTAGATCTTTATCTTATACTATATACAAAAGTCAACTCAAAATTGATAAAAGACTTAAATGAAGACCTGAAACTAAAACTTCCAGAAGAAAACATAAGGAAAAAGCTTCTTGACATTCGTCTTGGCAAAGCTTTCTTGGATATAACCCTAAAAATACTGGCAATAAAAGCAAAAATTAGTGAGACTACATCAAACTAAAAAGCTTCTGCACAGCAAAGGAAACCATCAACAGAATGAAAAGGTGACATACGGAATGGAAGAAAATATTTTCAAACCATGTAGCTGATAAGGATTTAATACCCAAAATAGTAAGAAATGTCAACAACTCAATAGCAAAAAAAAACACAAAAAACCCTGACTTACTCAATTTTAAAAAGAACAAAGGACTTGAATAGATATTTCTCCAAAAAAGACACAAAAATGGCCACCAGCTATATGGAAAGGTGTTCAACATCACTAATCATCAGAGAAATTCAAATTAAAACCACAATGAGATACTTTTTAGGATTACTATTCTAAAAAAAAAAAAGACAGAGAAACAAAGGTAACAAATGTTAGCAAGCAAGTGTGATAATTGGAACCCTTGTACATTGTTGTGGGGACGTGAAATGGTGCAGTCACTTGGAAAACAGTATGGAAGTTCCTCAAAAAATTTAAAATTGAACCACTTTTGGGTGTATATCCAAAAGAGCTGAAATCAGGATTGCAAAGAAATATCTGCAGTCCGATGTTCACTGCAGAATTATTCAAAATAGCCAAGATATAGAAACAATCTAAATGTCCACTGATGGATGAATAAAAGAAATGTATATATATATTTAATAGAAATATATATACATATAATAAAATATTATTCAGCCTTAATAAAGAAAATCCTGCCACATGCGACAACATGGATGAATCTAAAGAACACTATACTAAGTGAAATGAGCCAAAAGATAAATACTGCATCATGTCATTCATATGAGGATTCTAAAAAAGTCCAACTCATGAAAGCAGAGAATAGAATGGTGGTTGCCAGGGGCTGGGGGCAGAGGAGAGTGGGGAGTTGTTGTTCAATGGGTACAAAGTTTCAGTTATTCAAGATATATAAGTTCTAGAGATATGCAGTACAACATAGTTCTTAGAGTTAACAATGCTGTATTTCTCACTTAAAAGTTTTGTTAAAGAGGGGAGATCTCATGTTAAGTGTTCTTACCACAAAAACAAAACCAAAAGTAAAGGGGCACAAGGAACTTTTTGAGGTGATAGACATGTGTATTACATTAAAAGGCATATGCACATGTCCAAACTCATCAAATTGTATACATTAAATATGTGCAGTTTTTTCTATATCAATTACAACTTATTGCTATTTAAAAATGTGTTTAACATGTTTTAAAAATGTACTTGTTCATGAAAAAACTAATTTATTAAAAAACATTAAGGGAGATCTAAATAATTTTGAGATAGCATACTGTGGATAGGAAAACTTAAAATTATAAAAATATTAGTTCTTCTCAAATTAATTATCAAATGTTAACTATAAATTTGATATTCCAATCAAAATTTAGATAAAGTTTTACAATCTGATTCTGAAGTTTACATGGAAATTCAAGGGGTCAAGAATAGCCAGAATAATTTTGAAAAAGAAAAAGATGAGGCATCTTGTTCTACCAAATACGGTAATTAAGACAGTGTGGTATGAGTACAAAGATAGACTGTATACTAAAATAACAAAGCATCAACCCTAGAAATAGAGCATTCCTTAGAAGGGAACAGTATGGTAGAATGGCAGTGTAGGTTACTAGAGAAGGGACAAACTCCTAAATAAGTGCTCCTCTGGCTATTGGTTGACTCTATGGGGAAAAATCAAACAGAGCTCTGCATACCACCACACACAACAACCAATTTCTTGTGGTTAAAGACTTTAATATGACATGCAAAACTGTGAAAACCTTTAGGAGACAGTAAAGGCAAATAAATTTATAAATCTCAGTGTAGGGAAAGATTTTCTTTATTAGTTTCAGGTGTACAAAACAACGTAATGATTAGACATTTACACCCTTCACAACTGATAATCACATCAAGTCTACTACCCCTCTGATACCATACATAGCTGTTACAATACCATTGACTATATTTCCTATGCTGTACTTTCCCATGCTGTGTGTATGTGTAAAATAATATTGATTGTCAACTATTTTATATATATAACTATTTTATATATATAACTATTTTATATATATATATATATATATATATATATATATATATATATGTATATATATATATGTTGACATTCAATATTATTATATATTAGTTTCTGGTGTATAGCACAGTGGTTAGGCATTTATATAATCTATGAAGTGCTCTCCCCAATAAGTCCAGTACTCATCTGACACCCTACAAAGTCTATATAACATTATTGATTATACCCCCCATACTGTATTTCACATCCCTGTAACTATTTTGTGACTACCAATTTGTACTTCCTAATCCTCTCACCTTTCTCACCCATCCCCCACCCTCCCATCTAGCAACCATCAGTTCTCTGTATCTATGAGTCTATTTCTGTTTATTCTGCTCGTTTATTCTGTTCTTTAGATTCCACCTATAAGTGAGATCATATGGTATTTGTCTTTCTCTGTCTGACTTATTTCACTTAGCATAATGTTCTCTAGGTCCATTCATGTTGTTGCAAATGGTAAGATTACATGCCTTTTTTATGGCAAAGTCATACTCCATTGTATAAATGTGCCACAATTTCTTTATCCAATTATCTTGATGGACATTTCAGTTGTTTCCATATCTTGGCTATTGTTAATAACTATTCTGACAAAAGTGAGGTGGTATCTCATTGTGGTTTTTATTTGTATTTCTCTGATGATTAGTGATCTTGAACATCTTTTCATATGTCTATTTGTCATCTATATGTCCTCTTTGGAGAAGTGTCTATTCAGGTCCTCTGCACATTTTTTAAATTGAATTTTGTTTTTATGGTGTTGAGTTGTATGATTTTTTTAATAAATTTTTGGTATTAACCTCTTATCAGATGTCTCATTGGCAAATATCTTCACCCATGCAGTAGGATGTCTTTTCATTTTGTTGATGGTTTCCTTTGCTGTGAAAAAACTTTTCAGGTTGATGTAGTACTATTTGTTTATTTTTTTCTTTTGTTTCCCTTGTCTGAGGAGATGTATCAGTAAAAATATTACTAAGGGTAATATCTGAGAGTTTACTTCCTATATTTTCTTCCAGGAGTTTTATGGTTTCAAGTCTTCCATTTAAGTCTTTAGACCATTTTGAGTTTATTCTTGTATATGGTGTAAGAATGTGATCCAGTTTCTTTTGTCCTTTCTTTCTTTCTTCCTTCCTTCTTTCCTTCCTTCTTTCCTTCCTTCCTTCCTTCCTTCCTTCCTTCCTTCCTTCCTTCCTTCCTTCCTTCCTTCCTTCCTTCCTTTCTTTCTTTCTTTTTATTTGCATGTATCTGTCCAATTTTCCCAGCAGGGAAGGATTTCTTAAACAAGACACAAAAATACAAAGCATAAAGAAAAAGATTTATAATTTTGACTATGCTAAAATCAAGATATCAAAAGACATTTAAAAATATCATAAAGAGAGTGAAATTCAAACCACTAACCGGGGAACATATTTGAAATACATATATAATATCTCAAAAAAACCTCATATTAAAAATACATAAAAAAATTGTTATGAATCATTAAGAAGAAGATAAATGATCAAATAGAAAAATATGTGAAAGACATGAATAGGCATGTCTCAAAAGACATGAATGGCAAGTATTAAAAGATGCTCAAACTCATTTGATATCAATAAATTTCTATTTAACACCAGAGTAATACAATCTCACACTCACCAGGCTGACAAAAATTTACGAGCCAAGCAATATTATCTGTTGGTGAGGATGCAGAGCAAAGAGCTCTCGCACACTGCAGGTGAGAATGTAAATCAGGACAGCAACTTTGACAAATAAATAAGCATTTTCCAGCGGTGGAGGATTCACATATTCTGTGTCCTAACAATTCCACTTCTAAGTATATACCCAAGAGCAACACTTGTCTATTTGCTCCAGGAGACATGATAAGAATGTTTAGAGCAGACTCTTCATAACAGCAAAAAGGCACTAAGCCAGATGCCCATCAACACAGAAAGGATAAAGGGGGACAAAGGCATAAAGTGGAATACTATGCAGCTGTAAAAGAGCAAATCAACCACACCTCCATGGACGAATCACAAGAACAGAATACTGAGTGAAAAACACTGAGTCACAGAAGAATATATGATATATTACCCAATTAATATTTCAAAAAATGAAACATTTAGATAAATACATAGGTATAAAACTATAAAGAAAAGGAAGCTAATGCTGGTATACAATTCAAATAGTGCATATTTCTGGATGGGAAAAGGGAGGGGAAATTGGGGGGTACACATTCTAACTACAGGTAATGTTTATTTCTGGAGCTGGGTGGTAAGTACATGAGTGTTGATTTTATCATCCCTTAAATTGTATATATAAAAACACATATTCTCTACACTAATTTGTATATATTGTAGAACCTACATTTAAAAAAAGACAAAATCAATTATACAGCTAACAAATACGGTAAAAATTGTGAAGGTATCACGTAATTGACCAAGTAAGGGTCATTCTATGCCAGAGAGAAAAAGGACGTGTGACTGCAATATATGTGCCGTCAAAAGTCCCATTAATTCTTTTGGGACACCAGTGCGTACATGAATATTTGACACCTGGCACATAATAGATATTTAATACAGTTGGTGAAAGAAAGTAGGAAAGGAGGGAAAGAGAAAGGAAGTTGAGAGAAAGAAGAAAAAAAGGTAGAGCCAGGGGTGGGGAGGGAAGGAGGCTGGCCACCCTGAATCTGTGAATAATTGATTCCACACAATAAACAGATTCCCTGGTTTTTGGAAAGAGTTGAGTCTTGTTTTGACTGAGGGAGAACTCTATTCTCTTGCAGAACTTAGCCCACTGTGTCATGTGTTACTAATGGCTCTTCTGACAGCTCTAGTACACCACTGAGACTTGCTTGTCAAACATTAATGACTAAGCCATGTTATTATAGATTTTTTTTCTGGTAGAGTAATCACTACTACTTATGCGGAATGACAGAAGCTGCCTGATAGTATTTAATCTCATCTGAAAACGTAAGAAATAACCTAGCTATGTAAGACATAGAAAGAACACAAATGGAATTTTTTTTGGAAAATCAGGATGGGAAGGGAATCGTTAAGCATATAACTAAACTCTGACTGACTGTACTTTTTGTTTTAGTTCCATGAGACTTGGGGTAGTAGGTAAATAATCCAGGATGTTTGATCGCATGCTTACATCTGCATTTAAAAAATATTTTTTTAAGGTTGAATAAGTACCAAATAATGTTCACAACATATTTTTAAAATATAAAGTAATTATAAAAGCAAAAACTTTAAAAACACAGCTTTAAAAAAATAGAGCATTCATGTAATCTTAGAAGCTCTTCTCACATCCCATCCCGTCCACTTTCTGTTAGTCCACGCAAAGTAATTACTATCTTGAATTTTATTTAAAGCATCTCACAGTTTTTGTTTATAGTGTTACATATTGGGATGTAACACTAAGCACTAAATTCTTTGTTTTTACAGATTTTTAAACTTCATATAAATACAATCATACTGCATTTTTTCTACTGTGACTTGTTCTTTTACCATTTGGCAGTCTGTTTTGGAGAGTTGTCCATGATATAATGTATAAGCCTATAATTTATTCATTTCCATTGCTTTTTACAATCACATTGTGTGAATATCACACGCAACAGACTTACCAGTTTTTTCCTATCGATTGATATTTACGTTGTTTCCAGTTTTTTGTTATTGAGACATGATGAACTTTCTTGTACATATCTCCTGGCTCACATGCGCAAGTTTCTCTGGGACTACACCTAAGAGTGAAATTATTGGGTGAGAGGGCATACACATCTGCAACTTTACTAGATAATAATTGTTTTCTACAACGGCTTACTAATTTGTACTCCCACCAGTATTGATTGAAAATTCCTGTTGCCCATATCTTCATCTGTCATTTTTGCCACTCTTACGAGTTAGTATTCATCAAGTCCTCTGATGTGCTGATTTATACTCTTAAGTAACTGCAGATGTGATTCAGTCAGTGTACAAACCATACACTTAGATCTATGCCCATGATTTGAAGTTAGTGGCCCATGTTGAATTGGGCTGTGGCCTCATTTGGACATTTATCAAAAAGCAGGGCTTAAAAAGGAGAACAACTCTTCTGTTTTCTCAATAAAGTGCTGATTGACAAATGTGAGGAAAAAATCATGATGTTCGTGGTAGAAATGAAATATTATATTTGGCACTGTTGGGAAATCACCCAAGTTTTGTGGCTTTCTGACTTCATAACTACAAGATATTTGGATCAAAGTATACTTACGTTAGGTGACATATGAATTCATAATCCAAGGGAAAAAGCCTCATAAAAATAACTTAACATTAAATATATCTTGCAAAAGAACCATTTAACTTGGCAAAATATTAATGAAATAAAACACATGGGTTAGATTTCCCTTATAATACACATAGGAATAAAATGTGCTCAACAAAATATGCTTTGGCTTTGCTAAACTAGAAACATCTGAAAATAACCTCAGAGATTTTCTTAAACCATAGCATGTTTCTGGCTGTGTCCACCATTTAATTAAGTGTTGTTTTAATAATGAAGCACATTAGGCATGAGAGTTCTATCCAACCTACAAACCATTCTTTATGGGGTAGTAAAGATAAAGACAATAGTGCCGACATAAAAAATATATATATTTAATTTCACAGTCTTACCTTCTTAGCATATGTTTCATATCAGCCTTACTACTTGTTTTCTGAAATCCCCTTTAGTTAAGAAAGTTAGCCATTGTTTCGTCCTTGAAATTTTAGGTGGAAATCTATTATGAGGGCTCAAGGATAAAGGAGCTAGGTAAGATGTTTCCGTAGCAACTGTAACACCATTTCTTATGAGGAATCAAGTTATGTATGCGGGGAAAGCATATTAGAGTTCAGACATGTTTCAAGGCAAGTTATTGCATTATTCCTTGTATTCACAAGGTGAACTCTCGAACCTTTATCTAACCAATCCATTTGCTAAAGACAATACAACCTAGACAAGACAATTTTTTAAGTGTCCAGAAAAAATGTAGTTCAAAGCATTAAAAAGATAAAAAGAATAAAGTATGGGTGAGGCAAGACATAAGGAGAAGGGAAGCCAAAGAAGGTGAACCTGGATTTGGGGGCCATTTTTTCCCAGTGGGCTTTTGCTGATTCAGAAAGGAACCAGAAAATCTAAGAGGCCAAGAAGTTGAGCATTACTTTTCACAGAGAAAAGAGAATAAGCATTAGAGTCTAGTACCTATCAAGAAGGGAAGGGGACTTGAAATGCCTGTGGAAATCCTGAAGGGCTAGACCCTAGGGACAGGGTAAACTAGAAATAGAGGAAATGAAGCTGAGTTTCAGTTTATCTCAATACTTAAAACTGGACTGAGGTGATAGCAAGGCTAATGCATGAATAAATATAAATCCTCTTACTAAGAACAAGACATGCTGAGCCTCCTCAAATTACTCTTACAATCAATTTTGCAAATATGATGTCCACTTACACACACACACACACACACACACACACTCACAGACTCACACATTCATATACTCACACATAGCCAAGCATCCAAGGAAACAACAGAATATAAATTAAAAGTGGGGAAAAACCCTTAAAATAATAAACGTTATATAATTTCCAAGCTTACAGATGAGAAAAGAGGGATTTAAAATGCTCAATCTAAACCAAAGGAATAAAGGAAAGAAAAAGAATCAGAAATCAAATGCTAAGATGATATATTTAAACCCAAATATGTAAGTAATTAGATTAAATGAAAATGGTCTAAATGTTCTAATTAAAAGACCAAAGTGATTGCGAGTATGGGAACAAATGATGTAAAAAAGAGACATATCCAAATCATAAGGATAAAGAGATTGAAATTAAGAGATAGAACATGCAAATATCCACCAAAAGAAACTTCATAATTGTATTATGAGACAAAACAGATGTTAGAAGAAAAAGCTTTCATATAAGTAAGGGATGCTTCATAACAATAAAAGTTTCTATCCACCAGAAAGAGTATAACAATTCTAATTTTCTGTCTCAGTGAACAGAGCCTCACAATAGTTATAATTACAAAATAGAACTTTAAAATAGAAAAAAGGAGAAATGGACAATTCCAAAACCTATCAGGAAATTATAACACACCTCAAAATATCTAACTTAAAAAGACGTACAAAAATAATATTATAATATTCGGAAAACTAATTTGCAAACTTGATCTAATGTATATAAATAGAACACTGAATCCAACACACAGGCATTGTTTAATTGACCACATACTGAGACATAAAACAAGTTTCAAAATATGTTGAAGGATTGAATAGAGTGGATTCTCTGCGCACAGTGGAGGAATAAAATGGCAACTAGAAAATCTCTAAGTGTCTGGAAATTAAACAATAGACTTTTAAAAAATTCATGGGTCAAAGAAGTCATGAAGATAGACTTCTTTGATAGAAGTCATGATAATAGAAAATATTTTGAACTCAGTGATAATGAAAATACAACATATTAAAACTTATGAATGACAGCTAAAACCATGTTTAAAAGGAAAATTACAATTTTAAATCCAAATATGAAGGAAGAAAGAAGGCTGAAAATCAATAGCTTCAAGCTCCAATTCAGGAAGATAGAAAAAGAACAGCAGAATAAACCTATAGAAAGTAAAGGAAGGAAGTAATAAAGATAAGAGTGTAAAACCTATAAATGTAATTTAAAGAACATTTTTAAGAAAACTAAAAACATATATGAATAAGCTAAATAGTCCTTCCAAGAGACTAGGGGGAAGAGGTAAACCCAATAAAATTTATAGAAAAGAAACAATAGAGATAAAAGTAGAAGATAACAAAATGGAAACGAAAAACAAAAATGGGAGTGACCAACAAAACAATCCGGTTCTTTGAAATGACTAATGGCAAGACGGGTAAAAAAAAAAATAAAAATAATCAGAGGAGGTACAAATTAATAAAAAAAGAAGTAAGAGATATATGAATGGGGGGGAACAAGGATGGATAAAACTGTCCTTATTTAGAGATAAAATTATCTACATTCAAGAGACTCTACATACTTTTAAAACTAATAATAGGATTCAAGAAGCCTGTGGATACAAGACCAATAAACAAAAATCTTTAAGGTTCCCTCACACTAGGAATAATAAAACAGAAAATGTAACAGAAAAACAGAATCATAAAAAAATACAACAGCAACGAAATTATAAAGTACCTAGAAACAAACCCTATAAGTATGTGCATGAACTTTATAAAAAACAGGTAATTGTTTATTGAAGAACGTAAAAGAGGACTTAAATATTTTACCTTGCTCATGAATTAAAAAAATCAACATTAAAAAGATGTCAGTACTTCCCAAATAATCTATATGTAATTCATTACAATCCACACAAATCTAATTGCGATTCTAATCAACATCTCAAATTGATTTCTATTAAATGATTAATTGAATCTAAAATGTATGTGGTCAAGAAATTGTAAAGGTCAAAAAACCTCTAAGATAATGTCAAAGAGAAAGAACAAAGAAGGGGTACTCTTTCTATACAATATCAAGACATATTAAAAAGCTAAAATCAGCAAAACAGTATAGTATTGTTCCAGAGGAAAACAAATAGATCAATGGTACATAATAGGGACTCCTAAAATAGATCCAAATATATTTGTACACTTGGAATATAACAGATCATATTGGTATCATATATCATACATCATTGGTATGTATCAATGGGTAAAGAGCAGACTAAAATACTGTTAGAAAAATTTGCTATATATATATATGGTATATATATATATTGCTATATATGATATATGTATATATCATGTATATAATATATATAAACCACATTCCTACATCATATTACATATAAAAAATAAATTTTGCATTAAAACCTACATATGAAAAAAATCTACCTATTTTAGAAAAAATATAACAGAATTATCTATCTTGAACTCAGGGTAGCGAAGTCTTTCTTAAATAAGAAATAAAAGGCATAAACTATAAAAGGAAAGATACATTTTTTAAAAGCTAAAACCTTCCATTTTAATTTAGTGCTTTATTTTTGAGATGATGAAAAGTTGAAATTAACCAAATACCCATTATTAAATAAATTATGGTATATCCATACAGTAGAATAATATGTAGCTTTAAAAAGAATGAGTAAGTGCTCTACATGCTGATACGAAAAAAGCATCAAGATGTATTATTAAGTGATTAAAGCAATATGCAGAATTGTGTATATATAGAACTGCCATTTATGTAAAGTTAAGGAAAAAATATATTTATGTTTGTATTTTAATTAAGAAACTGGAAAGATACATGTTGTTTTTTATAGCAGAAGGTCAGGCAGGAACTAAGTAGAAAGGGGTCAGGTTTAAGTGTATACTTTTCACTATATATTTTTTTTCTTTGAACTATGTGAATATATTGTTTTTCCGAATTTTAAATTAAAACTTCTCTATAGCAAATACCTGCCCCAAAACAATGATGAAATAAAAGTTAGATATAATTACAACATATGTAGCAGACAAAGCCTTAATATCTACAATGTATAAAATACTCAAATCAGTAAGAAAAAGACACTTCATACAAATCCATGAGAAGAGTGTAAGACTAAACAGACATTTAACAGTAGAGGAATTATAAATATATTCAGAACTTAAAATATGTTTAATTTTATCATTTATCTGGAAAGGCAAATTAATACCAGAAAGATATCATTTTTACCCAACAGATCAAATTAAAGAGTCTTTCTTGAGTGTTTTTAAGTATGTGACAAAAATTTGGCATTCTTGTGAGAATATTGGTTAGTATTGACAGTTTGGAGTGCAATTTGGCAGTATTGAGTGAAATAAAAATGTGCATACCCTACAACCCAGAAATTTTACTTCTGATATGTATCCTAGACAAATTCCTGCAACTATGCACCAGGAAGCACTTATAAGGATGTTCCTTTCAGTGTATATTTAACAAGCACTTCTGTAGCACTTACTGCATTCCAGTCCTGGTTCTGAGCACTTTACAAATATTACCTCAGATAATCCTCATAACAACTCCAGAAGGTAGGTACAATTCATATCCTTGCCTTATAGATTAAAAAAGAAAAAAAAGCTTGACATGCAAAAAAAAAGGTTAAGATTGTGGCCCAAAGTCACGTAGCTGGTAATACATAAATGGTGGGTTAGATGTGAACCCAGGCAGCCTAGAAGGAGTGTGTTCTTTCAACCTCAACAATACAGTGTCTCTCAGTCAAATCCTGCACACCACTTACAACTTCATCAGTGGTGGAACTGATAAATAGAATGTGCCATATTCATAGAATGAAGTGTTATCAGCCACTAAAAGGATATATATATATATATATATATATATATATATATATATCCTTTGTATATATATATATATTTATGTATCTATAGATGTGTATAATGTATGTATGAACACTTAGCTCTCAAAGCATCTTATTGTGAAGTAAAATAAATTTTCTGAAAAAATTTGTATACAATTGATATTATTTATTTCTTAAGTGTATTGTAGAATGTACCAGTGAAGCTATCTGGGCTTCAAGTTTTCTTCATGTGAATGTTTTTAACTATAATTCCAATTTTTAAATAAGTAAATATAGGGTTAGTCTGGTTATCTATTTTTTTCTTGAATGAGCCTTGACAGTTTTTGTCCTTCAGGGAATTTGTCCATTTTGTCTAAGTGTCAAATTTTTTGACATAGCATTTCCATATTCTCCTTTTAATGTATCTAGAGAATATGTAGTGATGGCAGCTTTTTTATTACTTATATTGGTAATTTGTGTCTTCTCTCTGTTTTTCCAATTGGTCTAATTATAGTTTATTTCAGTAAAAGGATATGCCCTTTCTCCTTTTTTACCAGTACTGGGACAATTTTTTTTAAAAAGGTTGTTTTTTTTTTTGTTTGTTTTTTTACCTGCTTAACAAGTAAATAATTCTCTCTCAGCCAAATAGATTTCTTTGCTATGCATTTCTTTGTTTCTGTATCATGAATTCTTTTCAATTATAGAATTATTATTCTATTGGTGCTTTTATAAAGGAAGCCTTCGTTCATGATATTTATGTTGAATTCCTCCTTTGTGCCAAATAGTAGCCTAGAGCTGGAGTTTCTCAGATGTTTAAAATCTGATCCCAGCCCATGAGTGCGGGCCAGCTAGTGGGACGGAATGAGGATAATAATATGGCAGAACCCTGTACAAGTTGCCCTGTGGAAACAAAAGAAGATGTAATCATCTATACTTGACCTGAGAATCCTTACAGAGAGGAAGGAGTAAGAATCATGATTGGCATTTTATAAACAGGCCAGGGTGTTACATGTAGAAGAAGAAACAGGGAGAAATAATATCGGGGTTTTTAGTTGCAAGAAACAGAAGCAGTTTCCAGTTGATTAAACAAAAATGGATTTTTATTGAAGATCCCAATTGGGAGTTCATAGAATGCTGGGAGGACTGGAGGATCAACCCCACACTGAAGAACAAGCCTAACAAGGAAGCCCCCATTGCTCTTGCTCTGGGCGCTGTGGGAAACCACCTCTGTCCTGGCCCTACGGGAGCCAGTGTTGAGCCAGGACCATGATCTTGCAACTACTTCTGCCCCCGAAAAATGGATATTTCTGCTCCTATACTCAATGATAAAGTGGATTCTACACAGTTATCCTTCATCAGGTTGTTTGCTTCTGAATCGGTCTTGCATGGAGAGTCCAACTGAGTTTAAATCCTCTTCTCCTATTTATTCAATTTATTGAACAACGTAGGTCCCTACTACATGCCATACAGCATGTGGAACTCTAGAAAAATCATCTGAACTAATAAAGTCCCTGCCTTCATGAAATTCATATTTTTGGAGAGGTAGTGATGAAGAAGACTAATAAAAAATGAAATAAGTAAATATATGGTATGTCAGATGGCAGTAATTGCTATAGACAAAAGTAAGCAGGAAATGAGCCATGCAGGGGGGCAGGGAGAGTCGCTGTTTTACAGAGAGTAGTCAGAGAGAATATCACTGCAATGCAAATGCCCTCTGGAGGAAATATATCTACTGTGCGTGGAACGGAAAGGAAACTCCATGTAGCTCCAGCTGGAACAGAGAGAGCAAAAGCAAGAATGATAGGAGATGAAGCTGAAGGCATGGAGGGCGAAGGGAAAGCTGTCTCACATAGGGCTTTGCTGATGATTGAAAGGATGTGGGCTCTGAAAGGACACTGGGTGAGAAGGAGAGCCATTCCTTTGCAGAGTATTGAGCAGCAAGGAGTCAGGTTTGATTTGTTTTCTGCATAGGATCATCTGGATACTCCGTTAAGACTATATTTTAACAAGACAAGGACAGAAGGCAGCGAGCTATTGCAGTAATCCAAGTGAGACATGAGATGATGGTGTTTTGAGGACAGCAGTAGTGTTTAAAGACATGGAAAGGTGATAGGCTCCTGGATACATTCTGAAGGCGTTGACCTCAGTACACAGGGTTGTGCGTGCATGAGTGGTGGAAGCAAAACTGGAGAGAAAGGAGAGAAAGACATTACAAAGTCTTTTGTGTGCCAAGCCAAAGGGTTTGAATTTCATCCTCAGGCAACAGGTTGCCACTTATTGATTTTAAGTAGAAAAGTCACATCTCATATTTTCTTTTGGAAAGCTTATTTGGTGCCAGAGTTGAGGGGCCATCCATGCTGGAGGCAGTGAGAACTGCTAGGAGACTCTTGTCAACACCCTGACAAGAGAGGATGAGGAATTTAACAGAAACAGTGACTATTAGCTATCACAGTGAAGAAATGGGACTATGGTCATGTATTAGATTTCTATCACTGTGTAACAAATTACCATACACTTAGTGGCTTAAAATGACACACATTTATTATCTCATAGTTTCTGTGGGTCAGGAGTTCAGGCATGGCTTAGGTGAACTCCAGAAAATGAATCATCAAAGGTCACCTTAGGATATCTCCACCACAGACCATAAAGAATGTTGAGGAGACAGAATGGGCAGGACCTAGCATGTGATGAGATCATTGAGTGCATGTGGGAAAAGGAGAGAAATATGGGATGAGCCCAGATCTCTAGTTTGTGTGATTGGTGGATAGTAAGGGCCCTTCACCAAGGTAAGAAGCACAAACGAAGGAGCTAGTTTGGGAGAGAGTCTTCTCTATTTGGGTGTAAAAGATGTTATCTTTACTATCATATTTTTTATCAAAGTATTATTTATTATAATGAAACAAACTAAATAAACCTTAGCCACAGGTCTCTAGTCCCCGTTCTTAAAAAAAAAAAAAAAGGAAAAAAATACTCGCTTGAGTTAAAGCTAAAAGGGAGTTAGTTCTTGGATTTCGGAGATTTTCTGTGCCTGTAATGGGCTCTTGCAAAGCTGGGAGGCTGAACACAGAAATGGTGTACCTAAAGGAGTGTCACTTGTTTCAGGTTAAGAAAATTTACAGAAAATGAAATCATCCAGGAATTCTCAGTGTTTATATGTAAGCTACCCATTTAAAGTTGCTTTAGAATTTATATGTTTGCTGTAAAGGAAGCATCTTAGTCTGACTTTGTGGTTAGAAAGAACGTTCTTTATTTCATATTTACTAAGAGTGGGGAGGAGGGTGGGAGCTGTGCAGGAATGGGTGGGGAGTGGGAGGTGGGGGAGAGATAAAGATAGAGCAGTAGTCTGTGAAATTAATTACCCAAAGGAATTTATGAAAACTGTGCATGCATGGATGGATTCCATGATCAGGTTTACTGAGGTCAAACAATGTGTGGCTAGGAACCACCAGACAAGTCTAGGTAGCTGACCGGAAGTAGTTGGGGAACTGCACATGTAGTTCATTAAGAAGAATTAATTTAAAGAGTCCCACTTTCAGGTACACTGAATGACTACATTCTTTCCCAGGTTTGCCTGCCTCCTGGTTGTCTGTGGAAGCCTGTGGCTATCATTAAAGGAAGCATTTGTTATGATGGTTCCTAATGAGTCTCCTAGTCTACTTTGTTTGCAATGAGCTGCCTGGTGGGGACTCAGAAGAGCCCACCCACAGACCTGGGTTGGGCTAATTCTGGTAGAATTTTTTAATGACAAATGGCAGAAAACCCAACCTAAAATCACTTAAGCTGTTAAGGAATTGGCTTACAGTGAAGGGTGGATCTTATCAACTTCAGGGGGAGCTGGTTTAAAGAGACCAAATGAAGTGACTAAGATTGGATTTCTTGGTGGCAGGATGGCAAGAGCAACCAGCCCTTACATCTTCTTGTCATCGAGTCCAGCAGGAATCACTCTGTCCCCACCAAAGCCAAACATTCATCTTTGTCATGACTCTCATTGGGTGGGGAGGGGTCACACACCTCCCCTGGATAAATCACTATGGTCGGGGAAATGCAATTTCTCGGACTGGCTAAGACCCAACCTGTCTATGTGAGTCAACTCTTCCCAAAGAACATTGCTTCCCAAGGGTAACTTGGGTACAGTTTTTACCAGAAGTAGGATACATGGATGTTGGGGGGTAAACACAGGAGAAAATCCTCTCCACCCCATGAGTATGCCTGTTAATGAAGCCAGCAATTTCCTTACATGGCAGCATGACTGCCAAGGACAGAAATATTGGTATTTCCAGTGTACACCATACACCTTCCTCTCCCCCACCGCACTACCTCACCACACTCACACTTACTTTGACTGAAAGCTAATTAGGAGGGCTCAGAAATATTCCATTGCCTTATGTGTAGGCCAAACCTCAGATCAATGACGGGAGAGAGGCCATGTCATACACTTAAAATGGAAGAGAAGAGCCTCCAGGTATACCAATCCACTGGGTACCACCAATTAATTTATGCATTAGAGGTTTGAAGAGCATTCTTAAAAGAGAGTGAGAGAGATGTAAGGAGATGTAATACTGCTTGTAAGGGATCCCCAGTGTATTAGGGCTGAGAAGAGGAGTTCTATATTTGGATGTAAAAGGAAATGAAATAGCAATTTGGATGGGCTCAAGAAGGAACAGCGCTGACTTGGGGAAAAAAAAAATCCCTTGTGCTACTAGCGGGGCTTCATTAGGTTGTTCGGTGTTTCCCTGGCAGTACCAATAGCATAGTTAGGCTTTTGGCTCCTTTAGCCATTTTGCTTCTTTTGTGGTATTTTTCTTCTATCATATTTGGCTTAAACACTATCTCATTTCACTACTGCCCTCTCTCCATCCCTCCCCAAGCCTTTTCACTGATGCCTGCCTGATAAAAGGCTCCACATCTGATATTAACCTAAAACTTCCTTGATTCCTTAAAGTGGGTTATTCATTAACAGAAGCTAAATTACTGGTTCTTGGGCAGCTCTTCTCATTCTTTCAAATGACTGATTTGCTCGCAGAAACTTCTGTAAGTCTACTGTAAAAATAAGTGAAGCTTTGTGCCCATTGTTAGCTCTCCGCAGAAGTTTGGGAGAGGGAGGAGAAGTTACTCATTTGCCCGGATTCCACACGGTGAGTCCAGGGGAGGGAGTCAAGTGTACCGCAGGCTTGACAAGCAGCACCAGGAAACCCGGCTGCTTGCCAACAGGACAGGACGGGCAGGGGCTCCCGGGCTGCTCTGAGCATGGTCCTGGGTTGCAGAGGAATTGCTCTAAAGATCAGGCATGTTGCCTTCTCTTTCCTGTGATGGCCAGAGTTTCCTGTGCTAAGAGGTATGGCTATCCTCTTTCTTGTCCTTTTGTTCAGCAAAACAAAAGCTAATTAAAGTAAATGTCAGAAGCTGCAGTGAGGCAAGCAGTGGGCTGCGAAAGCTAGGGGGGCAGAGAAACTTCCAGGGGCTGGCTGATTATGCAGATAAAGCACATTTGGGAGTTTTGTGTCTAGCCACGTATGCATGCATTTCAGTTATTCGGGTAAAAAAGCCACCTCTCTGAGGGTTATTAAAACACGTCTCTAGGCCTGAGGAGCAGAAAACTGTGCTTCTCTGTGCATTTTTGGTTTATGTGCATTTTTGTTTTACTCTATAATAGTCTAGGCTCATTTCTATTTCATAATTTGTTTACCTCAAGAAACATTTTGCAACCAGCAAAGAAACAACCCCTGCCTATGATTTTCAAAGAAAATTCAATAGCATCACTGCAGTCGCTGGGCTGGACCGTCACCATAACTGTTTGCTGTTGCTATCACTTTTCCCTTTGATAGTTCAGATATCTTAGAAGTCATAATTGAATCTAACCACTTTTCGGTTCTTTCTAATATGTATTTAAATCGCCATAGCAATCGACTGTTGCATTTCTTGACATGTATATATGTTTTCAATTTAAAGAATAAGAAAAAATACTTAAGGCATTATTTGAATTAGCCATGCAGTTGTTTTAGTATATGGAATTTAAATGTAAATAAAGAAATATTTAACATAGAATTTTCCTTGTAATTTGAGAGTTTAGGTATACTTTCTGGAAAAACAAACCTACAAAATTTGAATTAAAAAATGTTAGCAAGATTTATATCAATTCCAGAGCAAATCTGACCTGCAAAGTCCAACTTTACAGGTGAAAATGGATACACTATGAAATCATTATGACAGATCACAAATTCTTGGTTTAGAAAGTTGGTTAAACTTGAAGATGTTTCCCTCATTCCCGATGAAGAAAAATGTTTCCTATTTATTTTTGTTTCAATAAGTTGCAATGCATGTTAGAAATTAAATATGGCTTTTGAGCTCTTGCCTAAACAGGTTACCAAACCTATGTTTTGTATATGTTTATGGTAACAAGTCTGCTACAAACGCAGACTAGGTGAGTCCGAGTGAAAAGACCAAGGGCTGAGTTCCTTAGCATCATTTGGAATAACCCAGCCTCAGAGGCTTTTAGTAGAAGTGAAGTGTAGCAACATGTCCTGGCAGAGGAAACTGAGAGACGCCTGGGGAACAATAGACATCTTGTGGGAAGGGCTGAAATGTATGCGGCCAATTCCCATGGGAACGCCTGTAGTTCTTTCATACTGTGTGAAAAAGATGCTCCTTGAAAAGAATCTTTAATCCTTTCTTTCAAGGGAAAAAAATCTATCTGAGAACGGTATCAAAAGTTTCTAGAACCCAAATGGGTCTACGTTAGTCCATGGGTATTTTTAATACAGGCGAATAAACTGCAAATTTATTTTATTTTATTTTTATTTTTTAATTAAAGTTTATCGCAGTGACAACTGTTAATAAAGTTACATAAATTTCAGGTGTACAATTCTGTAATACATTACCTATATCTCACATTGTGTGTTCACCACCCAGAGTCAGTTCTCTTTCCATACCATATATTAGACCCCCTTTACCCTCTTCTGGAGTGCTCCTCCCCCTTACCCTCTGGTAACCCCTAAACTACTGCCTATGTCTATGAGTTTTTGTTCCTTCCTTTGTTTGTCTTGTTCTTTTGTTGTTTTCAGTTTTATGTACCACATACATATCTGTGAAATCATATGGTTCTCTACTTTTTCTGTCTGACTTATTTCACTTAGCATTATACTCTCAAGAATCATTCATGTTGTCACAAATGGTCCTATTTCATCTTTTCTTACCGCCGAATAGTATTCCATAGTGTATATATACCACAACTTCTTTATTTAGTCAATTTTCGAAGGACATTTTGGTTGTTTCCATGTCTTGGCCACCGTAAATAAACAATGAACACTGGAGAACATTTGTCTTTATGGATGAATGTTTTCAGATTTTTTTGGGTAGATACCCAGGATTGAGGGATTGCTGGGTCATATGGTAATTCTATTCTTAATTTTTTGAGGAACCTCCACACTGCCTTCCATAGCGGCTGCACCATTCTGCATTCCCACCAACAGTGTATGAGGGTTCCTTTTTCTCCACAGCCTCTCCAACACTTGTTACTATTTGTCTTGTTGATGAAAGCCATTGTAACTGGGGTGAGGTGATATCTCATTGTGGTTTTTATTTGCATTTCTCTGATGATTAGTAATGTTGAGCATTTTTTCATATGTCTATTTGCCATTTGTATATCCTTTTTGGAGAAATGTCTCTTCAGGTCCTCCACCCATTTTTCAATTGTTTTTTGTTTTTTTTTATTATTGTTGAGTTGTATAAGTTCCTTGTATATTTTGGATATTAGCCCCTTATCGGAGGAACTGTTTGCAAAAATCTTCTCTCATTCTGTTGGTTGCCTCTTTATTTTGTCAATGGTTTCTTTTGTTGTTCAGAAGCTTTTAAGTTTGGTATAGTCCCATTCATTTACTTTAGCTTTTATTTCCCTTGTCCTTGGTAAACTGCAAAATTTTTGATGCGCAATATTGTTGTCCAAAGCTTAATGTAAATAAAGATGGTTATTCTAGAAGTGAAGAAACCAGAGAATGTTCTAACCTCGAGTTGGAAGCTATAGGCTAATTTCCTCAGATTTCCTATATTTTCATTTAGTAGAATCTACTGATGCATAATAGAGTAAACCAGCAATGTTTTATTAGCACCCATTGAGTGTAGGTCACCTTGAAAAGTCATAAAGAACTTTCCCTCCAGTGTCCTGGAGGGAATTATACATTCCCTTCTTGCTGTTACTATTTAGCCATGGTGGGGGTAGCGTCAGAGTAAGGCTTTCTCTCCAGGGAACAAGATAAGTTTGCCAAAAAAAAATTAATAGTGACACATTCAAGATAGTGCATGAACTACCCAGATTTATGATTGAAGGAGAGTACAACTGGGATATAAATATGACTCGAATGGGAAAGTCCTAGGCATGTGTAATGCTGTGCACCCAATATTAGGTAGCAGTACAGAAGTATTTGCTTCTAGGGAGGGCATGGGGACATGTTAACAGGTGAGTGACCTCTAATATAAGGGACATTAAGGATATGATTGCTGTCACTGCCTGTGTAGTTGCTCTCTGCTAGGTTCTGTGTTAAATGCCTTGCATAATCTCAGTGAACCTCCCAACAACCTATATCATAATCCTCGTGTACAAATAAGGAACCTGAGGCTCAGGAAGTTTAATTAATCTGCCCAGGTCCACACTGTAGGCAATGGCATAGCTAAGCCCGGTTCTGTCCAGGTTTCCACACTCTAACCACTTGGCTCTTCTTATTGGAATCCCATAGTGTCCAAATCTGGACGCTGTATGCCTTTAAAAATGTAAGAGAATTGGATAAAATCTAGTAATAAGAAACACTAATAATGAATAAAGGATAAAGAAGAGGGAAGGCTAAAGAAACATAGTCTATTCCATTAAAAGAGGAGGTGTTACCTGTAAGCCAGAAAATTACTAATAAAAGAATACACCTACTCACAGATGACTGTTTTCTCTATTGTTATAAAAGAAACTCTTCAAGGGAACATTTCTCCATGTGTGGATGGCATAAAAATGTCATTGATCACCAAATGTCCAGGAAATTTTCGTAGGTCATTCTCCCGGAGCATATGGCCTGGTTCAATGTGAGGTGTATAGCCATCTGATCACGCACCTTTGTGGGGCAGCACTCTGGGGGGGACAGTCACAATGTCCCCATCTTAGTGATCTCACAGATGAATTTCTCTGCAGCACAGCTTCCTGTGCACTTTGCCAGCAGACAGGTGATTTGATGGGTAGTTGACCTATCACAGGAACAGACAAAATAGGGGTAGAGAATAATACAGTTTAAAAACATGTTTTTTTAAAATGCACTGTTAGCTGTTGAAAGGAGGCTTTCAGTACCTTTTTCTCCTTTGGAGTGTCAATAGATCAAGCAGGATAAAAGTATTCTCTGCAATACTGAAAGCACAAATCTGCTATATCTGATCCAAGTGGATTTTTATAAAAAAAAAAAAAAACTTCCAGCAGATACAGTGAGGAAAAAAGAGGGTAAAATCATTGATAGGTTCTTGGAAACTCTGACTTTAAGGCAAACAAGTTAGAATGAAACCTATTTTACCATAGGCTAGTTGATATACACAAGAGTTAAGTTCCTATACCATATTTCTGGTCATAAAATAATACCAAACTTTTTAATAGAGACCCAAAACACTTCTAATAGTAAATATTAACATATATGTGAGATATACGTACATTTAAGAGAGATTAATAAGAACAGGTCAGATCATTATTTTCCAACCGCTTATTCCAGTTCAGGATCTTGGGGGCCCAGAGCCCATCCCTGCTCTGTGACTCAGGGCACAAGGCAGGAACCACCCTAGACTGGATGCCCTTCCATCAGGGGTTGCTCTCACACCCACACCACACTCACTCAGGCTAGGACAATGGAGACATGCCCATTCACCTGACTGCAGATCTTTGGAATGTGGGAGGAAACTGAGGCACCCAGAGACAAACCATGCAGACATGGAGAAAAGTGCAGGATCCACACACAATGGCCCCAGTCAGGAATCGATTTTGTTTCTCAACAATTATGTAAGGAAACAATGTTGAAGGAAACGACATTATTCGAGAACCTGCAGTATGCATTCTTGTTAAGTAGGTTTGTTCCGTTTATTAGTGACTTCCTGCATCCTTAAATTTTCCACCATATTTATTGAGAGGCAGAACAAGAGGATCGCTTCTTTAGGAGCTATGGCTCCTAAAGAAACACTCAGTGTTTCAAACTATGTGTGTGAAATCTCTAGAGGGAGGGATGTGTTAATTAAGTTACAGTTCTCTCTTCCCCAGGCTTTGTGCAATGGCTCCCAATAGCCATTCCAGTCACCTGCTTGAGTTCCTGTTGAAAGTGTATTTCCTGTGTGGCGTTTTTTTTCCCCCCATTCTTCCCAGGGAAAGGATAGATTTTCATGAACACAGGGAGTTTTGTTTTCTCTGTTAAAAACAACTCTACTTTACTGGAGCAGGCTTTATGTTTCACCCCAGGAAACAGAGCATGTAACTCAGAGGTAACTCTCTCTCCACTGGGTGAGGCACAGCTTGTCACCTGACCAGCTCTGGAGGTGCCCATGGCATCAGGCTGCATTCCTTGAATTCTTTCACCCTGCACCAGCACCGGCACCGGCAATGAACAACTTCAGGTTCACTGAGCTAAGTGGATTCGGCTCGCTGTGCCCTTGGAGTCCTCTGCCCGAATCTCCCGCCCAGTCTCAAAACACACAGCTGAGTAACAGCAAGCCCGCTTTTGAGGAGTAGCATGCAGGTAAACTGAGCTTGTGGGGAGAGCTGTGACTCCCTGAAATGTGTCATGCTGGGTGCAGAGTCATTTCTCTTTTTGTGGTGTCTGTTTCTCCTTACAGAAATCTGACTTGTCAACCAATAGCTTAAAAATGTTTATACGAATTAACGAGAATCTAGGCTTCAGATTAGGATTCCCTTAAAGATTGAAAAAAAAAAAGAAATTATGAGAGTGAAAGTGGGGAATAAGAAGGAATTTTATAACCCCTTTTTTTGTAATTCAAAAAAGCCAGATTTGGAGGCTGACCTACTTGGCTGTGCAACTTGGCTCTGTGTGTAACCTCGGACACAATATTTACACTCACCAGTCCTGTTTCCTCTTTGGTAACAATATCTACCTGCATGGTTGATGGGAGAACGAGAGAAGAAAGTGTCTAGCAAAGAGCTTGGTGTATAGAAAGTTTCTGAGTGTGCACATGTGTGTGCATATGTGTGAGTGTGGTGGGTGTATCTGCACACATTCATATAGGCCACAGGACTAGGACTTTAGAATGGAGGGTAGCGAGTTTCTCAGAAGATGAGGTTGAATTTGATCTGGCTGTGACTTTCTCTGCTGTTGCAAAGAGACCAGCAGAAGAAGCCAGACACCTGAGCAAAACATTGATCAGAGCTGCTGAAAAATAAATAACGTGCCTTGCTGATCCTTATCTAGGAACGGGCAGTGTAGTGTAGCAGTGAGATACTCCTTAAATGAGGACTGATGGGAAGGGAGGCAGCTTAATAATTATCAAACACGTGTCATGTGTACAACTGTACACAACCCTGAGAGGGCTTTGTCCTGGGAGACCAACTGCCTTCGATCCTCACTCTGCAGCTTGCTCTCCAGGTATGCCTGGGCTGGTTATTTTCCTCTCTGAACATCAGTTTTTCATTGCATGGAATTGTCATGAGAGTCAAGTGACTCAATACTTGGGAAGTTCTTGGAGTAATGCCTGACACACGGTAAGCACCCGCTAAACATTAGCTGTTCATGTCGTTATTTTACAAAGAGCTCTTTTATATGTTATCAGCTTTGATCTTCAAAATAACTTGATGAGACAAACTAGGCGTGTAGTAGCCCCATTTTGCAGATGAAGAAACTGAGACTGGAAAAGGGAATAGCATGAATCTAAAGTCCCATAACCACTGAGTGGCCAGGCTGGGACTTGAACCTCAGTCCCCAGGCAAGAAACTGAGTATGTACTCAGGACTCATGCATTGAATGAAATCTATTTTAAAAGGTTCAGCTCAAAAACCCTTTCCTCCACAAAGGCATGCTTGTGATCTTCCCCTGTGAGACATGTTTATCCCTTATACTTTCCCAAACTTCCTTTTACAGTTCACTGGAGACTTTTCTCTGGATCATCCTTGTGTTGTAGAATGTTTGGTATAAGTTTTATCTCGCCCTTCCCCACCCCTAGATGTGTGAAAGTTTTCATACACACCTGTGTGTTGAACAATAATGTGTTGCATATGATAGACACTCAAGAGTAATAGCTGAAGTGGGAAGCGTGAATGTGAGGCTTCACACCAGGTGTTAAGTGTGGAAAGCTCTGGCTCTGATATGCGTGGGGCAGCTGACTGCTTCAGGAAAGGCCAGATGTTGACCAACAAGCTAGCTAGTCAAGGTGAAGTCATTTCCATCCAATGTCTTATTTTTCCTGAATCTTATTTCACTGAGACTCTCACTTCAAATGTCTGAAGCTGGACGGGGGGATAATGCACTAAGGCGAAAATTCAGGAAAACAGTGTCCTAATTTTTCTTGTAGATATTGTAATTCACCCTTTCACATTTGCCAGGGTGCAAACCACTTTGTAGGACCCTCGTTCCTCTCTCCTCACACCCTGAAACCTTCCCGACCACTCTTCTTCATTTCTCTTCTTCTAAGCTTCTCTTCCTTGTGACTCTTCTGCTCTCTGGTTGGCCTAAATCCTAGGGCATAAAGGGGCAAAGATGCAGGGTCAGTGCAGGAAAGAAGAGGGATTCATTTCCTTAAGACTCTACCCATCTCTTCATCCTTAAATGTTACGAATGCTCTGAGGGCCTTTATTCCTAATAGTAGCCTCACATGGGACCTCACGGGGAATCAACATACCGTGGTGGTTATGAACTTGGAGCCTAGCACTCTGGATCCAAAATCCAGCTCTCCAGTTTACGAGCTGTGTGGCTTGGACAAGTTATTTAATGCCTTGAGTTCCTCACCTGCAAAATGGGATGAAGGACCCTGATATAGTTTTTATCAGGGTTAAATGAGTTAATGCTTACAAAGCATCTAGAACAGTGCCTGGTACAGAGACAAGCATATGTAAGTATTGGGTGTCATTTTTCTAAAGCTGGTAGGTAGCACAAAAGTTTCATGTGGGCAATACTACACTTGAAGTCCCTTCAACAACCTGTGAATTCACCATTTGGATTATTATTGGTAGCCTATTGAATTGAGTGTCTGGTGAAGGATTTGGCTTGTGTTTAGAGACCATATTACATGGAGAGTATGTATCTTTAAATTTTAAAATTGCATTCAGTATAGAGAGGTGCTCCCACAGTCATAGCTCAGAGGGGAGGTCTGGGGCCCAACCAAGTAAGCAGTAAACTTTCTTTTCCCTTTGCACACTCATTCTGGGGAGCACAAGCAGAGTAAAATGCTGGGCAGAATCACCTATTGCTTATATTAAATAAATCACTCTCGGCTTTCACTCTCTGAGCACGTGGCTGCATTTGTAAGTTACTGGCCTGTATAAGATGACTCCACTTCCCCGTAAACCATTAGGGAAGCCCACTGGCTTGAAATCAGAACAGCAGTGCCACAGTTACCATGGGGCCTTGGGGAAGTCATTAAACCTCCCTGGCCATTAAGTGATTGCGAAGGTCTCTACCAGTGCAAATGGTCTGTGATTTTATTAGGCCCAGAAGGGAGCTGATGAGAATAATCAGATACTTAATTTGTGCCATTTCCCTACTCGCTTTAGACTGTTAATTGAGTGAGAAGTACAGTGGGACTTTTTATTATTTCAACTGTGGGAATAGAGGGAGGATTTCCTGATTCCCTAAGCCCTTCATCTTTAGCCTGCATTGCAATGCTATCACCTTCAAGTTCAATGTTCAAGTTCAAGTTCATACTCACGTCCTGTTAAGATTTATTTAACATAACTCCTAGGCAGAGTCCTTAATTTCATTGTAACTTATTTAGAGAATGCATAATAATAGGACAAACATTGAGATCATTTTCTGGACTGAGTGTTAGGGCAGCCTCTGTGGTCAGTATAGCAAAGACGCCCAGCCAAGAAGGAAAACATTGGTTTCCATGTCCAGGAAAAGATAGGCAACCAGGCAGTGAGTTGAAAAGGTGTTTCCTGTGTTCTCTCTTTCCTTCCATTGCCCTTTTCAGTTTGGTTTCTATGGAAATCTGTTTGGGGGAAATCTGGCAAGTGTTGGGCATATTTGTTGCTTGTCCACTTGTTTGCTTGTGGCATGGGGAGAAGTAGAAAGAATATTGAAAAGAGGTAAATAGGTGTGGGATTTACGCTGCTTTTAAGGCTCAAATTAAATTTTCGAGAAACGTAGTAATTTTTGACAGGACTTTTTGAGACAAAAATAATGAAAGAGCTCATTTGAAGACCATCAAGCCAGAATCTGTTATTCTATGCACATTTCCAAAGGTATTTTTTTTCCCCTCTCTGCTGGGCACCAAATTCACATTCTGAGCTCATGACATTCCAGTAATGGCTACATTGTGTCATTTGTTTCTCTTGCAGAGAGTGTCCAAGAAGATCTCAAAGTCTGGAGAAAAATGACCTTTCAACGAATCCAAAGTATACCTCCTGCTACATGTTTTTGTCTTACTAACCTCTGATAACTGGGACACATGGCCCTGGGCCTGCAGAAAGTCAATTGACGATCAAACTCCTCATCATGCATCACCTGTTCAGACTGGTCTTGGGACAGAAAGATCTTTCACGAGCCGGGGACCTCTTTTCCTTAGATGACTCTGAGATTGAAGACAGCCTGACAGAAGCTTTGGAGCAAATCAAACTAATTAGCTCATCTTCAGTAAGTAAACTGGTTTTTAGAGGAGACCTCTGAAACAATCTATTCTAGAATCAAATGATGGTACATATCACAGGAGAAACGATTTTTGTAGGGGAAAGAGGAAGGACCACCAGTATTGGTCTCTCTTATCTCTGCTTATATCTGTGGTTTAGTTGGCATCTAAGAAATAACACCAGGGAAGTCATTGACTTAGGGGGCAGCCAGGCCACCTTTTGCCCACTCAGGGAGACCAGAACTCTGGAAATTGCAGCCCAAAGTGTAAATTCTCACAAAAGGCTTATCTAAGGGTTTTGTCTACAGCCTTGGAATGACATGGAGAGGAGAGGGAGCGAATCCGGGGAAAAGTAGACCTGCCAGGCTGCCTTGCAGCATCAGTAAACAAAGCAGGGTATGCAGTGGAGGCTGAATAATGAAAGAAGGCAGGATGACACCTCCTGCGGTGCAAGTAACATGAGACCAGGACAACCATCACTCTGCTGCCAGAAGTGACAGTTGCCCAGGGCTTGGTCCTGCTGATTCTGTTTGCTTCTGTATCATCTGTTTGCTTTTTTTCTTTCCTTTGCTCCTTTTTCTACATACTGCCCACCGTTTAATTCAACTCATCCATTATTAGCCCCCAGTATCATCAAGTAAATTTAAATTTTCCATCGACCCTCCCATTCCTTTACTTCTCACTGTCAAGATTATGCATTCTGAAAGCACTTCCCAAAGGGAATATGGTTTGATGTTGACCTTCCTAATCACACTTGGACCTTTCATGAGACTGGTCCCATTTCCAAGGCCAAGGCCACCAAGCACCCATTCACATTCTCCCAGCTCAACAGCCTTTGCCAACACGTGGCATAAATTCCCAGTAGGCAAAGGAAAGAAGTATGACTCAAGCCATAAAACACTGAATTAGCAAATGTGTACACACTTCAGAAATAACAGCTTTCTTCCATGTTACAATGGGGAAACATTTAAAAGGTCTGCTAGCAACCAGTGCAGCTTCTTCCTGCAGCCTATCAGCATGTTCTGTTTTCGGCTGGCACAACATGCTAGACTCCCTCGGGGACCAGTGAAGTCACTGCCCAAACACTCTTCTTTTCTCAGGTAATGTCTTTGACAGCAATTATGTGTCCACATGTTTTTCCAGAACATTAATCAACTCAGACGGATTCAAAATACAGAGTATTCCTGGTACATTTCCACTTTCTGAGTAGGATTTATGTGTTATTGCCAGCAGTCCCTTTCTTCACACTCCTCTGGAAATTAATATACCACTGATTTTCATCTAATCTAATATACATATGTATATATATATAGATATATACATATGCATATGTATATATATATGGTATATAATATACCAAAGCCTATTTCCACTAGAGGTCACTAGTGTCAGTGATTTTGTTTGTTTCTTTCTTTCATTAATTGCTTTGTCTCACAGATGTTAAATTCAGAATTTTAGCACTGGTAAGTTCTGTTATGGATCCCACTTTTAACCATTAGGTCTGGCAGGTCCCTTGTCATCAGGAGAACTGTCCATCCTTTAAGCCCTCCAATCCCACCAGACCAGCAGATCTAGACAGTCAGTAGTTCTGCGTTCTTCATCTACTAACTTCTCTCGCATCTCACGTCTTCCATTTCTCTATCAGTAACCATGGCATAGAAAAAGTGGGTGACAGAATAAAAATAATCATTTTTTAGAGGGATTGTGCAAATCAATCTAATTTTTAAATTTCTTAATCAATCTTAATTATAAATATGTCCTTTCGTGAAATTCCTTCTCCCTCTCTATTCCTTTAAAAGCCAGTTCGTTTCATTATTCCTGAAATGATTTCCAGCGGTTCTAGTCCTTAGTGATTACTTCTCTCTAAAAAGACATGATTGTCCTTTTGCATGATAATCTGTCCTTATAGAAAGCCATCTATTCATATACTCTCACGTGCAATCTCTACATTAAGAAATCCCAAATCTCTGTTTTCAGCCTTGACATCTCTCCCTAAGCTTCAAGCTCATACTAGTTGATGTCCAGCACCTCAAAAATCAATGTATCTTAATTAGAAATCATCATCATCTTTCTTCCAGTTATCCTGTCCTGGAGTCACTCTTGACCCCTTCCTCTCACTCTCTTCTTGCCCTGTGAGTTCTGTAGACACTGCCAGAAAAACGCCTCTTCATCTGCTCCTTCTTTTCCCTTCCTGCTGCTGTCACCCTGGCTCTGGTTGTCAAAACAATTGATCTCCCTGCCTTTGGTCCTGCCTTTCTCTAGTTCAATTTACCAACAGTTACCAGAGTCAACTTCCTAAACCAGATTTTATTACACGTCTCTCCATTGTTAAAACACATCCATGATGTCTCACTTCCCATGACATTCAACGACCAATGCCAGTGATCAGTCCACTGAATCACCAGACCTCCTCTATGGCTTACTTCTCTGTTAGCTGCATCCTATCCTTCCCTTAGGACTAGGACCAGATCTTCCTTATCGGTCCTTTGCTAATCAATAACCCTGGAGCTCAGTAATCGATTCCACTTCTCAATTTATCATTAGAAACATAGAACCTTCAAAATCATCTTTTCCAACTTCATTCCAGCACAGAAATCCCTTCTTTCTTTAGGACTCCTAACAAATAGCTGGATTTTCCTTCTGCACTTGCAACGATGAGGAGGTTTCATCAATATGAGCAGGTTTCTTATATTTTTTCCTGCTTCTCAATTTTGCTTTAGTGAATTTCCCCTTTCCATTGCATGAAGCTTGATGGGACCTTCAGCCAAGACCCTACTTTGACATGGCCAGTAGAAGAGGGAGGAAAAGAGTGGGGACATCTAACCCAAGCTATGCCAATCAGAATTTCTTTCCCAGTAATTCTAGGAAAGATATCAGCAGAGGGTGATTTACCACAATGATTGTTCCCCCAAGAAACAGTCCGTTGGTTCCTGCCTTCCTATCACCATAGCTGCTTTGGTCACTGCCCTTCTAAGGCAAAGTACTGCAGCATTTTCTTCAAATCTGTGAGCCACATTATATCTTTTAATTATGATTGCTACTTTGCTATAGTCATCCAGACTTTTTCCGTTGCTTGGGACCAAAGAATCCTAACTGACAAGGAGATACCTCTTCCAGTGTTGGAAGTTCAGATTGTCAGTGTGCTCTTCCTTTTGGCCAGATGAAGTCTTGTTCTTTACGCTTTGTTCTATCCATTGTGTTTTGTTCTTTGCCCCAACGATCAAAAGAATCTAACCCCTAGAAGAACTTTAAACATATGAAGATAGGTATTAATCTCACCTCTGGGTTCTCTCGTCCCAGCTAAACATCCTTAGTGCCCATATGGTTTCCATGACAAAGAAGGAGCCTATGACAGGGAAAAGCTACACCAGCTCACATTTCTAGTCTCAGGTCTGGAAACAGTTTTGTCAATACCTGAGAAATGCTATCAAATCATGCTATCCAAATGAGAGACTCGGAATTAGAAATTAGAATTCTGACTTACTGATTTACAATGTAAAATAAAACTCAAGTCGGTCAAAATTCTTGTGTACTCCATACTGTTCTCTCCAACTCTGTTTCCCCAGTCTTTCTCTAGACAAGGAATATTATTATTGATTAGATTTCTTCCTCCTCTATTACAATCACATGTCAGCTCTGCCTCCCTGAGATTATATTTAACTCACTGGGAAATCACCCATATACAGATAGTATCTGGGGTTACCACAGTAGCTGGCTAATCCTATTTATACACATGGACCGTTTGTTTGTTTGTTTGTTTGTTTGTTTGTTTGTGTGTGTGTGTTTGTTTAATCCTCAAAGAGCAATCTTGTTTCCAAGTTCTTGGAGGATGCCTTATTGTAACTTCCAAGTACTGCCTACATTCTCAACATTCTGGTTACCCTCCCCTGAAATCTTCCTAATTTATTATTGTAATGTATCATTGCCTAGTACTTGAACCAATTTTTTAGAAAAACTGCTGGGACTAGTCAGGTACTCCATTTCTAAAATTTCTTTCCAATAATAACCTCACACAGTTGGGCACATTTATCCTGTGATGGGCAGAGATCCTCAGGTTGAATCAAAACTTGTAATTAGATAACCTGAAAAAACTTTTTAAAGTAATTTATGTCATATTATAAACCATTGCAATAATATGCCCTTTAGGCTCTTTTTTACAGGATATCCATTCCTTTTAAAAATCATGATTCTGTCCAATGTGTTAGTTATCATTCAAGCTTTGTCGATCAGAAAATTTGATAAGCAAGCTTCCAATTCTCCTAAAGTCACTCACAAAATAATTGAAACTTACTAGATTCCATTCTGCAGTCCATGCCCTCTTTTTCCATATTACTCAAAAACACTTCTGAAAAATATTTACTCCTTATGTTTTGCTTTGAAAATGTGACTTCTCACTCATAATTCTCTCCAAGTTCCCCAATTGTGCCTTTAAGTTTTGTCTTTTCATTTCAAGTCCTTTCTGGAATACCTTTACCTAATAATTATTTCTTCTACTACCTTGGCTCTCCTCCCATCCTGTTTCTGGTGGGATTGTCATCTTATGGATTCATCCTCTTCTCCGGCTCCCAACCCCACCTTTCATATGATGTTCATACATGCTGAATCGTTCCACCCACCTTCCAGTTCACTTTAATTTTTTGATAATAAAAAATGTTAGGCACTCAAAAATCACCCAATTTAAACAATTAGATAAAATTGAAATCACCTGCATTTCAATCTATAATCCATTTCTCAACTCCCTTTCCTCCCAAAGGTAACCAATATCTTGATTGTGGTATTTATTTAGGCATGTTTTTATTTCTTTGCTACATATCCACGATTCAAAATTACTTATAGCACCATATATTATGTTTTTAAACTTTATATAAATGCTGTCATAGGCTCAATATTATGTTTTTGAGGTTTAACTGTGTTGGTACATGCAGTTCCAGTTCATTTGTTTTCAACAGGATAGAGTATTCCATTACATGACTATGCTGCAGTTTGGTTATCCATTCTTTATTTGATGGACATTTACTATTCAAAGAGTGCTACAGTGAACATTCTTATAATTAACGATTTTGGCAAATTTTTTGCTAGTATTTCTAGTGTACACACTATGGGTGAAACAACTGATTTGGGGGTCTTATATACTTTCACCTTTCTAATAAATGTTCTTTGGTTGTTCTTGAGAACCACCAAAATGTTCTCCATCATAGTTATTCCAATTTACACTCCCAGCCGTCATGGATGAGAGTCCCAGTTGCTTTATGCCCTCACCAATGATGCTTGCTTTTATCAAACTTTTAAAGTTCTTGTCAGTTTAAGTGAAACAGTATCTGATTGTTATTTTAAATTTGCACTCCCCTCTTTTTTATAATGTTTATTTGCTATTTGTCATTTGGGTTTCCTCTTCAGTAAAGTACTTGTTAATAGTGTAGGTTTCTTTTTCCTTTCTGTTTTTCTATTGAGATTTAAAATATATTTTATTCTTATTAATTTGAAGGAGATTTTGTATATTCTTGTCCTAATCCTTTGTCGCTTGTGCATGTTACACATTTCTTACTCTAACTGTAGCTTGCCTTTACCTTTTATTGTAATAAGTATTGATATCTGGTAGGACAGTTATTCCCAATTCCTTCTTTAAAATTGTTTTGATTTGTTTTTGTTCTTTAACAATTTTGTGTTAGGCTTCTCTAGTTTCATGAATAATTAATTCTGTCAGTGTCTTGATTGGAATTTCTTTAGGTCTATAGATTAATTTGAAAAAAATTAACATCTTTATGGGTGTTAATTTGAAGAAAAATAACATCTTCTGCTCTGTAGATATTGTATATCTATTTATTTAGATCTTTTTAAATATCTCAATAAAGGGTTATAATTTTTTCTTAAGGATCTTAAGAATCTTATACATCTTTTTTTCAGTTTGTAAGTATTTTATATTTTTTAGCTGAGACTATAAATGGAATCTTTTTCAAAAATTGTATTTTCCAACTAGTTTTTCAGGTGATTTTTACAGAGCTGACACTTTTGTAGTGATCTTATATCCAATAAACTCACTCAACTCTCTTTTAATCCTAATAATTTGTCTATAAAATTATTTCCATTTATTCAACAAATATATGAGGCACCTACAATGTGCAGGCCCTGTACTGAATGCTGAGGATACAGTACTGAGCAAAATAGACCCAAAAAGTCTCTGCCATCATGCATTTAATTGGGTGAGGCAGAAAATAAACAAAATAAATGAGGGAAATATGTAGCATATCAGAAGTGCTGTGCAGAAAAATAAAGTAGAGGAAGAGGACACAAAGTGGAAGTTTGAAATTTTAAATTGGCAGAGATGGTAGGACATACTGAGAAACTGACATTTAAGCAAAACATGAAGGAGTTGAAGGAGCAATATCTATGGATACCTGGAGGAAATCACTTCAGGCAAAAGAAACACCCAATACAAAGGCCCTTGGGAGCAGCCTGGAGTTTTTGAGAAACAAGAAGGCCAGTGTGGCTGTAGCAGAGGGAGCAAGGCAAGAGGATCATAGGACTACAGGTCAGAAGTGAAGTAGAGCCTGGATCCTGTAGGGCCTTGGGCAGCCATTGGAGAGTTCTGACTTTCCTTTTCCTATTTTGAGAAGAGTCTGTTGAAAGGCAAAGGTGAAATCAGGGAGGCCAATTAAAAGCCTACTACAATAATCCAGATAAGAAGAATAGAGACTGACAATCATGGAGCAATGGAGGTGGTGAGACGTGTTCAGATTCTGGATATATTGTTGAAGGTGGAACCAATAAGATTTGCTGATATGGTTTGTAAAGAGAGAGGGAGGGAGGGAGGAAAAAGGGAGAAAGAGAGAGAGAATTTCGAAGATTTTTAGCCTGAAAAACTAGAATGATGACATTGTCATTAAGGGAGATGGAATAGACTGAAGGAGGAACATATCTGAGGAGAAAGGTAGGAAGGAATCAAGAGATCTTCTGTAGATGTGTAAAGTGTGGGACATCTGACTGGAGATGTCATGAAGATAGTTGGATATATGAGTCTGAAGATAAGGAGAGAAGCCTGAGCTGGACAATTTCATCTTCGAACTCATCAGTCTTGAAACTGAATGAGATCACCAAGGGAGTGAGTGTAGAAAGAAAGAAAGTCCAAAGACTGAGCCTGGTGCTCAGAGGTTGAGGAAATGATGAAGGACCAGCAAAAAAACTGACAGAAAGTCCAGGGACGGAAGAAGAAAGTCAGAAGAGCATGATGTCTTGAAAACCAAGTGAAAACTGTATCAAGGACAGAGCAATGTCAAATGCGGCTAATGGGTAAAGGGAGATGAGGACTGAGAACTAACATTAGATTCAGGCATGTCAAGGTCATGTGACATAACAAGAGCGGTATCATTGGATAGTAGGGTGAAAACTGGATTAGACTTAGTTGAAGACATAATGGGAGGAGAAGAGTTGAAGAAAATGAGCAGTGACAACTCTGGACATTTTCTTATAAAGAGGAGCAGAGAAATAGGGCAGTAATTAGACGAAAGTAGGAAGTCTAGAAAGAATTTAAGATGAGAAAAACATATTCTTTAGAAATTTTTATGTATACTTGTACAATCATCTTTTTTCCCCCCTTCTTCTGACTCTCCCCCACCCCACTCCCATTCAAGCCATTGTTTCTCAGTCTGATTGTGTAGAACACAGTTCCCTGGTCTATGCTGGTATTATGAGCCTTGGGTCAGTGGCCGCTCACAGCAACACATGGCAGCTCTGGCGCTCCAACCACCTGAGCCACCGGGCCTACCCCAATCATTATCTTAATAATGGTTTGTTCCTTCCTTTTCAGTCCTGCCTTTTATTTGGTTTCTCTGTTTCATTGTCCTCACTAGAAGAACAATGTTGAATAGACTGGGGATAGCAGGAATCCTTTTCTCGTTCTTTAAAGGGAGTTTTCTGACTTTCCAATGTAAATATGATGCTTGCTCCAGGCTTTTGGTTAATACCCTTTATCAGACTAAGGAGGCTCCCTTTTATTCCTATTTTTCTAAGAGCTTTTTAATTTTATCAACTGCATTTTCTGCTCTTTTGAGATAATCCTGTTTTTCCCTTTTAATCTGTTATTGTGGTAAATTGCCGTAATAGGTTTTTTAAATATAAAACCATTATTGCATTCCTGGGATAAAATGAAATTTGACCTTTATTTTAATATATTTCATGATTGTATTTGCTATTTTTAAAAAAGTTTTGGAACTATGAGATTAGTCTATAATTGTTCTTTCATCCACTGTCTTTTTCCTGGGTTGGGTTGGTATCAAATTCTACATACTAATCTCATAAAATGAATTTGGAAATGTTTCCACATTTCTATTACCTACAAGAGTTTTATAAGATTGTCATGATCTATTCCTTGATGTCATAGAAAGCTGTAAAACCCTCTGGGTACCATGAGGTTTTTTTTGGTTTGGGTTTTTTTTAAAGTAGATTTTTACGGATTCAATTTCTTTGAAGAAAATTGGGGAGGAGGGCAGTAGCCTTACTTTAATCACTTTTGATAAAATATGTTTTCTAGGAAATCATACATTTTATATGAGTTTTCAAATTTATTGGCATAAAATTGTATTATTTTTATTTCTCTTGTTCTGTTGCATTTGTATTTAAATGCTCTTTTTTACTGTTTCATTCTTTTATCAGTATTTTCAGAGCTTTGTCTTTTTTAAAAAAGCTTTTAGTTTAATAATCACCTATATAGTATCTTTTTTTTTGTAATTAACTTCTTTTTTAATGTTTACTATTTTCCTCTTTGTTCTTTTCTCTGGTTATATTTTTCTGTTCTTTTTCTAATACCCTCAGTTGTATGATTAACTTATTGGTGTTTTTTTTTAACTATTTTACTTTCTAGTAAAAACATTTTAGACTATAAACATAACCACAAGACCACGTAGTCTAATCCCACAAGTTTTTGAGATATAGTATTTTCATTTTAAATTCTAAATACTCTCTTATAATGAATTCTAAATACTCTCTTATTTTGATCGTGATTTCCTTTCTGACTTGTAAGAAATTTAGAAGTTTGTGTTTTATTTTCCCAAAGAATTTTTAAAATCTTTCTGTTGTTAAGTTAAAATTTAACTGCATTATAGTCAAACAATGTAAACTGCATGAGACTGGTTGTTTGGAAATGGTTGAGACTTCTTTGTAGCATATTTTAAGGCTTATCTGTGTAAGTAATAATAACTAATAATTATGCAGCATTCACTGTGTGCTAGAAACTGTTCTAAGAGCTTATCGCATGTTAATATATTTATTTCTTTCAATAGCTTTTGAGATAAAGGTACTAACATTATCCCTATTTTATGGATGAGGAAACTGAGGCACAGAGACATTACTAATTTGACTTGTCGAAGATTTTATAGATTTTTAAAATAATCAAGTATAAAATCTGTCTTTTAATTGGTAAATTTTGTCAACTTATATTTATTGTTATAAATGATATGTTTGGATGTATTTCTCCATGTTATTGTGTGTTACATTTCCTGATTTTTCTAAATTTCTTTTTATCTTTTCTTTTGCTATATTTTAATTGACTGAGTTTTATTATTTTATTTTCTACCTCAATTGGCTTTGTTGATTTGGAAGTTACACGTTCTATTTCTATTTTTTTAGTAGTTAGTTACCTCTAAATTTTTAGCAAGCATATTCACCATATTTCATCAACTGTAAGACAGACATTTTTCACATATTTATATCTCTGATACATGTATATATTTCATAATTGACTGCAATCTTGCAATTGCTCTTGGTCAGTAATTTCTACTATTGCTATTACGAAATCTGCTGTCATTAAGCATAATATAGTTGCCATTGCCTGAATGTGCATGAATTAACTGTAGCTTTTCCTGTTGTTGCCATTTCAACTGAATTAGGTGCATTGTTGTTACTACCAATGCTGAGTTAAATATCCATTTAAAATGTTTCTGAAATTTCTAAATAGAATGTGGCACTGAAACAAAAACTTATTGCAATGCATAAAGGCATAGAAAGAAAGCACCAGAAGATAATTTTCATATTAGTGAACCAAATATTCATCATTAGGGGGAATGACAGAAATTCCACATTTTGTTGCAAAACAATAACCGAGCTTTACAGAAACTGAAAGAGAACTTTTTGTTACTGAGTTTTGGTAAAAGACTGTCTATTACACTACAGAAAGTGATGCAACTGAAAATAAGAGAAATAGGCAATTTGCTTGAAAAAGAATAGATAAGGTATATGAAATGAGAGAGGATAGTACCATTAATTCATATTTTCCATAGAATTCTCTTTAAGGCATGTTGTAACTCACAGTTTAATTGGCAGTCTTTTCTCTTTCTTCATAATGGGACATCTTCTAATTGACACCTTACATTTGTAGAATTACAATAACTACATCTAAAGTTATTCAATAGCTTTATTTTCCTCCTATTACCATAAGGATCTTGGAATGCTTTAATGCCCACCTTATATGTTTTTCTTAAGTAACATTTTTATCCCACCTATTCTTTAAAATTACTGATTTTTTTAAAAATTCAGGGGCCGGCCCGGTGGCTCAGGCAGTTAGAGCTCCATGCTCCTAACTCTGAAGGCTGCCAGTTCGATTCCCACATGGGCCAGTGGGCTCTCAACACACACATACACACACACACACACACACACACACACAAAGGCAAAAAAAAAATGTAAAAAAATGAATAAACCCTTTCAAAAAAAAAATTCAGCCAATGTTTACTTTGAATAATTAATACTTCCCTATTTTTTCCTCACTGTTCTTTTGTTTTATTGGCTTCCTCTTTTTTTCTTCTGAATTTAGTGTCCACTTTCCAATGGATACAGTTTTTAAAAGTTTCTTTAGTGAAGATTTGTTAGTGATAAACTCAATGTTTGTTTTTCTGAAAAAGTTATCATTAATGCTTTGCCCTTAATTTTGAATGATAATTACCTGGCCATAAATTTCGAGATTGGCAGTCTTTTTCTGTCTCAGTAATTTCTACTATTGCTATTATGAAATCTTCTGTTAGTTTCATTGTTATTCTATATATCTTATCTACTTTTTCTCTATTTTAATATTTTTCGCTGTGTCTTTGGTGTTCTATGGTTTTATTAGGTATCTAGATATGGCTTTATTTGTATATTCTGACTCAATTTTCATTGTATTTTGTGAGTTTGACCTTTATACCTTTTATCAATTTTGGAAAATTTAAAAATATTGTATCAAATATTATTTTTTCCATCTAATCTCTCTTTTAGAAATCCCATGTATTCACTCATTTATGCATTCCACAAATGTTTTTTAAGTATCTTCTATCTTTCAGAAGTATTCTCAGCATTGGTCATGTAATAGTAAGCAAAGCAGACAAAAATCATTGCCCTCATATCCTTTGTATTCTATCCTATTTTATCCTCCATGTCTCTTGATCTTTTGTATTTTCCATCTCTGTGTGATACATTATGTTTTCATTTCTTCAGCTCTATATTCCAATCCACTGAGTCTAGTTTTATTTCTGTCTTATTCAGTATTTCATCCATTCATTGAGTTTTTCATTTCTGGAAATTTATGGTTCTTTCTAACATTTTTCTTGTCTTTTTTAAAGTGACTTGGTTTTTGCACAAAGAAAGAATTTTCCTTTATACATTGAATCATTTTGAATATATAATAGCACAATTTGAAGTCGATAATTACCTGAAGTTTGTGACTAAATAATCTGCTGACAAGTGTTCATATTGGCTTATTTCCTTGGGTGTTATAATTTTGGATATTTGAATTCAGTTTATATAGAATTTTACTGTGTAAATACTGAATGAATTGAATTGAATGTTTCACCCCTCGAAGCAGTTTGCTTCTGCTGGAAACCCCAGTGATATCGTCAGCTCTGGGACCACTGTTGTTGCTGCTGTTGTTGTTAGTGTCTTGACTTTGGAGACTCTTGGAATGATAGAATAAATGAGTTAAATATGTATGTGTGCTTTTCAAAGTGGAAAAGGTGATACAAATATAAAGAATTATTAGTATTGCTGCCAAAATAGAATGTGACAACAAGAGAGGAGTGACTATGTGGTCTTGTGTGCTGTACCTTATTAAGTGGTTGTAGAATAAATGTGTAAAAAGTAACTATGAAAGGAAATATCTATAACACACTGTGTGTTATAAATATAATTACTGCACAGAAGGATTTTGTTCTGATGTAAATAATAATTCTGCTGTATTAAAATAAAGAACACACTCACTAGCAAAGGAAAGTAAAAGAAAACACACTGAAACAGTCCACCAAACCAAATAGTGTTCATTCTATGAATGGGAGGATGGATTAATACCTGGAAATTTCATGTTATATGGCAACATAACACTTCATATCCATAAACCATATAGGAAAAAATGTTTGGTTATCCATAGATGCTGAGAGGGCACTTTCAAAAATTGAAACAAATATATACACTTTGAAAAAAGAAAGTGATGCACCCTATTGATATAAAACATTTACAGTATTTTCTTGCTTTTAGTAAAATTTTATATCAAAAATAACGAACTAAAACCGGAAACTAGACCAGTATTCTTTCTCTTATCACTTTTATTAGGAAGAACAGAGCTAAACATCTGGGTACAAAATAAATACAGAAACAACAAAAAAAAAGCTGTAGGTTGTCTTAATCAGCAATAACTACAAGTTCTAATGAAGAAAAAAACAAAGATTTTGTTAACAGCAAAAACAGACATGAAATACGATAGTAAACACATTTATAACTTTATGGAGCTTATATGAAGAAAAAGGTAAAATTAGTATTGTGAAAGAATTGAGAAGTGGAACAAGCAAACAGAAACAAACAAACAAAAACAGCCTTGAAATAGAACCTGATGTGTATAAAACAATTACTAGGAAATGAATTATTTAGTAAATAATGGTAGGAGAATTAGACTAGCTATTTAGAATGCAATGTACATCTTTATTTACTTCCATAAGTACCAGATAGATTTAAATAAATAATTAAGAGACTAATTTCTAAAATACCAATCTAGGCTCTAAATAATCCACAGTGTGGTGAGGGCTTCATGCATATTTACTGCAGCATTAGTTATAACAGCAAAAAATTATTATTCGAGCTGGAATTTGCAATAAGACCGAAAGGCCATCACTTCCTATCTCTAATGGCACGTGACAGTGTGAGATCTAAATGCTTCACTGCTTTGTTATACTTTCGGGTTTGTTAGACCACTGTGTAGAGTTCACAGTCGGACCAATTTCCAAACTAAAGCAATGGGCCTATTTTTTCACAGTTAGATGTTTTGAAGGGTCATAATCATCTCTCAATAAAGATGATTAGGTATTTGAGGGAGAATTAAAATAGAGGAATGGAGGGCAATTTGCTTGGGGAAAAAGTTAAAACGGATTTGGTAGTTATTTGAATTGAAAAAAGAGAGATGAAGTGATGTGTTCTATTGGGTACAGAAAGAGAGAGAAAGTTTATGGGAGAAATTGGAAGGTAGCTTCAAACATTTCACAAAGGTTACTAAAATGTCAGAGTAAAAATTAAACCTTGACCTGCAATGGACTTAGAAACTAAAATAGCCTGCGGATTATACCCACCTGCAAGTGAATAATTAAGCTCCTTTGAACTCTCACTGCTCCCTGTGTATCTGTGATAACACAAACCTGCTGCATTTTAGCACGTTTGCAAATCTGCCTCTTCCCTAAGACTCTTGTCTCAAAAGAAGCCCTCATTGTACTGGGTTTTACAGCCCACCTCTTATGCCATCGTGTGGCATACCCATTGGCTAAATGACTGAGTTTGTGTCTTGTCAGTCCTTTGGAAGGATGACTTTCCAGGGTATTATTTAACATAAAGCTTTTCTTCCGAATAGGATTACCAAACCAATAACAATGACCAGGCAGTGGTTGAAATCTGCATCACGAGAATCACAACAGCCATCAGAGAGACCGAGTCGATTGAAAAGCATGCCAAGGCCCTTGTGGGGCTCTGGGACTCCTGTCTGGAACATAACCTCAGACCCTCTGGGAAAGACGAAGACACTCCCCATGCAAAGATCGCCTCTGATATCATGAGTTGCATTTTACAGGTATGTCGGTGTTCAGCATCACGATATTTGATACTGGCTTGGCAGTTTCGGCAAACACGTGATGTCTCTGAACCTAGAGCCAATGTTTCTGTAGTGTTTGGATACTGTAAAATGATACCACAGACCATCAATAGCTAAACCAGACAGGTTTGGTCATTAATAAACCGCGAAGGTTCTATTGACCCCCTACTGTGTACAAGACACACTGAGGAGTTCAAAGGAATACCACAGCAAGCTCTAATTTGTTTGGAGAGATAAGACACGTACATATAAAATGATAACAGTAAAGCAATGTGTGCCAAGATTCAAATGAGGAATCTTGGAAAATGCAGAAAAGGAGACCTCTTTCATCCAAGGAGACCAAAGGGGAGGGGCAGTCTATACTGGGGGGCAGTGAGCTTGGAATATGTGAAGAGAAGCAAGTCACTTTTTTAAGTGTATTTCTATAAGAACTGGGAATTCTCCCTAAGGATATTTGTCTGTTCTGATCATGTTTAAATTCTTCTGGCAAAAACATGAATTTGGAATTTTGGCTCCACCTCAAGCCAGTGACATAAGACTGAAGTGATGGACAAGTCACTTAACTTTCTAAGCCACAGTTTTCTCCCTGTGAAATGTAAATGAAACGACATTGGCTATGACAAATTTTACCAACCAGTGATGCTGACAGGTACTTTGCAAAAACAAAAACAAAAAAATTCTGTGGTCAAATAAGTTGGTCAATACTGAATTCAGATTTTCCCTTTTGAGCAATAACCAGTCTTCCTAGCATATGAAAGGCTCTGCAAACTGCTGCAACAAAGAAAGCTGGTTAACTGTTTGGTACAGCACTTCCATTCTGATTTGATCATGGAACTCCCTTTCCCCTCCCTACCCGCAACACAACGTTGACGAACGGCCCTCAGAACTATGAGTCCACTGAGCACAGTTCAGGAAATTCTGGTTATGCTAAAGCGTTTAGCATGGTGTGTGGCAGCTAATATTAGTTTCTTTTCTTCTATTTTTTCTCACAGTTGTCTGTGCTTCACTGGAGCATATTTCATTTTGTCTCCTCAGTCCAGGGACTGGCCAACTCAACAAAAGACTCTACATACATACTTGCACACTTTCTTTGTCCCTAGGGTTAAGGGTGGGAGGAGAGGATGTGGGGATTTAAACAAAATTAATGAGAGAGTAATACAGTTTAGGTATAATAACAAAGACCTAATGTATCTGTTCTTTATTAGTTATTTTGAGTATGTTACTGATATACATCAGAAACATAGATTATTTTACTCCAAAGTGCCACTCTACAGATACTCAGACAGAAACTCACAAATCAGCTGTGCTCCCCAGTTCCCACTGCAATTTCACAACATCTGGTCCAGACTCTAGGGCAGTGCTATCCAACAGAAGTAGAACGCAGGCCACAAACATGAGCCACCTATGTCGCCTGAAATTTTCTAGCAGCCACATTAGAAAGAAGTACAAAGAAACAGATGAAATTGATTTGATAATCTATTTTCCTGAACTCAATATATGCAAAATATTATTATTTCAACATGTAATCAATATAAAAATGAATGAGATATTTTCCGTTGTTTTACACTAAGTCTTATAAATCTGGTGTATAGTTTAGCATGTCTTACATTGGAGCCCTCGCATTTCAGCTGCGCACTGCCTTGACGTGGGTGGTGGCTCCTGTGTTGGCAGAGTTCTGGAGAGTCAGAAAGCCTTTCTGGAGATCACACTTAGAAAGAGTTATGGGCAATAAGCAGGAGTTTCACCAGATAGAAAAAGTGAGAGGACATTCAAGCAGGAAAATACATCTTGTGCCAGAGTCTAGATTTGTAAAATAAGACTGAAGTCAGAAAATTATAAACAGACTGCCTTTCCAAAATGCCCCAAATTGTAACATAAAGGGAGGTTTGATTCTGGGTAAGGCATTATATCTCCTATTTAAAAGTTGTGGGTGGGGGTGGTAGAAGGGAAGCAAATGCTTTTGAGAAACAAAACTGCTTAAACTTACTGTTGATCCATGACTCAGTGTAAATGAGCTTGTGAGATTGTGGAGAGCTGGTCCCTGAGGACAAGTACTGATATTTGGGGAAAGGACAGAGGAAAGGAAAAGGGGTAGGTCTCAATGCTAAAAAGGACAAATAAGTCACAGAAGTGGACCCCAATGGCCTTTGGGCCAGTGTAGGCACAGAGTGTCCTTAGTGCATCCTGGGAAGAGGCAGAGGGTATTGCAGTGGGAGGTGGGAAGCGCTAAAGGCAAGGTTGCCTTTCAATAAAGGTCAGCAATTTGTCCAGGCCACCCCTGAGGCTGTGATCTCAGCAAGTCAGCCCCACGAACCAAAGGCAAGACTGTGGTCACAGAACTGGCATTTAACTTTCATCAAATTTTAAGATCTTTTTGGCCTTCAGTAAATACTGAAAAGATGCTTTTATCCTACTTGTAATTTGGGTTCTTGTGGGAGCCATGTAGAAATCCAGATGACTCATATTCTGTTCTGTTTTTTCAGTAAAATGAAACAGGAGATCAACTTTCAAAAGTCATCCTTAGCATTTTTAACTTGCACAACATACAAACGAGTGATTTCCTCTCCACCATACCCCCCGCCAGATAATCAATCCAGCATCAGGCAATATGCTTTTCCAGCATCAGGCACATCCAGCTCTTCCCCCATCCTTGGCCATTTCACTTGATTTTCTTTTTTTCTTTCACTGACATTTCAAACAAACATTTTCACTCACAACGAAAACTTTCTGTCTTATTTTCCCCCAAGTTGCCTTTTTCAAACTAAACTCTAACCTACTGCAAGGGACCGTTCTGATTCCTCTTTTAATGAGTACTTATATTGAACCCTTTCTTTTTTTGGTCCCTAAATTTGTGAATGTGCCAGGTCCATACATTTATGAATTAGCCTTAAAATAACTTCTAAAATTCCAGAATTCACCTTGTAGATCTTCCTCAATATAAAATCAGTCCAAGTGTGCGGTCCATACTTGTGAATTCTGCTTTCTTTTGCCACCTTGGGTGATACACTTTTACCAACCCACCATGTGTCCTTAGACAATGCTCCCAACCTGTCATCTAGATAACAAAGGACGAACCTTTGCTGTGACCCTTTCTCACAGTTGTCTATGCTTAACTGGAATATGTTCCATTTTGTCTCCTCAGTCCATGGACTGCCCAACTCAACAAAAGACTACACACAGTGTCTCAGATCGTCTCCCGGTTTGAAATTCCCTTAGGAATTGCTGAGAGGTAGAATAGTAAGAGCTTTAGAGCTTGGGGGCTTTAGAGTCAGATGCTCTTGGTCTTCCATAAATGAGAGATAACTTATTTAATCTCTCTAAACCTCTGTTCTACCATCTGTGAAATGGGCATAACAAACATGCTGCTCACAGAGATCATCTTTTTAATTTTTATTATTAAAGTTTATTGGGGTGACAGTTGTTAGTAAAGTTACATAGATTTCACGTGTACAATTCTGTCATACATCGTCTATATATCACATTGTGTGTTCCTCACCCAAAGTCAGTTCTCCTCCCATCACCATATATTTGATCCCCTTTACCTTCATCTACCACCCTTCTCCCCCCTTACCCTCTGGAAAGGAATGCATCTTTTTTCACAAAAGCAATCTCCCTGTGTGTTCTAGTCACTGTCTGGAAATTCCTATTTTAAACTACAGCTTCCTCTGACCAGGTTTTTATATGGAATTGGCCAATGCCTATTTCTTTGCCCTTGGAAAAGTCCTGAAAGGGAATATACCCCCCACCCACACAAGGTACATTACATTCTAGCATACATCCAAACCTGGAGAAGGTTGAAAAAATTAAAATGCACCTCAAGGAAGTTGGAATGCTTGACGTACCTGGTGTGCTAGAATGAAATTCTAGAGGACTAACGGGCCTCCCATCGTGGTGTTGAGAGCCAAGGTCTGTTTTACCCTTACTCTACTAGTTACAGCCTCTTCTCCCACCAAATCTCTTAGAAGAGCTGCTGTCAAGTGAGCTCTGCATTTCATCTCTTTCTCCATCTCTGCTCACACTGTTGATGGTCTCTGTGAAGAACATCTACAAGCGGTTGTCTGGAGGGAGAGAGGAACAGGAAGAATCCCCAAATCTGCTGTTGGAAAATCAAAAAGTATCTAGTTTTTCCCTTTTATAGAAGGACCCACTGTCCATTCTCCTTGATTTCACTCTTCAAATTGCTTATTCCTTCCCTAGTGAGTGTATGAAGAGTCAAATCTGCTGGTGGTTAGCATTGCAGGCAAAGTTCCTTGTTCAGTTTTGTGAGCATTTCCATTGCAACGCCTAGAGGCAGAACTCCTTTTGTCTAGAAACAGTCTAGAAGTTTATTCAACAGGCAATCCCAGCTTTATCATTGACTTGCAGTGTGATCTTGGGCAAACTAATCTTTTTGTACCTTCATTTCCTCATCTGTAAAATACGGATAATACCAAGAGTAGCTGCCTATGGAATCTGTTGTGAGAATTAAATGAGTAGACATTTAAATACAGACATAAAATCTTTAGGACACAGAAAGCGCAGCATGAATATTGACTCTGGCTAGTGTCATCATTAGCCTCATCTGCGGAAGACTCTAAAATAGTACTCAACATTTTCTAATCAGCTGTTAATTTCATTATTTGTTATAGTCATTGTTCACTGCCTGTCTCCGCTTCCCCAAAATATAAGTTCTGTTTTATTCGCTAATGTTATCCCAGTACCTAGAACAAGTGAACGGCACACAGTACATGCTCAAAATAATATTCATTGAATATTCATTGAATGAATAAATGAATGAACAAACGAATGTTTCGGAGACGTGACTATATTCTGGTTTCCATACTAGCAACCCTTCTCCCCAGAGTGGGCCGCAGTTAATTAATGTCACATGAGACAGTGGCGTGAAATGGGAGGAGACTGGGACACACACCTCCAAGTTCATGAGACCTGTCAGAAAATACACTGGGAAAACTTACAAGTATGTGCCATTTAGATTTTCTATATAGCCATGCTGCTAAAAACCAAGCATTTTATCCAAATTTAGTTTGATTTATCTGATCAATGATGTGGGATGAATAACCATAAAATAACTATTTTAATAAATGACTCTTACTATTTCTTGAGATTACTCTTTTATGGCACTCGCTTGAATTCGAGGCCTGAGAGCCAAAGAGCTTTTTAGCTGCTATCACCTCAGATAGATATCTCGTCTACTTAGCTTTATTCTTTTCTATTTCAAAACACTGGGAAATGTTCCCAAAGTGCATTTTCAAAAGGAAAATCTCTACCAAAAGCTTAAATTGGTGCTAATCTAGTTAAGAAATATAATTCTTGGCATCTGTAGAACAAAGGCCGCTTGTTTTGCTTCTCCAGCTAGATATAACTGTCCCCGTGAACACGTCTTTATTTCTACCCTGCACTTCACTGAATTTGTTCCCTGAGTGCTGGGCACTGAATTGTGTGTAAGACGATACACATACCAACATGCTCACGTCTGCACCGAGGGGCAAGATGTATCATAGGCTCTGGCATTAACAACTGCCACTAAAGTGGTTTATTTGTACGAGTAATCACAGGGCTTTCTTTGCATGTGTGCTATTAGCATTCCTGTGATCCAAATAATCCTGGTGGTAAAACAACTTCACGGGCCTGAGATCTACTGCATTAGCAACTAATTTTACCTCACTTGAGAGCGAAACTCAGCCGTTGGATGACGGTTGTATACTACCTGTCAGGTCGTAGGACCTGTGTCTGTCCAGCCTTATCTGGGCCTCCCGGCCCCTCACTCACATCCTGTTGCTGTCAGCAGCGCTTTTGACACACTAGGACCTGTCTAGACACTGTTTAGAGATTGTGAGCCTTTGGTCACAGATTCCTTAGTGTTTATGTGAACTATTTGCTCTTTGCTTAATGTTTCACTTCTCTTATCATTTGAGAGATTCCCAGATGACATATGAAGAAGGAAAACAGAAAAATTGAATGTTAAAGTTGTTTTGTTTTAAACAATAACATTATACATTTGGGGCGGGGGGAGGTCATACAATTCACTTGGAACCACAGTTTAAAGGCTTTAATAGCTGCCCACTATTTTTCTCAAGAACATCTATAATTGTGGTAAAAAGAATATGATCGAGTTAGCTAAAACAGCCTGCTATTTCGTTGTTGCTGGCAAGTATTAGCCTACGCCCAAGGTACAAAAACATCAATAGCGGGAATACTGATTTCCAGTGACCTTTCACTACGCCTGTCTGAATTCACAATTCGTTGGAAACATCTGAGTTATACTTCCCAATGCCACCACCTGTGGTTTCTCAGTAAGTTACAGGTAAATGTGTTTGGAGACGTAGTCCTCTAATGGAAGACGTGTACCACTCTAGTTGCAAATTGTTCTCGGCTAAAGAGCCAGAGTAATCAAAGTAAACTGGGGCCTGCCATGCTTCGTGGGAAAGCGCTGAGAAGAATTGTGCAATTATGCTCCACTCTCCACACTAGGGTTTTGACCTGCCATCACAGGGACAAAGACATAGCATCTAAAATTGAAAACTGGCAAAAAATTACATGTAATGGAGAGATTAGCTATCTGTAAGGACAACCCAAGAAATTGTATAGGTAAGACAGAGGAGCGTGAGAGAAACCCAGTGCTCTCATAGGAATATAATCTCAAGGGAGCAGGGAAAGACTATGACTATAATTGAGAAAACAGACAAATCAGTTGGCCTTCCTGAATACCACCTGTCTGAAGAGTATGTCAGCACAGAGTATGCTCAGCCTGGGGTCATTATTTTGGCACATTTACCCAGCCCTGCCCAGGGGGTAGACACTGAATCTGATGATTAAAAAGCTCCAGTCACTAGAGATGGCAATTTGTTTGCCTGGTGATAATTTGGGAGACTGGGCAGGGGCAAGACTGTTATTTTAGTTGGTTTTCACATGGCCTAAATGATATATCCCTCAGGATCTTTCTGTGCTTCAGACTGATCTTGTGCCCAGGAATGAACAGTCTGGTTAGTAATCTGGCTCCTAATCTCCTAAACAATGTGAAAGGGATACCCTCGGTGTGACCTGGGAGAGACCCTCACTGCAGATGAGTAAGCTGGCATGGCTGATTATGTACCAGCCTTTTGGAAATCTCCTTGTGTAATCCCTCAGTGGATCCAAAGAATTCTGTATGGCTGACCAAGCACATGTCCAGACTTCTGAAGCTAAAGGCAGGAGAGCAGCCAACTTCCTAGGGAGGCCTCATAGTTCATCGTATGAGTAGTGGTCCAGTTCAATCAGCCCCAATTAAATTCACCAAGAGGGGAGACACTAGATCAGGGGTGTCCAAACTTTTTTCAATGGTTTTCACCAAGGGCTATATGCGGCAAAATACACAAACAGCCCGGCCACTCACTCGAAGTGAAATACGTATTGCCTCACCTGGTTTATTTAAGTAAACTAAATATATTTTTGGAATTTGCTGCGGACAAATTAACAATGGATTGCGGGCCGCAGTTTGGACACCTCTGCACTAGATAAAGGTAAAGCCTGGTGTCAGAGAAGTAAGGCTGCAGACCATCGTCTTGATAGTTAGATCTTGTCAGGAACTCTAAGAAGTTAGAGCAGAAACCTAGTGAATGGACGTGCTATATAAACACGATTTGTCACCAAGGAATAGGGTCAGAGCTTTCAACATGGCTGACTTATGAGGCATAATGGTGAGATATCAGGTTAGGTTGTTGAATACTTGTTTTCTCTGCTCAGAAATCAGATTAACCCTTGAGTCTGGAAAACAGGTAGAACTACAGGAATGAATTAAGATCTTATCAGGTCTATTTTTGCTTCTAGGGGATGGGAGGGGAAAAAAGCTTAAGCACAAGAGACTTAACTGGCTCACTTAAAGAAATTTAGGAATAGAACTGGTCTAAGGCACAGCCTAAGGCTTGAGGCTCTGATGATGTCTCCAGGACCTGGTTTTTCTCAACTTGTCTCTCAGAGACACACCTATTGCTTTGACTATTAAACAGATTCTCTCCTTCTGGAGGTCACAAGATGGCAGCAGCTACTTAATCTTTCATTCTCAACACTTTGAATCCATCAGAAACCAGAATCTCTTTCACAGAGACTTTCAATGGTTTCTTAATTTTAATTGGGTGACTTGCCCATCCTGAATCTATAATTTGGACTGGGGAAATTTGATTCTCTGGTAAATGTCTGAGTTATTTGACCACCCTTGAAGCCAAAGGTGTTAATGTCTTCATTAGGATAACCTGAGTTGGTAACTATGGAAGTTGGAATCTGCTAAGGAGTGTCACAACTCACCTGCCTGGAAATCAATGGCACTGGTGCGTTGGGCCCACTATGGCTGGCAGTGGGTGCTGTCAGCAAGAGGGACTGAAGTGAGCAAGGTCCCACATGTCCCTCCTCCTTTATCACCACGTTATGTTCCCAAAGACAACTATAACAACAGATTTACATTTTTATTAGTTATTCAATTTGACAAATGTTTACTGAACACCTATCATAAACCTAGAGTTGTGGGAGGTACCAGAGAGGATAATCCATGGTGGAACGATATACGCACTTTTCACATGAACAGTTAGAGAAAAACAACCACTTTGTATTTCTAATATAATAACATAAATTCAACGCCCCAAACACATGTGTTCTGTGCAACTTTTGCTTTAGAGATAGTGTAAGGGGTGGGCTTAATGGTCAGAATGGTTGATGGTAGGGAAGATACACCATTCACTTTTAAGAAAACAAGTTGTCTTTTCCAAACAGTATTCCTTAATTGAGTAATCAAATGTTAATAGCATTATTTTATATGCTATATATTGATGTTCAGTCAGAAAGTAAATCAGAAAGAAAATTACTTTCAGATCCAGAATCCCTTTAGTTTTTAGCATTACGCTCATTCGTGTGTGTTTTCTTCTGAATTTCATTAGCTGAAGCTTTAGTTTTTAAGATACAGCCGGAAAGCAGCTTGTTCAGCACTCCTTGGGTTGTTTTCTTAAGTATAAATCTGATGAGTTATTTGTCTCATCAATAACTCCCGGAGTCAGAATGACCCTTAAGTCAATTCCAAACTCCTTAGCATGACATGCCAGACCTTTCAAAGCCATACCCCTGTTTACTTCTCCAGTCCCTTCTCTCACCTCCCAACCCAATTTTTCCACACGCACCACACTCCAACCATACTGAATGATTTACAGTTCCCCAAATGCACAAGCTCTCTCTCTCTCACCTCTGTGCCTCCATATGTTCTTTTCCTTCTGCCCACTTTTTTTCTCACCATCACCCAGCCACCTCCTATTCTTCCACTAGGTCTCAGCTAAAACATCACTTCCTCCATGAAGTCTTTCTTGATACATCCTCCCCGCCCTACCCCCCGAATGGGTTAGGTGCTCCTTCTTTGCTCCATTAGCACCCCTCACTTGCCTTTCATGGCCCTCCTGGCCTGTACTATTCACAGCTTGTTTGCCTTTAAGTCTCCCGAATAAAGAACCAGAGTTTTCAGAATTCCCAAACACCGTGAAAACAAGGTGAAGCCTGTGTTTTCACGTCTGCACTTTGGAAGCTTAGCTCAAGAAATATTTGTTGGATGAATGAGTAAATGAATAAGTAACGACCACTTATTATCTGTTGTTTTCTTACATCTCCTCAGAATTACGACCGGCCCCCTGTGATGGCATTAGCCATCCCCATTGCAGTGAAATTCCTCCACAGAGGCAACAAGGAACTGTGCAGGAATATGTCCAACTACCTGTCCCTGGCTGCGATCACCAAAGCAGATCTCCTGGCTGATCACACAGAGGTTATAGTAAAGAGCATCATCCAAGGTACGGTGTGAAGGCTGTGCTTGGGGACGTGAGCCAGGAGTTGTTTAAAAGTGTTGTCATGAAGTAGTTGTGGTATGTTGGAAGTGAGACCTAGAGTATGGAGAGATATGTTAGACTCTCTCCTTTGCCACTAGATGACTTGTACACATGGGTAAGATTACCTGGGCTGGCTGAGTCTGTGTCTCTTCACCAGACAGATGAATGATTTGGACTCATTAGATGAGTGGTAAGCTTCCTTCCAATTCCACATCTCTCAGTTTGGAGAACTGTGTTTTCCATGCTTCTGGTCACCTTGTCTGACTACTGGCTGTAGAGAACCTGCCTGTCTCTACTGAGTGGAACATAGTCCACTGCTGTCAGTGGCAGATGAAAAACTTCATCTTCCTTTGGTTTCCAGAAGCAAGAAATGTTAGATAAAATGTGCCAGAAATGTGTACAGACTTCTTAAATGAGAACATGATTGGGGACTGATTTATAATTGTGTTAGATACTATTATAAAAACTCAAATCAGGACACCTCTATTGTTTCATATTTGAATGAAAGAGATCAAGTTAGTCCATCAAAATATCCCCCTTGTTTTGGGTTTTTTCCTGTGGTTTTAGATCTGTCAGAAACCATGTTTTTTTGGATTTGGGGTCAGAGAAGAATATATGGTATTATTTAATATGCACCCAATTGCCCCAGTTCTCATTAACAACAATGAATGAGGGCCATATGTATCTTCGCCTTCATTTTACAGACACCTCCTCCCCACGTGCTCAAGTTGAGCATCAACCCCCTGTAAAGTGCTCTTAGTCAAAGTATTTCTTAGAGACCCCAAGGGAGTCCTGTATGTGCTCTAATCCTGAGGGTCCACAAGCCTGTGCTGCTTTTCTCTCCATGCTTCCTGGCATGCTGTGGTGGTGTCTCCTTCCACCATCCTGAGCCCAGCAAACTCTGTGGCTGCTACCATCGAGATCCCAGGAACACACTCCATTCCACACTGCCCTGCCTGTCTGTCCTTCTGTGCTGCTCCACTTGAAGCTCCAGGAGCCATCTGTCCTGGGTCCACTAATTCCTAGTGGCAACCTGTGGCAGGGTCAAGGACAACGCCTGCCTTTCTCCTCGGGGTTACATGTTGGTAGACAGGCCCAGGGCAGAGCTGTTTGGCTCCCAGTACCAAACTGTGTTACCGAGTTTGTGGTCACATAGGTGTTTCTGTTTCATTTAAAACTCTCTCTTCCCTGGGTTCCACTATTGATCCAAGAGTTGGGCTAGCCACAAATTAGTCCTCCAGTTCTCAAAGTGCTTATGGCCTGCCAAGGACTAAGGTTTTGTTTATTGTACCAAACATTCCCAAGAAGAGTTCCTAGCACCCCCCCCCAACGCCTAGATGTCTGACCAGCCACCCCAGTGGTCTGCCAGATGCTCCCCTCTAAAGATTTGTCATTGATGTTACTAGTCAGTATCATTCATTTCTTATTCTCTTTGGCTACAAGATTGAATTTCTAATTTCATTTCATACATTATATTAAATTTGCTAAAAGCCCAGAAAAGCAATTATGTTGTTCTCACCACCTTGGCTACATATTTGGAACAGATTTTATGGGAATTACAAAGAGTTATACCCACCACACATTTTAAATCTATGATAGTTAGACTCACAAGTGACTTATTTATGGGGGAAAAAAATGAATTGTCTCTTTGCAGCTGCCAAGAACTTAGGTCATGTATTTGGGGTTGGGGGTGGTTGTTTTTTTGTTTTTTTGAAATGCACTTTCAATGACAAAGAAATCTTTTGAAATGCAAAATACACTTTCTCAATTCACTGCAAGCATTTGAAATAAACAAATGATTTGGTTTATTTGTTCTGGCACAATGAAAATTACCATAAAATAAATGATAATTTGATCTAAAAGGTTGGGACTACATATTTCATGATTTAGATTTTTAGGACAGACATGTCTATAAAGCTCCACAATCACTCACATGAGCACATCAAACTTTGAGCTTCAAAGCAGAAGTGATTTTGCTGTCTCTGAGTAGTTAAGTTTTCTGCTCTGCAAATCTTTGTCATATATCCCCTGCCAAATAGCCTTAGGAGCCATCATTGGGATTTCTTTTTTTTCTTTACCTAAAGTTTTCTCCCCTTTAGAACTTCCCCCTTGACTAATGTTCTCCTAAACCTCATTCTCTCATTTTTCTGTTTCTACAGAAAACACTAAAGTATTACAGTTATTTGATTTGATCTAACTTTTTACGATACTAGAATTATAGAAGTATAGAATCTTAGGTTGCGACATTTAACATGATTTAGCGCAGTTACTTTGGCAATGCTTGAATCCCCACCAAATGGTCATCCATTCAATGATAACTATAATATAATAATAATAATAATAATAATAATAATAATAACAACTACAATGGTTAAAATTTATTTCATACTCTCTTTATACCAAATACTGTATTAAGCACTTTATACTGATTATGTCATTTAATCCCCACAAAAATTCTGTAACAGAAGTTCTATTATTATCCCATCTTACCAGTTAGTAATATTTTAACGAACGGAAACACCAGGTAGAAATGCCTTGATGGTGGTAAAGATGATGAAGAAGAAAAAGAAGAGGGAGGAGGAGGAGGAGGGAAAAGGAGGAGAGGGAGAAGAAGAGGGAGAAATAAGAAGAGGGAGGAGAAGGAGAAGGAGGAGGAAAGAGAGGAAGAGAAGGGGAAGGAGGCGGAATTCCTCATTGGAACACAGGCCTTAAAGGTGCATAAGTATATCAGACTTCCTATATGGCTTGATTCAGAGGTCAATGGTGGCCCCAAAATTTATTACTCAGCTCTGCTTCCTGTGGATTGGTTTCATTCTCATGCTCCATGTTATGGGCCTCTGCAGCTTCCAGCTTATATCGTCATGGATACCAATTAAGTGAAAGAAACACCATATCCAGTCTCTGTCTCTGTTTGATCTATCATGGGTCGCATGCCTATTTACAGCCTTATGTATTTACCTTTATCTCTTTATACGTCCTTCTTAAGAGATTCAGCTCATTGCTTTGACATGCCAAAATACTGGACTAATGATTCTTCCATCTCAATGTATCTACAGTTCTTCGGAGGTTCTTGTCATCTGTAAATTTTATGGAAAGAACCACTCTACTTTATTTAAAGCACTAATGAAAAAGTAGGCCAGATGGAGCCAAGCAAGCTTCATCATGTACCGATGATGACTGCCCCTTATACTTGGTCGATATTATTCAATTGATCATATTTCTTTCAGTTGTGTTATACAAGTCTGTCCCTGATTCCAAACTGAATGCCTCTTTTATGCTTATAAGTCAGTCATGAGAGGCTTTGTCAAATGAGCTTATGT